>NW_023458565.1:11793365-11809148 GCF_013731165.1 Rhagoletis pomonella
CTTGGTTATGACTTCATTTTCCCACATACATTTTTTCCGTACAGAAACAAAAACAAGCGCGCACGCGAAAAACCGTTTCAAGTTAAAAACTAAAAGGTAATTTATTCAAAATAAGCTTAAGTTTGTTTTTGTTTTGTGTTCGCTGGTGTTGGATTATTAATAGCAATGATGCTGCTGTTTTCAGTTTTAACTATGCAATTTTGCAATGCATTTCAATGGCGGCAATGTAATCGCACATCTCATGGGTAAATATTTTAAAAGCAAACACACATCCATATTTAAGCAAAACAAGTTAAAAACTTACTAGCATTATAGCTTACAACTAGTAAAGCCACATGGTTTGAAACCGGCAAACTAAATTTAATTTTTTTAACAGGTGGCAACCCTCTTCTAAAAACATAACCCATACTCTTAATGTCAGCCAGAATTATAGGCGATATAAGTGCCAAATTTTATCTAAATACGCTACGCAATTTCTGAGTGAAGAGAGGTGGCGCTTTTTTATTTTATAAAATTTCAAATCAGCCTGTACCGCTAAAAAAAAATCCTAACTTCAGAAAATAAAGCCGTATTGCACATACAGGCTCAGTTCTTTCGTTCGACACTCGCATTTTAAGATTGCCTTTGACTTGTGGTTAAGTTGAAAAAATTTGACTTTTAAAACCGGTGGCAACCCTCTTCAAAAGTATTTTCAAACTTAAAGAAATGAATTTGGACTGACTTTGTGATACATGTTTCAATTAACTGATGAATTATATTGATTTTATTTTTTTTAACACCTGGCAACTCTAATCGTTCAGATATAAATCATTTGCAACCCCATTTCGATTGGTATCCGTGTTTTAACAAGTTCTTTAGCTTACTAGAAAATTTTAATTCAACACTTTCTAAACAAATAAACAAAATCTAAATGTTCTAACTAAAGATTTCTGACACCCATATTTTATAGTTTTACATAGTTTAGTTTAATCGACTTTTCAGTTAAGTGACATCTAAGGCTAAGTGGGTTCGCTTAGAGCTATGCGAACGCCAGTATTCTAAAAACCTTCGAGTTCCTACCGACTGAAACAGACTGCTGTACGCTGATTTTCGATCCGAAGAGACCTTTCACCACCCATATTTCAGCTAGAGAGTACTGGGATGGGTGCAGTATCTAGAATCGGGATCCTGTAAACGTATTTACGGATGGATCGAAGTTGAATGGGAGGTTGGTTGGATCACCGGAGCAATATAGCATATTCCCAACAACGGTAGCCGCAATACAGGAGGCTTCGGGTTGGTTAATCTTTAGTGTAATGCCTTTCAAAGCTATACCAAGCAGCTATCAAGGCTCTTGGCTCCCTAATGATTCGTTTGAGAACGATGAAAGATTATTTGACCTCCTTATCGACCGCAGCGGAATACTACTCTACTAAGCTCATTTGGGTTCCGGATCATAGCGAAATCGCTGTAAACTTTAAGGCCGGTGAGCTAGCAAGGCAGGGAACCCTTGAAGAAGTACTCCCGTATTGAGCGAAAGTTTGGGTGTTCCCCAGACCTCGTGTGGTCGATTTCTGGACAGATGGGTGTTTGGTTAGCTCAGCGTGCGCTACACGAAGACCTTGGAATGCAGAATAGTTAAATCCTCCTGGCCACGTGTAGATCGGAGACAGTCCAGTGAGCTCTTGAGACTAAGCAAATTACACCTTTCGCTTTTGATCGGAGTTCTAACTGGTCATTGTGTGATAGGTAAGCGAGCGATAAGGCTGAATATCATCAATGGCCCTTACTGCACCAGCTGCATGAAGGGCGGTGAGGTGGAATCATCTCAACACCTGCTGCTCTGGTTACCTGCCGTTGCGAGTCAAAAGTTCTAGCACCTTTGGTCGCTCTTTTCCTATACTCCCGATGCGCTTTCGGGAATGGATATCAGTGACTTGAGGATCCTCGTAGTTAGCATGGAGCGTTTTTCTTATAAGAAGCCTTAGGTGTCATCACGCTGTTCTTCCCCCTCACTTCCTCTGATTTTACTACACTCCTCTGATACTTTTACCCTTCCTCGCTTAAGAGCATCACAATGGACAACTTTTCTAGAAAATTTTTAACTCCTCGCCTTTTTAAATAAGCCCTCTTGACAAATACTATTTTAAGCAGAAAACTTTTGTATGGGGCCATCCAGCAATGAAAACTACGATAATCCAGCGTTGTATTTATGAACTAGCACTAGTTCAAAACCAGCATACTTCTCCCCATAGCAGGTTCAATACAAGGTTCTTTAGTATGCATAGTATGTATGTATATAATATATATGTATGTACTAAGGTATGCTACCTATATGCTGAATATGTAATTAGAACTCCGGTAGTTGTCTGATTATAGTTCTTTGCGCCACAAGCTGATTATTTATCAGCAGCAAAAAGGTGTTAACTTCAACAGTCTTTTAAATTAACGGAGCAAATAACATTTTACTTAAGTAGTACATACATATTTACATACTAAAACCATTAACTTTGTATGTGATACCTTGTATACATATATGTTGTACATATCTACCTCCATAATACCTCTATGTATAAATGTATGTATGTATGTATGTATAAGAATATATATTAACACTTGACTAAATACACATTTATGCACAAATACAGTTTTATAACAAAACAACTGTGTTTAAAGAACAAGTACATATGTAGTAGGCAAGAAAAAACGACCAACAACCAACAACAACAAAAGCTAAACTAAACTAATGTTAGCTTATTGTAAAGTACAACAAAAACAAACCAAGCGAACGATTGAACCTTAGACCTTTTTTTTTTAACCGGCTGTCGTGCTTTGCTCTTCCCAACTCCATGGTTCTTACGTTTCCCTAATGCTCGTTTCCTCACTTATCATTCCAGTTTTGAAGTGGAATAGTACATAGCTACATACAAGCCAAGTTGAAGTTGAAGTTTAAACCGCTTTCGTATAACCTCGAGCTTACGAGTCTACTAAATATGTACGGTGACGAAAACATAAATAGGGATGCGACATTTTAACAAGTTTTGGATACTTTTCTTTTCTTTATTTAATGTTTACTAGATTTTTATGAAAGTATAGCGCGTTATCTAACAAAAATCATGTAAGTCCGAATTTCGAGCGTTGTACAAAATTAGAAAAATTTGATAAATTTCAACAAAATTGGAGCAAAGTTGCAAACTTTTTAAACAAAATTTTTAGAAAAAATTTTAAAATGCAATTTTATAGCCTTGATATTAGATTTTAGTATAATAAACTGCAAGTTTGAAGAGGCTAGGGCTTATTGTTGTTTTTTGGCAATTTTTTTGTTGACGGTGTTACACATTTTTTCCATAGAGAAAAAGTCCTAACTACTTCAAGCTTGCACTTGAATATACAAAAATTTAATCCGCTACAAAACTGCATACTCAAAATTAAGACATCTAATTACAAATTTAGAAATTTTTATGAAACTTTTTTGATTTTTCCTAATTTTTGTACAAAGTTTGAAATTCGGCCTTAGATGGTTTTCGCGCTATATTTACTTAAACGAAAAAATAATAAACATTAAATAAACAAAAGAAAAATAGTAAAAACTTGTTAAAATGTCGCATCCCAACTTACATATGTATGTTTTCGCCACTGTATGTACCTACTTATAAGTAGTATGCAAAAACCAAAAAAACAATGCATAGCACAATAAAAAGAGAGAGAAGGCAGTTAAAACGTAAAACCAGAACAACAACAAGGGAAGACTTAAAAGAAAGGAAGACGCACAGACAGTTAAGTGAGTCAGTCAGCTGCGAGCTGTTAAAAGACAGTTAATTTTTTATTTTATTTTTTATTTATTTCATACTACGAGTTTGTACTCGTACGAGTGCAAAAAGCAAGGTAAATGAATGTGGAAAGGTCCGCTAATTTGAATTGGGTGCAAAAATACCGACGATTGAGTTGTGAAAATTTGCAAAATTGCAATTTTAGCAAAGCAGCTGTGTCGAGTTGAAGAAAATTTACTATACATACCTTGCTCCACTAAATCTGCGTTCACCCTTGTTTTTTTTTTTAACTATTCCAATGTTTTGCAAGCTATAATTTTAATGTTATTTTTGTACAAAAATATGGTTCATGCTATGAACAAAACCATAACCATATAAATCAAGGCTTCAAACTGTATATAATATTAAGGTAAATTTTATCAATTTTCATCAAAATTTTAAACTTTTTACTCAGATTTTTTACGAACATTTTTGTGATGCAGACAATGTACAAATTTGAGGTGGCTGAGAAATGGCGTTGATTTTTAATAATTTTTTTGCTGACGGCTCTACGTATTTTCTTCCATATAACAAAACATTCACTCATACCCCCGTATGTAGAAAAATGCCTAGAGCCGTCAGCGATTTTAGTTAATTCCAATGATTTGAAAGGTACTCCGCTGAAAAAAAAACTGTATTCGTAATCAGAATGCAATCACAAACCGAGTGTATTTAGGAAACCCGACAGCTGCTAGGACAAAGAATTTCAAACGTATGTTAAAGAAAGTCAGAATAACAAGAAATATGCATGTAGAATAGGGTGGTCTAAAAACAGTAAAGTCGGAATTGTAATACTCTCACCCCCTAGGATTGTTCTATATCGAAAAAGTTCACCCCTAATTTTTATCTTGAAATCAAAAAATATGTAGAGGTCGCTCAAAGCGATCAAAGTTTTCCATGTATTTTTATATGGGAAAAATAAAACTTTTCGTAAAAATGGTATAGAATTCTTGAAAATCAAAATTTTTCGATCGGAAAACTCTGATTCTCTTCAGGAGACTTTCAATAATAATACCCAATTATTACTTTTTCACATGCATGATAATAACAACCGACAACACTTTATAATTGTAGTGAGTTTGAATCACAGGAGCCTGCCTTCTCTTTGCATCCAATCAAAACACGTATTTGGGCAATAAAGAAGGCACGCTCTTGTTACTCACACTCGTTACAATTATAACGTGTTCTCTTTTCTTCTTTTCTGCGTTCTTTGATGTGGGATAATTCTGGCTGATTTTTACGACGAACAGACCTATTGGTTGCCGCTGTGGCTGAGTGGTTAGAGGTTCGTACTAACACTTTGTAAGACCTGAGTTCGAATCCTAGCCTAACCTAATGTTTAGCTCAGACGTATAGCTCGTAACGTCACTCCATCCAAAGAGTTCCAAAACCAACATTAGCAATAGGCATATCGATGGCTGAGTGGAAGATCGATCTATCTAGGCAGCCGCCCTACCTCAGAAAACTTTTCAAGAACGCCCTAACGCAACTGAAAATATATTGGAAATACGTTGAGATAGGGCATTTTTAAAACTTCAGCTGAGAACCGAATTCTGGAATAAGGCCTTCTTCTATCAAATTCTGAGATGGGGCGGTCTTCAACCGAATTCTGAGATAGGGCGTCATAGAAATTTATTCTGAGATAGGGTTTTTCGAACCAGCTGCTGAGTTAGGTCGATCTTCGACTCAACCGTCGATATATAGTATTATTTTTTTTTTAACTCAATATCATCCTACCATATCAATAGCTGTAATCAAAGGTGTAAGCAGAGTAGCCGAACTATGCTCAGGCGACGCCGCTACCAACTATCCAAAACGCTGAAAGGATTTAACAGCTTTTCATGCCAATGTTTTCTTCCAGCGTTTGACGGGCTGAATGGCGGCTACTGCGCTTTCCCGGCTTGAAGAAATCTTCTCGTGAGTGTCTTGTGCTGCTAGTTAATCAGCATCTATCAAAATTAATTGGAAAGCGAGATATTCAAATGCGGCCGGAAGGTTATTCATTTAGTTTTAGAATGCACCAAAAGTAAGTTAGAAGCCTTTAAAAATTCTTTCTTATCAGAACAGTTGGTTTACAAATTTACATTTAAAAGAGCTACGCACAGTGATTCAAAACTGTGATTTTTTTTTTGTTTTGAGGGAACCCTACTGGAACAGGAGTTTAAATTTTCTTCGAAATGCTACTCTCAGCTGATCTTTTTCTAATTTTATAAGCTTTCATAAAAAAAGGATTAATCAAATGGGTTGAAAAGTTAAGGCTCCATTGAATTATGAACAGTAAATTCCACTTTGAACCACTGTGCGACGTCAGCACCAATGCTTACATCCAAACCTAGGAACATTCGTGAGCAGCCCTGCAAAAAATTGCGCGACTAATCTCTAAAGAGAGTATTCCGAGATTACTCTCAATCGGGTACAATTGGGCATTAATTAGTCGCAACTAGTCTCATACGTGTACTAATGGAGATCAATTAGTGTCGACTCATCCCTTATGTGTATAATTGGAGATCAATTAGTCCCCAACACGTCTCTAACGGGTAATATTAACGATTTAATGATATGTACGCACTTAGTCAATGAAATTTCATGTGCGGCGTTGGCACGCAGAGAGAGTATTCGCCTAACCAAACTGAGCAACCCGGTTCGAATCTCAGCTGGCGCAAATTTTTATTTTTATTTTTTTTTAAGTGACTAGTCGCTTTTTATACCTTTTCGGGTATAAAGGTGAACAATTAGTCTCTTCATAGGACATGCTCGAACAAAAGCGATCAGTTCATTCCATATAAAGAGATCAAAAGTGGTATTAGTCGCATGCTCCTTTGCGATTGCTCCCGGAGTCATCCCGGATTAGTCCCATTTTTTGCAGGGAGCTTTATGTGCGCCTTGTTCCAGTCATCCACCTTCATTAATTTTTCTCTTACGGCTATGTGAATAAAGAGTGATTTGTACTCGAAAAGAAATAAATTACTAGAATTTTAAAAGCCGTTCTTTCGTTAAACAAACGATTTATTTAAAATATGTTTTCGAGTATTTGCATCGTTTTTCCACCAAAGAAACTATTTTCAGATTTTTATTGCCGAAATAACCGATAAAAAAATTATTTTGTTTTGAAATGGCGAGTCAGCTTCTATCTTAAAAAAAAAGCTCTACGCACGTTTTATTTTTAGTTTCTCCAATTTGGAATAAGTCCTTTTCAAGATCTTGAAAGAACAATTTTTTCGATCGCCTGCTATAAAGTAAGACAAGTTGATCTTGGAAAAAAAGATAAACTTAACATGCAATTTGCAGCTCAAAAGCAAGAAGGTAAAAAAAAAAACACACAAAAAAATTAAGTTCAACAATGAGAGCAATTCCAAGAATCAATTTCAAAGCCATGTATAGTAGAGACAATAATCAGGAGGATGCCGGTAAAGTGCAGAAAACAACAACAACAACAACCAAAAAGTAATGGTCATTGCAATGCATTGAACTCGTGAAGGTGAATGCAAAAGTAATCGTAAATAATAAATATTCCTCAGCCATGAATGCAGGAAAAAAGGGCGTCCATAAAAAGTTAATAATGCACTGAATATGTATGAATTCACTAGCAGGAACGCTAATTTATACATTAACTGAAGGGGATTCACGTGTTGTGGCATTTGGCAGATTGGAAGGACAGTCAAATTGATGTACATATGTATATGTAGTATTAGGATGGTCCTTAAAATATCAACAAAAAAATATTTCGTTTGGGGCACTCCGTTATTAAGTTTTACGTACGAAACTAAAACATCCACTGAAATTTTAAACTTAAAAAAAATACGTAAGTATAAAACTTCGACCATAATTTTTTTCTAATTTTCAAAATTTACGTGGAGGCTTTTATGTTTTACGTAGAACACGATGACGCTATGTCTCATGATGTTGACATTTTTAAGGACTGCCCTAATATATACTTTTGTATATACCACATATTCTCAATGTACCTACATACATATGTATGCACGGAAATTGTATGTGCATGCATTTCCACATATAGGACTGCAAAAATGAAAGGAAATGCTGCAGTCAGTTGAACATTAGGGTGTTCCTTATCCCATAAATAGGGATAAAGTAAAATTATATAAAGCAAAAGCTGTTATGTAAAACATTTTTAATAAACATTTTTTTAAATGACGAAGACTGAAATCTCAGTTTATTTTGTCCAATACATAGAGTGAGTGCTGTTTGCACTAATTTGTCCAAAATATACCTTGATTACACTATGCGACAGTCAAAATCGGGATGGGATGAAACCAACGGGAAATGTTATATCGGTCAAAAACAAGTTATACGTGTCCCGGCGTTTCGCTGGGTCACGTCTAGGAAATTGTCACCTTTGGTGGTCTTTTTTGACATAACTGACCACCAAAGGTGACAATTTCCCCTAAATGATAGTTATATATATATCTCGATTCCTAGACGTGACCCAGCGAAACGCCGGGACACGTATAACTTCTTTTTTACCGATATAACTTTCCCCGGTAGATTGAACCCTTCCCGATCACTGACCCCTACCATTTGTCTCACAGTGTTATGAGACCGTATCGACGATACCGTCTGAAAGACGGAAACCATGCATAAAACCACTGATTCGGGCTTAGCAGTATGGCTGCAGATCTGACAAATCTACCCAATGACCATATTTTCACAGAACTTTAGTCCTGGAAAAAGACCTTAATACATGTTGATCAGAACAAACCGGCGTTTTGTTGAATTTGAAACGCTGGGCGACGCTGGGCACAACTTTAAGTCCCTTAGAAAGATCCTCGCGTATTGGGATACACATAACTCTTGAAAACGAGTACCTCTTTGGGCTCGGTAAGGAATTGAAAAGCAGAGCCTTCTCTCGATGGACAAAAATCTCGCTCTACAGAATTTGGAAATTTCAAGAATCGTAAAAGCAAAAACTTATAAATAATTTTGGCTAAATTTTTTTTGAAAAAAAAGACAAAGCAATTGCTTTTTCTTAAAATTTCAGACCTTTTACTCGATTTATTCAAAAAAAAATTCCGACCTCTAACTAAAGTTATGTTAAACAAATATTATTCAATTTAAATTTATTTTTATTTTAGATTAAGCAATAAATTTGATTTCAAAGTTAAAAAATTCATATCTTTAAAAAATAAAAAAACGTCTTCTTCGAAGCGGGATCTTTAAGATTAACAAATAGCCACAAATATATGTAAGTTTTGGCTTTTTTTAAATTCCAAAATTCTCTAATTTATTTATTTGCCGAATTTCTTTAAATATATTTTTTTTATATACCCCAAGTAACACCTATAAAATGAGACCATTTTTCTAACTGCATATAACAGCTTTTGGAGTATTCAAATAATAAACTTCCAAAATTCGTGAAATTGTGGAACGTAAAAAATTTGATTCCGCCTTTGGCAGATATATGTACTACATATGTACATATGCATGTTTGATAAAAGAAAAGTACTGACCGAAATTCAAATTAAATATGGTTTTTCCAAGATACTGTTAAAATTTTTTTTAATTTTTTTTTTCTTTTTATTAAGCAGGTGATGCGTTATGGGATGCACAACAAATTTGTATCAAAAAGTCCATTTCAAAAAAATTGCATATACGATAATTTCATGCAAAATGTTTTTTAAACTACCTAGGTACATCCTTAAATACATACACTGCCGGAACATAGTATTCGCACAGCAAATTTTTGACAATATATGCAACAATTTTTATTCTAATATATTATAATATTTTTCCGCCAATTTTGTATAAAAAATATGGTTTATTCTACAAAAAAAAACATAAAAATATAATTCCTAAACGTTGTGGAAAACTCGCGAAAATTCAGAAAACTTTCAACTTTTGGGTATGCAGATTTGTAGCCCAATCAATTTTATTATAATAAAGCATAAGTTTTAAGTAGCTAGGAATTGCCGTTGATTTTTGGCTATTCTTTCACGCAGTCTCTTCTATGAGAAAAAAAATCGAAACTACTTTACATGGAAAAAATGCTAAACACTTTCAACAAAAAAATCTCAAAAATCAATGTAATTTTTTACTAACTTCGAACTTGCATTTTTTTAGTACAATATAATGGGCGGCAAAAGTGTATACATACATACATACATACACTCAAAAATACTTATGAACGGCATTTAAGAAAATATTGAATTTTTATGGTACGTATGTATGTATTTAGGTCGGCGATGACCTCAGTAAACGTTCACTCCATACGCGTCCGTATAAAATCTACAGAGAGCATAAAAAGCTCCTCCCGAGGGATATGTTTTAATTATGACTGATACACCCTAATGTGCATACATATGTAAATATGTATGTATGCATGCACATGTATGTATGCGCATAAATATGAACATAACCGAGCCAGACTCCATTGAAAGATCCAAAATGAGACGCTAAACAAGTTGAACACGTTTTAGGGAGTTTTCCCGTTTTTGTGCGCCATAACCATTATACCTATGGTCGTAAGCAATAACCGCCTAAGTCGACTTAAGAAAGAATTTACTTATATACGCGCTATCGTATTCTCCAACTACTATTCCATGCGTGTGTGAAATCCCCATCTCGCCAGCTAGGCTACTTAAAAGGTTATAGATGAAAATGTTTTGATTTTCCCATAAGGCTAACCTTGCACTCCAAATGTTTAGAAGGTTTTCTCTCGAAATCAGGTTTTTCGACTTGGGCGATTATTGCTTATGACCACAGATATTATTTTGCAGTACATTGCAAGATCGCATAGAGATTTGGATTCACTGACACATACATACATACATATGTAAATAAGTGGCTATGTGTGCTGTGCAGACATGCTTACATACATACATACATACATATATGTAAGCTTGACCCCCAATAATAGCTTTTCCTTCTTTCCTTTACCTTTTATGTTTTAGCTGTTTCTCGTCCAGTGATTCCGATTGCCTCAAGCAGGATCCAACAGAGAACTTTTAGCCATGTTGTAAGAAAAATTTAACGCGACACTAACAACAATTTGATTCAGCACCCCAATTACGTTGGTTTCATCAATTCAACACGCAAATGCAATTTTACTCCCTTTCAGGTGGGGATTTTTTTTTCTTATTTAGTCACTACTTTTTTTTTACTCAAATCCTCACTTGTTTAGTACTTCTTAATTTTTCGCTTCCCTTTTCTGTGTGTGTGTTTTTTTTCAACGTTTTCGAAGCCTTTTTTCCCAACCCGCGCACATCACAACGAACAAAATACTATAAGCGCGTCTCAAATTTGAATTTTAAATCGGATATACTGACGCACAAGTACGAATACGTACGCTCTCATGCACAAAAAAGGCCGTTGTATATGATATGGCATTGACGCCAACAACAACAACAACAACAACAGCACATGAAATGCATGGCAGCTGTGTAGTTGGCAACAAAACAAAAAACAAAAAAAAAACTGTAAAAATTTTAAAACAATTTGTTTTTATATGCAAAAATTGTTTGTTTGTAAATAATAAAAAAAAAAGTACAAAAGCACACGGGCGCTCACTTTACCGTCTTGAACTTAACGTTTTAACACTCAGAATCGCACTGAAGCAGAACTTGCCGGGGTGGCGTTCACTTCCAGCTGCTTGGCCACAGAGTCACCGCCACACCAATACAACCAGAGTGGTCGGAGCAGCAGCAGCAGCAACAGCTTTCGTCAAAAGTCAAACGACTTTCGGCACGCAAAGCGGGGAAGCAAATTGGCGCCGGTTACTTGTGGCTGTGGAGCTGTATGCAGCGAGAGGAAAACGTCTTATTATCAGTGCTGCAGCTCCACTGCATTGGACGCTCTTTTTCCGGAATACATACATACTTAGTAGTATATGCTTATTAAGTATAGCGGGAGAGTAATATTTATTTGCAAGCCCCAAAATGTGATCGTCGTCAGGGGCTCTTAACCGTTTTGTTCGGCACTGGCGTTTTTATACTTACACAAGCTTCATAAAATACATTAAAAAGCAAGCCTCCACTCCCCAGTGTTTTCAATGGTGGTCTGGAATCTTCGTTGCCGAGTATTCCTTATTTTCTTTCCTTTGCTTCACTGAACTATAGTCAAGGGTCTGTGATGGCTAATCCATAGCTTTGGCGCAGTTTTTCTGATTCCACTAAAACTTTATTTTTTTTTGGATTAATGCCTTCCTGAAATGTCTAGTCGTCAGAGCTCTTCATAGAGTTTTCGTGTGGTATGAATATTGGGGACTTTCCTGCATCTACCAATGCCCGTAAAATATCGCGAAAAAGCACCAATATTCAAGGACCTTGGACAAGTTTAACACCTACCTTAGATAAGGTGTAAAGTCATGCCCAGTTTGAGACAAACTTAATGTGCATCCAGATCTTTTGCACGATAACAACTACTCCATGAAAGGCGGGCAGCTTATTACGAAGTGACGGAGACGGCTAATATTGCGCGAGAGCTCCTTTGCAGCCAGGTAGCAACTGATGCCTTTCTTATTATTTCCTCAAAATAATATTTCCACAATAGCTTTTCATCTAGGATTGGGCGGAAGAGTACTTAAGCCTATCGGAATGCTGAAGCGCACATCCACCAAAGGAGCAGATTTACCTTGAAGATCTTGTGATATCTACTGAATAAGACCAGTTCTATCCGACTTTTATTCACCAGGTATAGCTACGAGTAAACTTGGTTGACCTCATATCTAGTTATTTAACTATAGTCTTCGGCCCTTTTAGGTATTCCCCGCGTATCTGAATAAAGTACTGGACACTTGAAAAGCACTAAACGCCTGAAGAACTCGGTGTGGGGTTCTACCCTCAGATGTTCTGTCAGCGTAGGCTTTGCTTTCGTCACCTCGAAGAAAAATCTCCAGGCAAGTGAAAGAGACTCTGCGGAGTCCTGCGAATACCTATGCAGAGCAGTGATGCCAGATTGTGGATAATTTCCCTATTTGAGGGATATTTTGCATCAAAAATTATTAAAAGGGAAAAAAGGGACACTTCATATAAATAAGGGATTTTCTTTTGACGCAGTTATTGTTGCATAATTGATCAAAATTCAAGAATATTCGACATTCTTACGTAATTAATCGCTCTGAAGATGTGATGTGGAGTGAAATGGTATATAATTGTTAAAAAGTATAAGAACAATTTCGAAAATTTTCTTACGTTAACCAATTCAAGCGCTCAGTAAGAAAGAATCTTTTCAGTTGTAACTGGTGTTTCATGTAAAAAGCGGAACAAATTATCTGATGAAATGTTAAATAGCACATGAATGTGCTTCAATTTTAAAGTCACCAAAAAATTCTTTTAGGCCCTTAGTGAGTGAGCAAAAAAATGAAAGGGAAAAAACGAATGAGTGAAAAAATGCAGAAAAAGGGGTTTTTTCTTAACAGCGGTCGTCCCTCGACAGGCAATGGCAAACCTCCGAGTGTATTCTTGCCATGAAAAACAGCTTCTCCTAAAAATACACTCGCCATTCGGAGTCGGCGTAAAAATGTAGGTCCCTCCCCTTTGTGTGACATCAAGGGGACCGCCACAAATTGGAGGAAAAGCACATATGTGTAAGCGCCAAACTATTATTATTATTTTATATGAATTTTACTTCTTTACTACTGAAACATGTATATGTTTAAATTCGTTGGGAATTTTGTGGGATAAATTTTCAAGATGTGGGTAATTGAGGGATTTTTTCCCCATTTCCGTGGGATATTTAACAGAGAATGTCTGGCATCACTGATGCAGAGACGCCGATCTATATAATTTTCTGGTAGTGAAGGTCTAGTGCAAGGGGTAGGATAGCAAAAGTACGTAAGCATCCATCAAACCATTTCTCTTGTTGCAAACATCACCTTTAGCGGGTCCAATTTGCCTTCGAATGGTCTAGCTTTGCCGGTGTCTGTAGAAAATGGCTTGCCCTCGATGAGTTTTGACTTACTGTCCGAATATGCTAAAAACATAAAGCCGTAAAACACACTGACGGCAAACCTTCTGAACTACGAAAGGGAAGTTAGATTCAACTCCCTCTGGGTCTAGTTTCTAGAATTTTGTAAAAGCAGGAACACCTTGTGAAGGGTGCGATTCCTTATTTCTTTTCTCGATCACGGTAGCACGTTGGATGCGTCGGGATGATCGTGCATGAAAAGGAATTTAACCTGCTGCACTATTCAAAACGGAGTTTGCCCAGGATTACGCGGGTCTAACGAACCAACTAAGAAGTCTTTGTCTGCTAATGGTTTTGTTGTAGCGGCTTAAATAGCCCTGCCTAGATTGGCTTGTCACATAGTCGGTTGTGGTTAAGTTCAAACCGCGGGAAACCCAAGAAGTGTGCCACTCCCACTGAACGACAGAGAGAGAGACGTTAGAAATGTGTCTCGAGTGATGGGGTGACTCTCCGCATTCCAAGCTTTGATGCAGCGCATCTGCATTTAACCTACTCAGGAAGTTTAGCCTGCTGCAGTAACCACAGCCAAGTGGGACTATAGTGGTGCGAGTCTCCCGAGGCAGACAAAGTTCTGTCACGTTCACGTCAGGTGGCTGCGTTACAAAATGGGTATTCATAGGACAAGACTTGGTGTATGTTGAGACCGACTCTCTGTGAATATCGTTCATGGCCTGTCAGTGCATTGTCGGGTCCAGTGGTTGTTTTATTAAGCACTGGACGTCGTCCTCCAGTTCGTATAGATGCCTTCTGACCTACCTATGCAAAGGCTCAGCAGCAAGAAGATATCTGTTCAGGTGCACAGGTGTATTGCATGGTATTCTGCTCCTTGACGAGGAGTTGATGTTTTGGCGACAGAATAAGGCATCCTGGCTATCGACTTGAGGACCCTTTTGCAGCTCTACTCTATTTACAATTGCGGTTGTGTGCGCCGATGAAGAGAGCAGACTGTCGAATTCCCAGCTTTAGTCGGATCTCTTTCGTCGGGGTGGTGAAAAGGGTTGGCAGAGTTAAAGCGCCTTACAGTGAAGTAGTGTGAAAGTTCGAAGAGGTAACCTTCTATTGGTGGTAGTCTGCGATGAAGGCATTATTGGGACGAGTCCCTGTGGTTTCGCGGATACTGTTCAATAGGTTCACTGTGAAGGCTTCTGAACTGTCTACGAGGCGGATCGACTTCGAAAGTTCTTGGGCTGATCCAAGCATTAACAGCCCTGCTGGAACCTCACACTTTACTGGTAGCTCTTTATCTTCGTCGCCTGCGATGCATTGTTTAGGACTAGCCGTTGTTTTTCTTCCATCTCCCCAAGTGCTATCTTTGATTGATTCCATCGTCCTCGTAAAGAGGATAGCCATTAATTTCGTAGATGAAGGTTTTAGATTCCATGGATTGAAGAAGTGGGAGAGGTCTGAGATATAATTTCACTTAAGAAACGACTCATGGCTCGACGACGAAATCGAATAGTCATTAGCGTGTGAGATCACAGGAAAGCCCTCTGGTGGAAGAGGTGGATGGAGCTTTCGGATAAAGAAAGGTTAAACAGTTGCGGAGAATATCACTCATTGTCAGTTTACCATTCAGATATGTAATTCGGCGATCTACTAAAACTTCGCCGAATTAGCGGTAATGAAAGATTTATCGAAATCTTCAAGTATAATTATGTGATTAAACCTAGTCGAAAGCTTTCAACAGTTCCGCAGCTTCTACGATCATTCTCTCAGTTAATGAGAGCTTCTATGCGCATCACGGCAATCATGCTTCTGTATCGCTGGGCTCCGAGGATGTGTAAAGCATGTTAGTAACAATACTTCAACTGTATTCTTTTCAGGAGAAAACGGAGATATTGGACAATATAATTATCCTAGGTTGGCTGCTTTTTCTGATTTTGTCTCGGCTTCTCCACCGATGAGCAGAGTGTGTGCGCACTAGAATAAAACTACATATGTAAGTTAAATACAATTTTTTGTTTATATTTCAATACTCTTTTTTGATAAATTTACATATGCTTTATTGCATTTATAATTAATAACTGTTAATAACGTTTTCATACCATTCTCATATCTATACTGAAAAGCAATC
>NW_023458565.1:11809248-11823547 GCF_013731165.1 Rhagoletis pomonella
GATTGCTTTTCAGTATAGATATGAGAATGGTATGAAAACGTTATTAAGAGTTATTAATTATAAATGCAATAAAGCATATGTAAATTTATCAAAAAAGAGTATTGAAATATAAACAAAAAATTGTATTTAACTTACATATGTAGTTTTCTTCTCTGCTCATCGGTGGAGAAGCTGAGACAAAATCAGTAAAAGCAGCCAACCTAGGAGAATTATATTGTCCAATATCTCCGCTTTCTCCTGAAAAGAATACAGTTGAAGTATTGTTACTAACATGCTTTACGCATCCTCGGAGCCAAGCGATACAGAAGCATGATTGCCGTGAAGCGCATAGATGCTCTCATTATCTGAGAGAATGATCGTAGAAGCTCCGGAACTGTTGAAAGCTTTCGACTAGGTCTAGTCACATAATTATGCTTGAAGATTTCGATAAATCTTTCATTACCGTTAATTCGGCGAAGTTTTAGTAGATCGCCGAATTACATATCTGAATGGTAAACTGACAATGAGTGATATTCTCCGCAACTGTTTAACCTTTCTTTATCCGAAAACTCCATCCACCTCTTCCACCAGAGGGCTTTCCTCTGATTTCGTCGTCGAGCCATGAGCCGTTTCTTAAGTGAAATTATATCTCAGACCTCTCCCACTTCTTCAATCCATGGAATCTAAAGCTTTCATCAACGAAATTAATGACTATCCTCTTTACGAGGGCGATGGAATCAATCAAAGACAGCACTTGAGTTACCAGTAAAGTGTGAGGTTCCAGCAGGGCTGTTAATGCTCGGATCAGCCCAAAAATTTTCGAAGTCGATCCGCCTCGTAGACACTTCAGAAGCCTTCACAGTGAACCTATTGAACAGTATCCTTGAAACCACAGGGACTCGTCCCAAGAATGCCTTCATCGCAGACTACCACCAATAGAAGGTTACCTCTTCGAACTTTCACACTACTTCACTGTAAGGCGCCTTAACTCTGCCAACCCTTTTCACCACCCCGACGACAGACATCCGACTAAAGCTGGGAATTCGACAGTCTGCTCTCTTTATCGGCGCACACAACCGCAATTGTAAATAGAGAAGAGCCGCAAAATTGTCCTCAAGTCGATAGCCGGCAGCACCTAGGTCACAGGATGCCTTCTTCTGTCGCCAAAACATCAACTCCTCGTCAAGGAGCAGAATACCATGCAATACAACCAGTTCTAGACGTGTGCACCTGAACAGATATCTTCTTGCTGCAGAGCCTTTGCCTAGGTAGGTCAGAAGGCATCTATACGAACTGAAGGATGACGTGCAGTGCTTAATAAAATAACGACTGGACCCGACAACGCACTGACAGGCCTTGAACGATATTTACAGAGAGTCGGTCTCAACATACACCAACTCATGACCTATGAATACCCATTTTGTAACGCAGCCACCTGACGTGAACGTGATAGAACTTTGTCTGCCTCGGGAGACTCGCACCACTATAGCCCCACTTCGCTGTGGTTACTGCAGCAGGCTAAACTTCGGGGAGTTACCCCATGACTCGAGACACATTTCTTCACACCCCACCTAACTAACGTCTCCCTCCCTCTCGTTCAGTGGGAGTGGCACACTTCTTGGGTTTCCCGCTGGTTGAACTTGACCACAACGACTATGTGACAAGCCAATCTAGGCAGGGCTATGTAAGCCGCTACAACAATAATTAATAGCATGCAACGACTTCTAGTTGGTTCGTTAGACCCACGTTATTCTGGGCAAACTCCGTTTTGGATAGTGCAGTAGGTTAAATTCCTATATATCCCGACGCATCCATTCGAAGGCAAATTGGACCCGCTAAAGGTGATGTTTGGAACAAGAGAAATCGTTTGACGGATGCTTACGTGCTTTTGCTACCCTACCCTTGCACTAGACCTTTACTACCAGAAAATTAAATATATCGGCGTCTCTGCATAGGTATTCGGCTTTCAACTCCACAGAGTCTCTTTCACTTGCCTGGAGATTTTTCTTCGAGGTGACGAAAGCAAAGACTACGCTGACCGAACATCTAAGGGTAGAACTCCACACCGAGTTCTTCAGGCGTTAAGCGCTTTTCAAGTGTCCAGCACTTTACTTAGATACGCGGTGAAGACCTAAAAGGGCCTTGATATGAGGTGAACCCAGTTTACTCCTATCCAAACCTGGTGAATAAAAGACAGACAGAACTGGTCTTTTTCAGTAGATATTACAAGATCTTCAAGGTCGCTCTGCCCCTTTGGGGGATGTGCGCTTGCAGCTTTCCAACAGGCTTAAGTACTCTTCCGTCCAATCATAGATGGAAAGCTATTGTGGAAATATTATTTTCAGGAAATAATAAGAAAGGCATCAGTTGCTACGTGGCTGCAAAGGAGCTATTGGTAAGAGAAGGTGTCTCTCACACAAAGTAATTTTTTGGTCTCATGAAACCATGGCCAAGCCCATACTTTTTTTATGGCCTCCTCGCTTGGTGGACTTTCATGGAGAGAGCTACACTTTGCAGCTAGGCAGATAGAGCGTGAACGAGCGGGCTGCCTTCTGGTTGTTATTGGTGCATTACGTACATCTCCCACTCTGATGTTTAACGCCATGCTGGATACAACGTGCACCGGTTTACTTTGCCCGCAAAACTGCCACAGCACGGGCTGCCACCAGACGAACCGAATGCCTAACAGGTTCAACATCTGTAAAACTTTCTAAAGTCCCAATTTCATTATCCATTTTACGGAGTACTCTGTGTATGAAATGGTTGCAAGAAGCTCTCAGTTTACATTCATTCCCTTAAGGGGAAGGGAGTTAACAGAGAGCGGATGGGTCGAAGTTCGCGAGAAGGGTTTGCGAATGGATCTTCTGCGATAAGATCTCCATGAAAATTAAGTTTAGACGTGTTCCAGGCAGGAGTGGCGGTGTAAAAATTGGCCAGGGTCTGCTCTCCGTCTCAATTTCGTTGCAATATTTTATAATTATAGGATGGCTAACTATACAGTGGTCAACAAAGGATACGATGGTGTAAAAAATATCAATGTGCGTAGAGCGGGTCGAAGTGCTACTGATCACTTTGGGTTCGCTGTTGGACATACAAGTCTTATGGCGGCTCAGCGAGCACCTCAACAGAGTGAATTATCTTCATTCGCACTTAAAAAACAACCCTTAGGAGGTGTTTGAGATGGATATTAGACGTCTCCACAACTTTGTGAAAAGCTTCCCGCCTTTAATGGAGTAGTGTTTATCGTGAAAAAGATCTGGATGTACATTAAGTTTGTCTCAAACTGGGGACGACTATGTACCTTATCTAAGGTAGGTGTTAAACTTGTCCAAGGTCATTGAATATTGGTGCTTTTCCGCGATATATTACGGGCATTGGTAGCTGCAGGCAAGTCTCCAACATTGATACCATGCGAAAATTCTATCAAGAGTGCTGACGGCTAGACATTTCAGGAAGGCATTAATCCAAAAAAGCTATGGATTAGCCATCACAGACCCTTGGTTATAATTCAGTGAAGCAAAGGAAAGAAAATAAGGAATATTCGGCAACGAAGATTCCGGACCACCATTGAAAACACTGAGGAGTGGAGGCTTACTTTTTAATGTATTTTATGAAACTTGTGTAAGTAAGTATAAAAACGCCAGTGCCGAACAAAACGGTTAAGAGCCGCTGACGACGATCACATTTTGGGGCTTGCAAATAAATATTACTCTCCCGCTATACTTAAGCATATATGTACTACTAAGTATGTATTCCGGAAAAAGAGCGTCCAATGCAGTGGAGCTGCAGCACTGATAATAAGACGTTTTCCTCTCGCTACATTCAGCTCCACAGCCACAAGTAACCGGCGCCAATTTGCTTCCCCGCTTTGCGTGCCGAAAGTCGTTTGACTTTTGACGAAAGCTGTTGCTGCTGTTGCTGCTCCGACGACTTTGGTTGTGTTGGTGTGGCGGTGACTCTGTGGCCAAGCAGCTGGAAGTGAACGCCACCGGCAAGTTCTGCTTCAGTGCGATTCTGAGTGTTAAAACGATAAGTTCAAGACGGTGAAGTGAGCGCCCGTGTGCTTTTGTGCTTTTTTTTATTATTTACAAACAAAAAATTTTTGCATATAAAACAAATTGTTTTAACATTTTTACAGTGTTTTTTTTTGTTTTTTTTTTTCGTTGCCAACTACACAGCTGCCATGCATTTCATGTGCTGTTGTTGTTGTTGTTGTTGTTGGCGTCAATGCCATATCATATGCAACGGCCTTTTTTGTGCATGAGAGCGTACGTATTCGTACTTGTGCGTCAGTACATCCGATTTAAAATTCAAATTTGAGACGCGCTTATAGTATTTTGTTCGTTGTTCTGTGCGCGGGTTGGGGAAAAAGGCTTCGAAAACGTTAAAAAAAAGCACACACACAGAAAAGGGTAGAGAAAAATTAAGAAGTAGAAAACAAGTGAGGATTTGAATAAAAAAAGTAGTGACGAAATAAGAAAAAAAAATCGCCACCTGAAAGGGAGTAAAATTGCATTTGCGTGTTGAATTGATGAAACCAACGTAATTGGGGTGCTGAATCAAATTGTTGTTAGTGTCGCGTTAAATTTTTCTTACAACATGGCTAAAAGTTCTCTGTTGGATCCTGCTTGAGGCAATCGGAATCACTGGACGAGAAACAGCTAAAACATAAAAGGTAAAGGAAAGAAGGAAAAGCTATTATTGGGGGTCAAGCTTAAATATATGTATGTACATATGTATGTAAGCATGTCTGCACAGCACACATAGCCACTTATTTACATATGTATGTATGTGTCAGTGAATCCAAATCTCTATGCGATCTTGCAATGTACTGCAAAATAATATCTGTGTTCATAAGCAATAATCGCCCAAGTCGAAAAACCTGATTTCGAGAAAAAACGTTCTAAACATTTGGAGTGCAAGGTTACCCTTATGGGGAAATCAAAACATTTTCATCTATAACTTTTTAAGTAGCCTAGCTGGCGAGATGGGGATTTCACACACGCATGGAATAGTAGTTGGAGAATACGATAGCGCGTATATAAGTAAATTCTTTCTTAAGTCGACTTAGGCGGTTATTGCTTACGACCATAGGTATAATGGTTATGGCGCACAAAAACGGGAAAACTCCCTAAAACGTGTTCAACTTGTTTAGTGTCTCATTTTGGATCTTTCAGTGGAGTCTGGCTCGGTTATGTTCATATTTATGCGCATACATACATGTGCAAGCATACATACATATTTACATATGTATGCACATTAGAGTGTATCAGTCATAATTAAAACATATCCCTCGGGAGGAGCTTTTTATGCTCTCTGTAGATTTTATACGGACGCGTATGGAGTGAACGTTTACTGTGGTCATCGCCGACCTAAATACATACCATACCATACGTACCATGAAATATCAATATTTTCTTAAATGCCGTCCATAAGTATTTTTGAGTGTATGTATGTATGTATGCAGTTTTGCAGCCCATTAAATTCTAGTAAAAAAAATGCAAGTTCGGAGTTAGTAGAAAATCGCATTGATTTTTGAGAATTTTTTTAGTTGAAGGTGTTTTGCATTTTTTTCATATAAAGTATTTTCGAAAAAAAATTTTTGTATGGATGACTGCGTGAAAAAAATTTCCAAAAATCATTGGTAATTCCTAGCTACTTAAAACTTGTACTTTATTATAATTAAAAATTGATTGAGCTATAAATCTGCATACTCAAAAAAATTCTAAAAAATCTTATTAAAAAGTTCAAAATTTGCATGAAAATTTGCTGAATTTTCGCGCACAAAGTTTTCCACAAAGTTTAGGAATTATATTTTTATGTTTTTTTTTTTTGGTAGAATAAACCATATTTTTTATACAAAATTGGCGGAAAAATATTAGAATAAAATTTTTTGCATATATTGCCAAAAACTCGCTGTGCCAATACTTTGTTCCGGCAGTGTATGTATTTAAGGATGTACCTATGTAGTTTAAAAAACATTTTGCTTCGTCGATTCGCTGACCCCTTTGCGCAAAATTATGGTATGTGCAATTTCTTTGAAATGGACTTTTTGCTGCAAATTTGTTCTGCATCCCATAACGTATCACCTGCTTAATAAAAAATAAAAAATAATAAAAATAAAAAAAAATAAAAAAAATTTTAACAGTATCTAGAAAAAACCATATTTGATTTGAATTTTGGTCAGTACTTTTCTTTTATTAAACATGCATATGTACATATGTATGTAGGAATACAATTTCTTACGTTCCACAATTTCACGAATTTTGGAAGTTTATTATTTGAATACCCCGAAAGCTGTTATATGTAGTTACAAAAATGGTCTCATTTTATAGGTGTTACTTGGGGTATATAAAAAAAAATATATTTAAAGAAATTCGGCAAATAAAAAAATTTGAGAATTTTGAAATTTAAAAAAAGCAAAAACTTACATATATTTGTGGCTATTTTTTAATCTTAAAGATCCTGCTTCGAAGAAGACGTTTTATTATTTTTTAAAGATATGAATTTTTGAACTTTGAAAACAAATTTATTGCTTAATCTAAAATAAAAATAAATTTAAATTGAATAATATTTGTTTAACATAACTTTAGTTAGAGGTCGGAATTTTTTTTTGAATAAATCGAGTAAAAGGTCTGAAATTTTAAGAAAAAGCAATTGCTTTGTCTTTTTTTTCAAAAAAAATTTTGCCAAAATTATTTATAAGTTTTTGCTTTTACGATATTTGAAATTTTTAAATTCTGTAGAGCGAGATTTTTGTCCATCGAGAAAAGGCTCTGCTTTTCAATTCCTTACCGAGCCCAAAGAGGTATTTCTTTTCAAGTGTTATGTGTATCCCAATACGCTAGGACCTTTTCTAAGGGACTAAGTTGTGCCCAGCGTCGCCCAGCGTTTCAAATTCAACAAAACGCCGTTGTATTCTGATCAACATGTGTTTTCCAGGTCTAACGTTCTGTGAAAATATGATCATTGGGTAGATTTGTCAGATCTGTAGCCATACTGCTAAGCCCGAATCGGTGGTTTTATGCACGGTTTCAGTCTGTCAGACGGTATCGTCGATAAAGTCTCATAATCAAGGTCTATCTTGGATCAAAAAAAAAAAAAGTTAAAACATGCGCTTAACCAGCTCTTCGTTGCCGGCTTTGAACAACCCCGCTGGTATTCCTGTCGCTCCAAGAGTTTTGTTGTTTTATAGCAGCATGACTGCCGTTTTAATTTCGTCTTGGTGGAGTGAAAAGGCGTATCCATCGTGAGAAGTGATTCTCCATATCTCAAGTAAATTATGACCATTTCTATCAGATTCCCATCTTCGTCTGTGCAGGGACCGTTCGACTGCCGCTTTATTTTTTGATAATAGCTCACTCCTGCCTGCCAACGTATCAAGCTCTTCTTAAAGCTTTAACAGACGGCAGCGTTGATCCAGATCAACTCGGGAATTAACTGCAGTTGATCCGGATTAAGTCTGTTTAAGCTTTTACCCACTTTTTTTCTGTAGCTCTTTTCTTTTTCTTGAAAATACGTCTCTCATTTCTCATTTTCTCTAAACATGTTTCGTATTTCTATGAAACAGTGATTCGGAAATCTTCGTGATACCAATTGTTTCTGGGTAGTAGCTTTTTGTTGTTCTATCCGGTATACATTTTTATTGCTTAGGGGCTCATGCGGACTTTGGCTTCAACAAGGCAGCTAATGTTGGCGCCTTGTGGAGGACAAACGTTAAAAAAACTGGACACATACTACATATCTTCTGTCGAGCCATACATGATCAATTGCGTTTGCTTTGCTTGGGAAGAGTAAAGCTTTGCAAATAAATTTAAATTTTTGAACTAGAAGTTCGCAATTAAATTCAAGCAAATAGCCATTTTTTATTGGACTCAGCCAAAATCGCTTAAGCGGTTACAGCGTCAATCAAGAATAATATTAAAAAAAAATGTTTGTTAAAAATGTTTTACATAACAGCTTTTGCTTTATATAATTTAACTTTATCCCTTTTTATGGGATATGGAACACCCTAATGTTCAATTGACTGTTGCAATTCCTTTCCTTTTTGCAGTCCTATATGTGGAAATGCATGCACATGCATACGTGCATACATATGTAGGTAAATTGAGAATATGTAGTATATAAAAAAGTATATATTAGGGCGGTCCTTAAAAATGTCAACATCATGGGACATACCTTTATTGTGTTCTCCGTAAAGCATAAAAATATCCACGTAAATTTTGAAAATTAGAAAAAAATGACGGTCGAAGTTTTGCGTTTAAAAAATATTATAGTTAATTCGAACCCCTATATACTTACGTATTTTTTTTAAGTTTAAAATTTCTGTGGATGTTTTAGTTTCGTACGTATAACTTAATAACGGAGTGCCCCATACGAAATATTGATGTTGATATTTTAAGGACCATCCTACTACTACCTATGTATATGTACATCAATTTGACTGTCCTTCCAATCTGCCAAATGCCACAACACGTGAATCCCCTTCAGTTAATGTATAAATTAGCGTTCCTGCTAGCGCATTCATACATATTCAGTGTATTATTAACTTTTTATGGACACCCTTTTTTCCTGCATTCATGGCTGAGGAATATTTATTATTTACGATTACTTTTGCATTCACCTTCACGAGTTCAATGCATTGCAATGACCATTACTTTTTGGTTGTTGTTGTTGTTGTTTTCTGCACTTTATCGGCGTCCTCCTGATTATTGTCTCTACTATACATGGCTTTGAAATTGATTCTTGGAATTGCTCTCATTGTTGAACTTAAGTTTTTTGTGTGTTTTTTTTTTACCTTCTTGCTTTTGAGCTACAAATTGCATGTTAAGTTTATTTATTTTTTTCCAACACCAACTTGTCTTACTTTATAGCAGGCGATCGAAAAAATTGTTCTTTCAAGATCTTGAAAAGGACTTATTCCAAATTGGAGAAACTAAAAATAAAACGTGCGTAGAGCTTTTTTTTTAAGATAGAAGCTGACTCGCCATTTCAAAACAAAATAATTTTTTTATCGGTTATTTCGACAATAAAAATCTGAAAATAGTTTCTTTGATGGAAAAACGATGCAAATACTCGAAAACACATTTTAAATAAATCGCTTGTTTAACGAAAGAACGGCTTTTAAAATTCTAGTAATTTATTTCTTTTCGAGTACAAATCACTCTTTAATCACATAGTCTTAAGAGACAAATTAATGAAGTGGGACGACTGGAACAAGGCGCACATAAAGCTGCTCACGAATGTTCTAAGGTTGGTTGTAAACGTTGGTGTTGATGTCGCACAGTGGTTCAGAACTGGAATTTACTGTTCATAATTCACTGGGGCCTTAATTTTTCAACCCATTTGATTAATCCTTTTTTATGAAAGCATATAAAATTAGAAAAGAGATCAGTTGAGAGTAGCATTTCGAAGAAAATTTAAACTCCTGTTCCAGTAGGGTTCCCTCAAAACGCAAAAAATTCACAATTTTGAATCACTGTGCGTAGCTCTTTTAAATGTAAATTTGTAAACCAACTGTTCTGATAAGAAAGAACTTTTAAAGGCCTTCAACTTACTGTTGGTGCATTCTAAAACTAACTGAACAACCTTCCGGCCGCATTTGAATATCACGCTTTCCAATTAATTTTGATTGATGATGATTAACTAGGAATAAAAGACACCCACGAGAAGATTTATTTAAGCAGAGAAAGTGTAGAAGCCGCTACTTAGCCCTAAAACGCTGGAAGAAAACATTGGCATGAAAAGCTGTTAAACCCTTTCAGCGTAGAATGGTTTTGGATAGTTGGTAGCGGCGTCGCCTGAGCATAGTTCGGCTACTCTGCTTACACCTTTGATTATAGCTATTGATAGGGTAGGATAATATTGAGTTAAAAAAAAAAATAATACTATATATCGACGGTTGAGTCGAAGATCGACCTAACTCAGCAGCTGGTTCGAAAAACCCTATCTCAGAATAAATTTCTATGACGCCCTATCTCAGAATTCGGTTGAAGACCGCCCCACCTCAGAATTTGATAGAAGAAGGCCTTATTCCAGAATTCGGTTCTCAGCTGAAGTTTTAAAAATGCCCTATCTCAACGTATTTCCAATATATTTTCAGTTGCGATAGGGCGTTCTTGAAAAGTTTTCTGAGGTAGGGCGGCTGCCTAGATAGATCGATCTTCCACTCAGCCATCGATATGTCTATTGCTAATGTTGGTTTTGGAACTCTTTGGATGGAGTGACGTTACGGGCTATACGTCTGAGCTAAACATTAGGTTAGGCTAGGATTCGAACTCAGGTCTTACAAAGTGTTAGTACGAACCTCTAACCACTCAGCCACAGCGGCAACCAATAGGTCTGTTCGTCGTAAAAATCAGCAAGAATTATCCCACATCAAAGAACGCAGAAAAGAAGAAAAGAGAACACGTTATAATTGTAACGAGTGTGAGTAACAAGAGCGTGCCTTCTTTATTGCCCAAATACGTGTTTTGATTGGATGAAAAGAGTAGGCAGGCTCCTGTGATTCAAACTCGCTACAATTATAACGTGTTGTCGGTTGTTATTATCATGCATGTGAAAAAGTAATAATTGGGTATTATTATTGAAAGTCTCCTGAAGAGAACCAGAGTTTTCCGATCGAAAAATTTTGATTTTCAAGAATTCTATACCATTTTTACGAAAAGTTTTATTTTTCCCATATAAAAATACATGGAAAACTTTGAGCGCTTTGTGCGACCTCTACATATTTTTTGATTTCAACATAAAAAAAATAGGGGTGAACTTTTTCGATATTGAACAATCCTAGGGGGTGAGAGTATTACAATTTCGACTTTACTGTTTTTAGACCACCCTATTCTACATGCATATTTCTTGTTATTCTGACTTTCTTTAACATACGTTTGAAATTCATTGTCCTAGCAGCTGTCGGGCTTCCTAAATACGCTCGGTTTGTGATTGCATTCTGATTACGAATACAGTTTTTTTTTCAGCGGAGTACCTTTCAAATCATTGGAATTAACTAAAATCGCTGACGGCTCTAGGCATTTTTCTACATACAGGGTATGAGTGAATGTTTTGTTATATGGAAGAAAATACGTAGAGCCGTCAGCAAAAAAATTATTAAAAATCAACGCCATTTCTCAGCCACCTCAAATTTGTACATTGTTGTACTAAAATTCAATGGGCTATAAAACTGCATCACAAATTTTGATGAAAATTAATAAAATTTTCCTTAATATTGTATACAGTTTGAAGCCTTGATTTATATGGTTATGGTTTTGTTTGTAGCATGAACCATATTTTTGTACAAAAACAACAAAAAATTTATAGCTTGCAAAACATTGTGAATAGTTAAAAAAGAAAAACAAGGGTGAACGCAGATTTAGTGGAGCAAGGTATGTATAGTAAATTTTCTTCGACTCGACACAGCTGCTTTGCTAAAATTGCAATTTTGCAAATTTTCACAACTCAGTCGTCGGTATTTTTGCACCCAATTCAAATTAGCGGACCTTTCCACATTCATTTACCTTGCTTTTTGCACTCGTACGAGTACAAACTCGTAGTATGAAATAAACAAAAAATAAAAATAAAAAAATTAACTGTCTTTTAACAGCTCGCAGCTGACTGACTCACTTAACTGTCTGTGTGTCTTCCTTTCTTTTAAGTTTTCCCTTGTTGTTGTTCTGGTTTTACGTTTTAACTGCCTTCTCTCTCTTTTTATTGTGCTATGCATTGTTTTTGGTTTTTGCATACTACTTATAAGTAGGTACATACAGTGGCAAAAACATACATATGTAAGTTGGGATGCGACATTTTAACAAGTTTTTACTATTTTTACTATTTTTATTTTATTTATTTAATGTTTACTATTTTTTTCGTTTAAGTAAATATAGCGCGAAAACCATTTAAGGCCGAATTTCAAACTTTGTACAAAAATTAGGAAAAATCAAAAAAGTTTCATCAAAATTTCTAAATTTGTAATTAGATGTCTTAATTTTGAGTATGCAGTTTTGTAGCGGATTATATTTTTGTATATTCAAGTGCAAGCTTGAAGTAGTTAGGACTTTTTTTATGGGAAAAATGTGTAACACCGTCAACAAAAAAATTGCCAAAAAACAACATTAAGCTCTAGCCTATTCAAACTTGCACTTTATTATACTAAAATTTAATATCAAGGCTATAAAATCGCATACAAAAGTTTTTTCTAAAAATTCTGATTGAAAAGTTTACAACTTTGCTGCAATTTTGTTGAAATTTATCAAATTTTTCTAATTTTGTACAACGCTCGAAATTCGGACTTACATGATTTTTGTTAGATAACGCGCTATACTTTCATAAAAATCTAGTAAAGATTAAATAAAGAAAAGAAAAGTATCCAAAACTTGTTAAAATGTCGCATCCCTATTTATGTTTTCGTCACCGTACATATTTAGTAGACTCGTAAGCTCGAGGTTATACGAAAGCGGTTTAAACTTCAACTTCAACTTGGCTTCCTCTATGTAATAAATATGTATGTATGTACATACATATGTTTGTATGTAGCTATGTACTATTCCACTTCAAAACTGGAATGATAAGTGGGGAAACGAGCATTAGGGAAACGTAAGAACCAAGGAGTTGGGAAGAGCAAAGCACGACAGCCGGTTAAAAAAAGGTCTAAGGTTCAATCGTTCGCTTGGTTTGTTTTTGTTGTACTTTACAAAAAGCTAACATTAGTTTAGTTTAGCTTTTGTTGTTGTTGGTTGTTGTTGTTGTTTTCTTGCCTACTATGTACTTGTTCTTTAAACACAGTTGGTTTTGTTATAAAACTGTATTTGTGCATAAATGTGTATTTAGTCAAGTGTTAATATGTATATGTTCTTATACATACATACATACATTTATACATAGAGGTATTATGAAGGTAGATATGTACAACATATATGTATACAAGGTATCACATCCAAAGTTAATAGTTTTAGTATGTAAATATGTATGTACTACTTAAGTAAAATGTTATTTGCTCCGTTAATTTAAAACGCTGTTGAAGTTAACACCTTTTTGCTGCTGATAATCAGCTTGTGGCGCAAAGAACTATAATCAGACAACTACCGGAGTTCTAATTACATATTCACCATATAGGTAGCATACCTTAGCACATACATATATACATACATACTATGCATACTAAAAAACCTTGTATTGAACCTGCTATGGGGATAAGTATGCTGGTTTTGAACTAGTTCTAGTTAATAAATACAATGCTGGAAGATCGTAGTTTTCATTGCTGGATGGCCCCATACAAAAGTTTTCTGCTTAAAATAGCATTTGTCAAGAGGACTTATTTAAAAAGGCGAGGAGTTAAAAATTTTCTAGAAAAGTTGTCCATTGTGGTGCTCTTAAGCGAGGAAGGGTAAAAGTATCAGAGGAGTGTAGTAGAATCAGAGGAAGCGAGGGGGAAGAACAGTGTGATGGCACCTAAGGCTTCTTATAAGAAAAAACACTCCATGCTAACTACGAGGATCCTCAAGCGACTGATATCCATTCCCGAAAGCGCACAGGGAGAGTGGGAAAAGAGCGACCATAGGTGCTAGAACCTTTGACTCGCAACGGCAGGTAACCAGAGCAGCAGGTGTTGAGATGATTCCACCTCACCGCCCTTCATGCAGCTGGTGCAGCAACGGTCATCGATGTTATTCAGCCTTACCGCTCGCTTACCTATCACACAATGACCAGTTAGAACTCCGATCAAAAGCGAAAGGTGTAATTTGCTTAGTCTTAAGAGCTCACTGGATTGCCTCCGATCGATTTAACTATTTTGCATTCCAAGGTCTTCGTCTAGCGCACACTGAGCTGACCAAACACCAATCTGTGCAGGAATAGACCATAGACGAGGTCTGAGGAGCACCCAGACTTTCGCTCAATACGGCAGTGCTTCCTCAAGGGTTCCCTGCCTTGCTAGCTCACCGGCCATAAAGTTTACAGCGATTTCGCTATGATCCGGAACCCAAATGAGCTTGGTAGAGTAGTATTCCGCTGCGGTCGATAAGAAGACCAAATAGTCCTTCATCGTTCATTCGTTTGAGAATCATTAGGGAGCTAAGAGCCGTAATTAGGGCTGATGATACCCGGGTACCCGGTTACCCGGGTATTACCCGGGTGCCCGGGTAATTCGGGTAATGCCCGGGTACCCGGGTACCCGATTACCCGGGTATTACCCGGGGCTTTTATTACCCGGGTAGTCGGGTATTACCCGATTTGCCCGGGTACCCGGGTAATATACATATGTTGGTGCCGGTTAAACGAAAACTACCCGGGTAATGCGACATAAAGCTTCTTGTATAATCTTTTTGGTGAG
>NW_023458565.1:11823647-11824308 GCF_013731165.1 Rhagoletis pomonella
ATCAGCTGTTTTACAAGTACAGAGTTGTTAAACAGACTTGCATAGAGTGCATGGATTAATTTTATCGTTTTTTAAATAAAATGAACATATTATGCGCGTTCCTTATCTCCCAGAAATAGTCAGAAAAAGTCCGAAGTAGTCAGATTTAGTCCAAAAAGCGTTCCTTAACTCGGAAATGACAGCAAAAATGAGAGAGCAACAGTCAGTGAGAGCGACTCCCATCGGTCCGAAGTAGTCAGATTTAGTCAGAAGAATTTTTCCTGGCAAAATCCTGAAAAGTGTCAAACTCAACTGAATTTAAATTAACGGAAATTAAAGAATACGCAAAAAGTGAGAATATTCTAAAAAGTAAAAGAAATGAATTGAAATTGGAAGGAGGCAAAAAATAATTGATATAGCAAGTGTTTATTGTGCTTGTGTGAATGTGTTTTGTACATACATTTCTGTTCTTATTTGACGTTAGTTTTGTTGTTGCCATTCTTTGGACTAAAAATTTGGTTTTTTGCGTTCCTTTACTTTTCCTGTTACTCTCTTTTAGTGAGCGCATTTTGCTTACGCTCTGGCATTTTGACACTTTTCAGATTTTAGTCCAAAAAGATAAGGAATGAACCTATTGTGGCGAATACTGCGGCAACACAAAGCGAACAACGAGAAATAGGCA
>NW_023458565.1:11824318-11825601 GCF_013731165.1 Rhagoletis pomonella
AGTATATTTGGGAAATCCCTCAAGGTTTCGAGGATAATCGTAACAATATATATTTTATTACAAACACAGCTTTATACCGAATTATTGGAACAAGTGCAGTATAGCGGCCATTGAGGAAAAATTAAGAATAAAAAGTGAATGTGGTCCGGCCCTTTTAACTGATTTTAAAGGGGTAAACCATTTATGGTGGAAATTAATAGGAGAGCTAAAGGGGGCTAAATGTGGAATTTTCAATATTTTCGAAAACTATTGCACCGATTTTCAAATCGTGGATATAGTGTAAAAGATAATTGGAAAGACTCTTATTTGATATGCATATCTATGTATATATTATAAACATATTTCGAAAAAAACTAAAAAAAAAACGAAATTATAACCATTTTTTTAATTATGTACGTTTTTCTAAGAAATTTTCCAAGAAAAAATACGTAATTAACTATATGCAAAAATAATATTTTTAAAAAGTGCAAAAAAATAACTTTAATTTGGTGTATGCTATGTTGGAAAAATTCTTTTGCGTAGGCGGCCTTTCGCCGCGCTTAAGGATTATAACCCTTACTACTCAGCATTCTCCTTTGCGTTGCCAGCAAAAATGGGCAGAACCCCTTTCTGTGTAGGCGGCCTTCGGCTCCATTCAGGGATTAAAACCCTCACGAAGTAGAATTCTCCTTTCTGTGTTGTCGAAATATATCAGTTTAAAGGTATTTATGAACTCCTTCTGATAAACATATATTTTAGTATAGTTATTTATGCTTTTTTTTTTAAACGTACATTTTTATTTAAAAAATTGTTGTAGTTTAGCTTTATAGTTTTTCTCGAAATATGTACACAAAATATATAAAGATTGCACAATAAATAAAAGGTCTTTCAATTACCTTTCCAACCATATCCACTTTTTCGGTGAAACAGTTTCGGAAATATAAGCTTTTGAAAATATTGAAAATTCCACATATATTGCTGGTTATCGAAGATCGCAACCGTGTTGAAATTTTCGTTGAGTATCGAATTTTCTGTCGAACAGAATTTTACTTTCGTTGGTGTAGCGAAGTGTTTAAGGACACTTTTAGTTAGCTCGATTTGTAAGCAAAGCTTCTCAGCGGTGAAAAATATACTATTGTAAACAACCTAAACTACCGAAATTCACTATAGCGCAATATAAAAAGCTATTTGAAATCAAATTCGATGGGCGATTAATATTAGAAATATCACGGAGGAAAAACTCCGAAGCAAAATTTGTCTTAAGAGCGAAATACACCACACAAGCGGCTTGTCAAACCTACTTT
>NW_023458565.1:11825701-11826991 GCF_013731165.1 Rhagoletis pomonella
ATCAGCTGTTTTACAAGTACAGAGTTGTTAAACAGACTTGCATAGAGCGCATGGATTAATTTTATCGTTTTTTAAATAAAATGAACATATATATTTTATTACAAACACAGCTTTATACCGAATTATTGGAACAAGTGCAGTATAGCGGCCATTGAGGAAAAATTAAAATTAAAATGTGGATGTGGTCCGCCCCTTTTAACTGGTTTTAAAGGTGTAAACCATTTATGGTGGAAATTAATAGGAGAGCTAAAGGGGGCTAAATGTGGAATTTTCAATATTTTCAAAAGCTTATATATCGAAAACTATTGCACCGATTTTCAAATCGTGGATATAGTGTAAAAGATAATTGGAAAGACCCTTATTTGATATGCATATCTATGTATATATTATAAACATATTTCGAAAAAAACTAAAAAAAAAAAACGAAATTAAAACCATTTTTTTAATTATGTACGTTTTTCTAAGAAATTTTCCAAGAAAAAATACGTAATTAACTATATGCAAAAATAATATTTTTAAAAAGTGCATAAAAATACCTTTAATTTGGTGTATGCTATGTTGGAAAAATTCTTTTGCGTAGGCGGCCTTTCGCCGCGCTTAAGGATTATGACACTTACTACTCAGCATTCTCCTTTGCGTTGCCAACAAAAATGGGCAGAACCCCTTTCTGTGTAGGCGGCCTTCGGCTCCATTCAGGGATTAAAATCCTCACGAAGTAGAATTCTCCTTTCTGTGTTGCCGAAATATATCAGTTTAAAGGTATTTATGAACTCCTTCTAATAAACATATAACTTAGTATAGTTATTTACGCATTTTTTTTTAAAACGTACATTAAATAAAAGGTCTACCAATTACCTTTCCAACCATATCCACTTATTCGGTGAAACAGTTTTGGAAATATAAGCTTTTGAAAATATTGAAAATTCCACATTTATCGCTGGTTATCGAAGATCGATAGTGAAATTCGTATGATGAGCTATGCAACCGTGTTGAAATTTTCGTTGAGTATCGAATTTTCTGTCGAACAGAATTTTACTTTCGTTGGTGTAGCGAAGTGTTTAAGGACACTTTTAGTTAGCTCGATTTGTAAGCAAAGCTTCTCAGCGGTGAAAAATGTACTATTGTAAACAACCTAAACTACCGAAATTCACTATAGCGCAATATAAAAAGCTATTTGAAATCAAATTCGATGGGCGATTAATATTAGAAATATCACGGAGGAAAAACTCCGAAGCAAAATTTTTCTTAAGAGCGAAATACACCACACAAGCGGCTTGTCAAACCTACTTT
>NW_023458565.1:11827091-11834768 GCF_013731165.1 Rhagoletis pomonella
TCTTAAGAGCGAAATACACCACACAAGCGGCTTGTCAAACCTACTTTTCCCATTTCGCCATACACCATGCAAACATGAGTCATTCAAGCACAGAATTTTAGTTTTCCTCCGGTTCACAATGTTAAAAATGTTGGTTTCTTCCATTTTTCTCCCTTACGTCCTCACTTGGTGAAAATTCAGCAACAAATGAGGCGATTTTACCATCCACATCGCAAGCGGTTTGATCAAACGTCAACATGGCGGCCAGAAAATCAAAAAATTTTGATTTTTGCTCAAATTTCCCTCAAGCGGTTTGTCAAACCTTCAAACACCCCCGTAGATAACACAAATGGATTGAAACAAAGGGATATTTCGCTTGGTTTGTCAAGCCGCTTGTGTTGTGTATTTCGCTCTTTAGTAACGGGTTTCGATACGAGTTTGCTCTTTAGATCAATGATGGGCAAAACGCTACTCGCGAGTAGCGTCTGCGTCGCAGCGCTTATACGTATACAGAAACGACGCAGCGAATTTCACTTCAGTCTAGGGATGCAAATTTTCAGAGCCCACATCGATACATCGATATTTCGATGTATCGTAAACACTAACATCGATGCCGAAAAAAATCGCCCTAAAACTATCGATACATCGATATATTCCGATGTTTCTCTTTTTAATAAGTATGTTGCAGGTACTTCATGATTTGCAGGTTTTTACAGGAAGCGGTTAACGTACGCCTTCTTCCATAAGGTTTATTAATGGCGAAAACCGCTTTACCTGTAAAACTGCAAATCCTGAAATACAGTGATCGTCATGGAAATCGCCTATGTTCAACATTGCCAATTGCTTTTATTAAGTGCAGGGCTGCCATCACCCATAATACACTTACCCAAAGGGCTCTGTCCCACGGTCAGTAATTATCACGATATTTGGATCGCGATCCATATTGATGGATTGATGGATCGTGCACGAATGCTACATGTTCAATATTTATCGCGTCAGTATTTGCAAGAAAATATTTTTATTTTGTACGTATAATTTACAGATAATGCATTCCACAATTATTTTAAGATTTGTTCAAGATGTTTTGAAAGATTTTAAGCCCCGAGAGTGAAGGCAGAGCCGATGTTTACATTATGAGAGTAAAAGATGTACTGAAGAAATGTATGGATCGCGTTTTGAAAGTGCTACACGTTCAATATTTATTGACGGTATTGCGATCCGCTATCCAGATACTACTTCATACTACACCGTCAATAAATATCACGATACTTGGATCACGTCAATAAATACTGACCGTGTTACTGCCCGTCTCCACAGGATAAAGTTTATATCTTGATACATATGTCAGAATATAATTTGCCAATGGAGACCGCTCATTGCTCTTCGAGAGCAATATATATCAGAGCTTATATTTTGCCATCTATTGCCGGCATTTTGGTAGTTTGACAGCTACATTTTCATTTGCACGAAAACTTCCTGGCTGCAACATCATTATTATTTTAATATAAAACCAAAAATTGAGCTGTTTCCTGTTAAAATATTTGTAATTATGTATTTGGATGTAAAATAGCCTATTTTCTAATTTTTTTAAGCGATTAAATCCGGCAAAAATACGTTTTCGAAGCTATCATACAAATGCTCATATCAAGACATAAAAAGCCCACACAAATATTGCCACTGATATAAATTATATCTAGCTACCAAAATGACAGCTGGGCAGCAATAAATTTTATCCTATGGAGACGGCCAGTGACAGAGCCCAAAGAATATAACATAAAGATGTGAACGCAATGGCAATTTTGAACCGAAACTAAAGTCAATGTTTAAAACATCGTTAAAATTGACATCGATATATCGCCAATTTTACGATGTTGAGTATTTTTCAAATATCGATGGTAAACATCGGTTTTTTGGCCGATGTTATCGATGTTTCAGAAACATCGATGCATCGTTTGCATCCCTACTTCAGTCTGCTTTCAGTTTTCATGAGAGTAACACCATGCTTCGCCGTTGAATATTTTTATTCGTAATTCTAGCGCGTTGTTGCCACCTATATATGTAACAATGCCCAAAATAGCTGCGTATGAGTGCCAATTATAGTTTTTGGTTTTAAGAAAAGCCAATAATGCCCAATGCTTGTTACGTGGTAATACGACTACTTGGAATCGTACTTTTAATATAAGGCAACATTATTTGTCATGGTAAAAAAGTCAAACTGCCGAACTGTGTAAACCAATTTAAAGTGTTTTGTAATGGGTTTTATGTATATATGTATGTACGATACGGCAATTTAATATATTTAGTATACTTTATTGAATACTGAGTTTTTTACAAAGTTTAGAAATTTTAAATTCGTGAATTTTGTTGTTGAATAAACTATCATTTTTTAAAACATTAGTTTAATGAAATTAAATTAAAAAAACTTTTCATGCGCGTACATATGTACTTATAAAAATTAATTTCATAATTCATTATTTGAAATTATTTCTTCATTATTTTTTTATTATATTTTATTATTTTCGTTTCATGTTCATAATACAAATTAAATATAAATTTGTAAGAGCGTTTTCTAACCCGCGCAAAAAACGACGCACTTTTGTACAATATAGAAAAGTGGCAACTGTTACTCAGCGCGATTCACGAATACCATGACAAAATGAGACTGTATTGGTGTGCCCATCCCCAACAAGCAAAATAAACTTAAAGAAAGTTTTTTTTAAGTTTTCAATTATAAACATTAAGCTTACAAAACGTTGATTTTTTGTTTATAAAACGCTTGAAAGTAAGCGTAATATAATCGAAAAGGAACATTGGTTATAAGCGTAGAAATATAAACTTGTAATAAATGTTCAAAAGAAAGCTTTTTATAAGCGTAAAAGTGTAAACTTATAATAAAGGTTCAAAAAAAGTTTTATATAAGCGGACCAATATAAACTTACTAAAAATTTTCAAAAGAAAGCTTTTTATAAACATTTTTATAACCCTTTATTTAAAGATATTTCATTAAAACCTCATACATAGATTGCTTAACATCTAGAAACTAAACGAAATGCGAATTTTCCGCGGACTCATCTACAGTCGCGAAAATATAAATAGGGAATAGACATTTTAGCATACAAATTCACAATAACACATACAAATTAAGCATAAAAAAGTTAATTATTACATCTTGTTGCGTGCTTTCAATTACTTGCGGTTATTGGCAAATTGGAAAAGGGACATCGATGCAGCTATATATTGCGCTTTATCGCCGCCATTCTCATTGATGAACTTTTCTGAAAAAAATTTAATACGTTTTTAATTGAATGTTAAACTAAGAAAGGATAAGGGGAACTCATCATTTGAAGACTCGAATGCTCCACCGATTAGCGCAGCGGGTCCTGGATTGGATTTTCTTGTTTTACCGCATTGGTTTTATTTAATTTTTTCTTTTAATAATATATTTTAAAAAACGTAAACACGTCACTTACGATTGAAAAAATTTTATATTTACTACTTCATGTCATTGGCATTTACATTTCATTTATAAGTTTAAGTTATTTATAAACATTCGCTCTCAAAACTTATTAAAGGTTTGTTTGAAAAAACTTTTAATAAGCTTAATATTAAAAATGCTTATTTAACGCTTATTATAGCAAACTTAATTTAAGTTATTTTTAAAAACGTTTACTGAAATGCTTGTTGGGTCTATGCTTTAGATACCTACTCAGTACTTTAGATCAAAAGTATCGATACCAAAATTACTTGGTATCGAACGAAAAGTATCGGGTATGTTCTTGTATTTGCTCGTATCGGTACATTCCTATAAACAACAGCTGATTTGTGTAAAATTCATTCCGGGACGTGCATTTTATTTATTTGATTGTGTTTACTGAAATATCTTATTTAAAATGAGTAAGATCAAGAAAAAGACTAAACCCGGTAAGATTCCGAAGCCCATTAAGGTTAAGAAAGAAAAAACTGAAGAAGATCGCACGCTTCACCCAATGTCTCACTACATAGACGACCGACTGGAATTGGTGAAACAAATCTTTGGATCGCTGAAGCCGAAAACAATTACAAACTTAGCGCCAGATTTTCTAAAGGTTTGGATAAAATTAATAACCTCTCATATGTATTAATCACGCAAATTTGAATCATAATTAGCACAAAAGCATGGACGAAATTGAAGAGCTCTGCTTGAACGAATTGCTTGGCATATCAACAAAGCGATTATTATCCATTATAAACGCCACAAAGTGCCCCACCGACACAGAATCCTCGGGCGAATCAGATGTTGAGCATCAAGAGGGTAAGAATATTAAGACATTGGAGTAATAATACGGATTTAAATAATTGTAAATTGTAGAGCACATCTCGCTTGAAGAGATTTCTTCGGACAGTGAAATCGAAGGCTCATCTAATGCAGGTAAGCTTAATGATTTCTTCTTAACTAATACTTTTCTAAATTATAAAATTGTTACGCAAAAGTTCTTATTCTGTACTTTTATCATTTGAGCCGGTTAGATCTCTTACGGTATAATTTATCGTACATTTTTGTTATTTCATGCACAAGTTTACTAAATTACGTATGTAAGACATTTATAAAATATGTAGGTTTAAAATGACATAGAATTTAATTATTGAACCTACTATTTTCGCACTCAAGCGTATTTAAATTTTTCGGCAATCCGCGCTGGTGGTAGATAAAACGCGCGGAGTATAACCACGTCTTCAATAACACCAAATTCCACATCATCTTCATTTTCCTTGCAAACATCCAGCGTAATTACGAAGTCTCCTGTTTCCAATAAACCACTACACCGCCCATATTCAATGCCATATTCTACAGGGCAAAGATTGTTTGGATTCATATCTTTTGCATAAAGAATTCCACGCAAATTTCTTCGCAAATTCAGCACCTTTGCTAATTTCAGTTTGCATTGAAACTCTTTCTCCTCCATATCATCAAATGGCAACATCATGAGAACAGGACAGTAAATTTCCACACGTCCAAATGCAACGGCAGCAGTTTCGCACTTACTGTGCACCACAATCGCCTGACACTCTATTGAGCTAATAGTGCGTATTATAAAATTAACTATGCTCTGATAAGAAGACAAACTATTCTTTAACGCCATTGTATTCTCTACAACTGCTCTGTGGAAATCCTTTAGGGGCAACAATTTCTTCACGATCAGTGGATATTTGTTACACCAAGGACTCTTTTGTATAAACATAGTGTCTATGCGCCATAGAAAATCATGATTTTCAAATCGTTTAAAATCATTACAACGTTCAAGTGGTATTGTGCCTATTATGGGCTTCCTTAAACACTTCGCCAACGGTATTAAATCGTTAAATATGTGTTTTTGCATTGATGCAGTAGCACTAAACATATCTTGTATCCAAACATAATCGAGTAACTTAACTATGCCCATCAAGTCGAGCATCTTAGAACAGGCGAATTGTAGATCTATTGTACCGATCAATTTAAAATCAAATTCATCTTTGAGACTTGCACGCAAAGTACGTAGGAATGGTTTGCACCGAATGCATGGCAAAACAATAAAGTCCGCCTTCGCTTGAGCCGCTAATTGCAAATCGTCCATAAAGAGATCAGGGAACGTTTCATTTGGCAGGGCATAACATTGATTCGGCAATTCGATGTATTCGTATGAATTGATTATACCAGCATCTTCAATGATAATTGTCGCATTGTTTTTAAGTTTCTTCACAATCTTTCCCTTCACCTCGTTACCCAGCAGCAATACATCGCCAAGCTTTAAGGCTTTAAAGTAATATTTCAAATTTAGTACATATGCAATTTCACGGTAACTAGAATAACGGTACGATTCGTCAAGCGTCAATGTCATAACGTCGCTGCGATGTAGCAGCACCGAGCAATTGTTGCGTAAACGTCCTATACGGCAGCAGTCACCGTGCAATTGTAAAGCTATGCCGATTGGTAGACGTATTCTAGGCTCTTCCGCTTGTAACTCATCAATTATAGTCTTCGCGCGTATCAGAATCTGTTCGAATTCGTTGCGTCTACATGTGACTGTATCGATAAGCAATGTGCGTGCACCGTTCTTCAACAGACTCTTTAGTTCATCGTCCGTGGTCTCCATAACAATGCGCGCCATCAAGCCAATGTTGTAGTAGCGACGCTTGCAACGCTTACGTGCATGGCGGTCATGCTCATCGCATGCTTTCTTGAACTCATCCAAGCGCTTGATAAGGTTTTGATTATCATTTAAGACCACCTTGAATTCACGCTCCTTGTTTTCCTCTTCTTCACTGTCTAACGAGGTAGCCTGATCGCCCGCTGCGTTGGTGAATTCCATTTATTTTTTTCGATTTAATTTGTGTATTTTAACTAAAACTTTTACACTTTTAGGAAAGAAAAAGTCCAGCGGAGCTGATGGTAAAGGTGGTGCCAAAAAGTCTGCAAAAGGTACAGCCGGAAATGATGAAAGTAAGTATCAAAATTAACGGCCAAATAGAATGAAATGCCAAAAAATAAGCAATAAAAACTATTTCGATATCAAATGCAAATAAATGAAGGAAAAATGAAATTATTAAAAACTGATTTATAAAAGCGTTACGTTTTACAGTGATGGAGTTAAAAATAAAGAACAATTTTTAATAATATAATAATCACAGAATATTGTTAATGTAGATACTTTTGGAATGTTTATCAATATATCCAGTATTTAACGAAATATTACAATAATTCAAGATGCATAGAGGACCTTTTAATAATCTTTTACAAAATCATCATCTACAGATAATGGCCAAATAAGCGTTTTGGAATTACTGGAGTTACAAGCGCGTGCGCGTGCTATTCGATCTCAATTAGCACTTGAGCCAGTGACAAAGATCGAAGTAGACTCAGACGACGAAAAGGACAGTGAAAAAAATGGTAATGAAAAATCCACTAATGGAGCAGCTTCCAAAGAGCATAAACGCAAACATAGGCGTAAATCCAGCGAGAAAAGTAAAGATACGGAAAAGACGCAATCTACGTCTACTTCAGCTGCTGCACGACCGCCAGCAACAGCGAAGGCAAGTAAAATAACTACCAGCTCTGCTTCGGAAACTCCCAGTACTTCAAATAAGAAGGCAAAGACAAAGGAAGATGAAGCTCAGCCAACAAAAACAAACAAGTTGAAGAGAAATTACCGGGCGAAAAATAATGAACCCGAAACTGCAGCTAACGAAAGTAAAAAGAAGTCTAAAAACAAAGTATCAGATGCTGCACTCATGGCGATTACATTAAAAGAGGTTAAAAAAGAAGCGAGATCTCGTTCAGCTACACCGGATGTAATACCAATAATTCCGGAGCCAGAAACTTTGTTAATTAGCGATAGCTCGGATGGCGAAAATGGTGAAATGAGAAAAAAGAAAACGACTCCAATTGAAAGCAATACAACAACAACAACTAAAAACAATAGTGACGCCAGCAAGGATATCGAAAAACCGCCAAGAGAACGAAAGTTAACTGAACCCGAAGAGGGTGAAGTTGTTGAAATCCCTGTTGAGAAGTCAACTGCAGCAAAGAGTAATGATAATAGTAAAGCTACTGAAACTCCTGCTGCCAAGCCAACTGCCGCTGCGGCTACTGAAAATAAGGAATCAGATTCGAGCGCGGAAAACATTGCAAACACTGAGGCGTCGACTGCAGAAGTGGCCAAGCCAGATAACAATGAAACTGCA
>NW_023458565.1:11834868-11839650 GCF_013731165.1 Rhagoletis pomonella
TGAAGTAGTGGTGGATTTAGGTGTGGGGAGTTAAGGTGTGGTGAATTAATGTGTAGCGAACTCAGGTGGAGTAAGTTTTTAAGCGGAGGTGAGATGAGTTGAGGTGAGTTAAGTTAAGTTAAGGGGTTAAGTTAAGATAAGTTATCTCTATCCTTATCTTCATATTCATCTTCTTCTTCTTCCTCGTCTTGGTCTTCATCTTCTTCTTCATCTTTATCCTTTCCTTTATCCTGATCTAAATATGTCCATTCTTTTCTTCATTTACATATTCACCCCCACCATTGTTATTAGGTTAGGTATTTAAATTTTCCTTCCCTTTGTCTTTATATTTAGGTTTCTTTACTTTTATTTTAATTTCTGTATTTATCCCTTTCTTCTTCTCCATACTCAAAATTATCTTCATCCTTGTTTGAGGCTAATCTATTCATGTACATACATACATACATCTTATTCCTAAACTGCTGCTTAGCACGTTTCTTTAATTCACTATCAATATTAAAGCATACATTTAGGAGGCATTTCCGGCCCAACCATGTACATGTATGGCATTGGTATTGGTGTGACTTTTGAATTGATTTTTTCGCTCTATTTTAAACTAATTTGAAATTTTAAAAATTGCCTGCACATCAGCATCAAAATACCTTTCTAATGATATATAATTGTTTATACCTTAGAAGTATAGTTTAGCCGTAAAAGGGGTGTAAAGGAAACATGATTGCCTATTTATATAATTGATTTCGAATTAAATAAGTATCAAATGATATCTTATCCCGAATAAGTCACATTCCACCATTTTTAGAACTGTGTAAATATAATATATATTAACATACAACGCTTGACAGAAGAATTGACTGGTAAGTCCCAGATGGACATCTAACATCACGAAGTAGTTTTTGTGAAAATTGCATATAGAGGGTATTGAATATAAGCCCTCGATATGTGCATATGTATATCGACAACTTGAAGTCGCCTTGAAAAACGATATATAAACGTTAGATGTATACTTTTATAACTTTTGATCTGGTATATCGCTTGTTTACTTTGGTTACCGTATTATCTAGATATTAGCAACCAAAGTTGACAATTTTTAATTTAATTATTTGTGGCCAATTATTATTTGCTTAATAAATTTGCATACTAATCTAAAACTTTTTATTCAGATTTTTTAGAAAAGTACGCAGTTTTATAGCCCATTCAATTCTAGTGCAACAAAGTGCAAGTTTTAAGTTTCTAAAAAATCGCGTTGATTCTGATAATTTTTGATAATTGTCGAACATACTTTGTATGGAAGAACCTGAGTGAAAAAACATTGCCAAAAATCAACGCGCTTTTTTAGCAACTTCAAGCTTGCACTTAGTTGCACTAGAATTGAATGGGCTATAAAACTGCATACTTAGAATTTGTTTAAATCTGAATAGAAAGTTGCAAATTAGTATGCAAATTTATTGAATTTTCCTGAGTTCTGCACAAAGTTTAGAGATTTACTTTTTATGTTTTTTGGGGTAGGACGAACTATATTTTTATAAAAAATTATCGAAAATAAATAAGAATAAAAAACTTTGCAGATCTTGCGAAAAGTTCTCTGTGCCAATGCGTCCGGCACGGTTGTATCTGTGGACATTTGACAAAACAACCTCTTTCAAAATTACAAATTTTTCAGGAGAGCGAAAAAACATATGTACATTATATTGAAGGAAAAATGGTTATTAAAACTGGACACATATCAATAAACAACATTTTTCAGTAATTTTTTTTTTATTAAATATCATACTTTTTTTAAATAATTAATAAAAAATGCTTATTTATGCATCGTATGTCAAATGCTTTTTCAAAAAAAAAAATATCTTATCCCTTACAAGTGGTTTTGTCAAATTGAGTTTGAGTAAAATAATAAATGGGTTTTTTGCCTTGGGTCAACACAAGTTTATTTGAGAAAGCAAGTTTTTAAAATATGCATTTGGCAAAACAACTTCAATCGAAAGTGGTTGTTGTGTCAAATGCAAATCGCAGAATTTGCACAGACGATAAATAGAGACAAGTTCTTTTATTATAATTTTTCCGTTTGAAATTTGCTTAAATTCCAATTTATTCGAAAGAAGATCTTTTGTCAAATGCAATTTCGAAAATATAAAAAAGAAGTTCATTATGCCAACATCAAAAAAACATTTGCAGACAGCTCACACAAATTTTTTTTTTTGGTTGAAGGTATTCTACGTTTTTTCCATACAAAAGTATGTTCGACAATTTTCTTTTATATGGAGGACACTGCCAGCAAAAAAAAAATTGCCAAAAATTAACGGGATTTTATAGCAGCTTGAAATTTGCACTTCGTTATACTAGAATTAAATTCTGATTAAAAAGTTGTGCATACATGTGTATGTAATGTTGCATAGCAAGCCAATTAATTCAATCATTTGTTTTCTTTTGTTTTGTTAACTCCGTTAAATTAACTGATTTTATGAATTAATATGTAAATTTATTTGTAATTTTTTTGGAATCGGCATTGGCATCGGCATCGGTACCTGAAAAAAATTGTAATCGGTTGGATTATAGTCAAATGCCCACAGATATGATGTGATTATTATAGGGCAAATGGAGCTGTAGTTTTTATTTTATTTCAAATGAAGTTAATAAAAGCGATATAAAATAAATTTTTTTTTATTTCTTTTGTTATTTTCAGTAAACAAAATAAGTTTAGTTAGTAACGTTAGTAGAAGCTCTTTAGGTCTTCTTGCTTTTTTTGTATTATTTACTTATACATATAGCCATTTAATCTATCATGCAAACTTAAAAAAATTAATTTGTAGTTATTGTAACTCTGATAGTTGATGAGAGACAGATATTCAATACTTCTTCTGTAGATGCAATGAAGAGAAAGATAACAGAATCATTGAGAGACAACCTCCCCAAAAAATTATTGGAGAATCTCTGAGAACACAAATCGGAGCAGAAATTGCAAAGCGACTGCGCGCTCATAATTCATTTTCTCGACTCACATTCCACCGCGCTGGCAATGGATTAAAGTTCATACCTTCATACCTACATACATATGTACATATGGGCAATTGTGGGTGACTCCCATACCCACCCTTTATGCCATCAAGCACACAATGTGATTAAACTGACCCTGTATATGATACTCCCCCCAAGCTCGACTGTTTTTTATCAGCGAAAAATTATGATAAAGACAACGCCATTAACAAGGCCAAACACAAATTGAGTTGTTGTTGGCGATTGTCTATACATAGTCTGTTGCACGACAAACAAATCGTGACTATGTACATACATACATATGTATATTTATTTAGATATATCATATGCATGCATTCATGTGTGTAAGGATTCGTGACTGCTTTTGCTGACCGGTAAATTGTGAATGGGTTAACAAATCACTTTTTCATATGTATGTTTATACATATGTATATATGTATAACCCAGTTGCCTACAGGTCACAGCTGCTTTAAGGCTTGCCTAAGACGTTCCAAGGTCATGACTTTGAAGCGCAAGGCTATGCAGACAATCTGGTGATCTGCGTAATCCTGACGGTATTGAAGCAGGCGTATGTGACCCGAGACTGAAGCTTGCGGTGGCCTTGGGAACATTCACAAGCATCTTCCAAGCGGACGTTTATGCTACTAGTCTGTACGCAGTGATTAACCTTCGCAGGAGTTATCGAAGTGAGAGGATCCTTATACTAAGCGATAGTCAAGCGGCACCTAAGTCTCTTTCATCATGCTGATAACAACGCTAAAATAAAGGAAATGAATAAGCCGATCAGTTAGCCAGAATGGCTGCAGTGTCGATCCCGAAAGGACTTGAGCGCTTCCTTGCGGTAAAGCCTTACACGATAAAGGGTGTAGAAAGGAAAATACCAAACTGAGGGAAGTGCATTAGCGAAATAACATGGATCTTTGTCAAGCTAAGAGCCTACTAGGGGTGGCTATAATATAAAGAGATATAGACATTTGATAAATCTCTCCAAGGAGAGGCCAAGAACAATTACATGCATTTTGGTGGGTCATTGAAGGCTAAAAAGCCACTCTCATAAGCTGCTCTGATCAAGCGATCTATGTCGCTTTTGTGTCTACGCCGAAGAGACATCATTGCAACCTCCCCCTAGAGTGTGAGACCGTCTAACGGAGTAGGGAGAGGTCCTTAGAACATATATAGCCAAGAGAAGAGCAAATGCACTCCCTACCCCTGGGATCTATTCTAAAATGTTTAGAGGGTTTCGGGCTATTTATATCCACTCAACAGGGCTGCATGACGAAAACTTGGAAACTCTCTCCCAAAATGATCTACAAGTCATTTAATACAGTTGTGAAGCCAGTAGTCACTTCCGCGTCACTGGCACCGTGGGCTAACAGGGCGATTCTCGCTAAGTTAGTTGCAAGTAAGATAATTGAAAGACAGTAGGCAAGGTGGTTTTAAAGGATTTTGTTTATTCTGACACGAAAGTCTTACTAAAAAAGCTACCTTACCAACTTTTATGGTGAAAAGCTCTTGTGGCAGAAAGCAATTTTATATAACTTTGCTAGTTAGCCATTCGAGAGATCCGAGGTGGAGTTCCTGGCCAGCGGATTTTTTTCTACTTACTTTTTTTATATATTATTGTTTGAATTTTTAGATTTTTTTTAATGTATGAATATATTTCTTCAATTTAATTTAATTTTTAGAAACTTATTTTAGGTATTTTTCTTTTGATTTAATTTTTAGATTTTATATTTATTTTTATATTTTTTTGTTTTTTAATTTAATATTTAGATTTAAATGTTTTAAAAA
>NW_023458565.1:11839750-11849521 GCF_013731165.1 Rhagoletis pomonella
CATATAAACCGAAAGCGGTAGTATTTTCACTACCAATATTAATATTCAAGCATATACACAAAAAAAATAAAAACAAATAGTTATACACCTAGATACGTACATATTTATGCATAATTGTATAAATTCGATACATTTAATAAAAACTAAAATGCAAAACTTTGAATTCCATTGTATTTTGCGTGCATAGTCAGAATCTAAGTTTTCCACCCCTAAATCACCTGCACCATAACGGTAACACAACACAACAATTATGCCTTAGCCATAAATTTTCTTCAGTTTTGTGATTATTTACATCTACTTCACCATCTCCTTCCTAGCTTTTCAGTATTGCAAATCATTTTTCGCTTTGGGGGAGCTATAACGAAAACCATTACTAATTTTTTTTTTTTTTGTGGTATTCAAAACTATAAAAGTAAAACGCACAAAAATTTGAATATTTCGTGCCAAGCACAAATTTAAGTGAAATTTAAAAAGCCAAAGCAACGCAATGGCACATTAACTTTGACAAAAAGGCTGCAACTTAGCCTGGGTAAAGTTGGTAAAGACACACTTTGCATTGCGTATTTTGCCCAACAATTTCCGGAATTCATTTAAATACCATTTGACTTAGAAAAAAACACAGTTACAAATGCTAAATGCCTTCCGTACGTTGATACGCTGAGCCCTTATGGTATGTACATATGTACAAATAGTACATACATACATACGACGCATAGAGACCGTAAAGAATTAAGTTTGGTGGTATAAAAAATAATTAGCGATTTCTGAAGTTTTAAGCTATTTTTACAGCACTTCGGTTTTCGGCGCTTACACAATTTATCAAGGCAGAAACACACTCGGGGTTTGCCATTGCTTGCCGCGGGGCGCCCGCTATTAAAAATAAACCTATTTTTGTAATGTTGCTTTGACCCGGGATCGAACCTTGGTCTTATGAAGTGGTCACTGAAATTGAGCTTGGTTAGGTTAAAGTGTAGTGGCGCCATCATCAATATTCTGAAGAAGGCACAATAAGATCCGATGGGTTAATTGCGATACTGCTTCAGTTTGCTGCCGACCCTTTTCCTAGAAATATTCCATATTTCTTATATGACACTACAGCCGCTTGACGGTTTGGATTGACCTCTTCTTTTTTCGATGTCGCGCCAGTTATTCACACTACGCATTGTATTCCTTGTTGTTGTTGTATGGGCTGGTTAACCCTGCCTAGACCGGATAGTCTTTCAACATGGAGTTTAGACGGGGTTGGACTAGTAGGAGTTGAGTTGGATTCAGTGTAGAGGTGGTTGGTGTCGTGTGGAAACCTCCACATGCTGGCTACTTATAAGGGATCTTAGGGCCTAGTCTGGATAGTTAGCTGTTTAGACGGTTTCACTACCCACTCCAGAATCGGGCCACAGTGACGCGAATCTCCCGCGGCAATTGAAGTTCACTTTTTGTCCACAGGTCGGCCTTGGACATCGATGACGGCACGCACAGCAAAAGCCTCCCGCCTGCCATGAATGCCGTTTTAGCTTGCCTGTGCAGTATCGGCGCCTAGCGGTTGTTGTACGTGGTGCTGGACTTCGTCCTCCAACTTTTCTTTGTTGGCAATCGCGGTTGTGTGCGCCGAGAAAGAGAGAACTTTCGGGTTGTTCACCATCGGAACTAGTTCGCGGGGACATGACCTTCTTCCGCCAGTGGTGGAAATGGTTGCCGAGGATTTCGTAGAGGGTTAGACTATGCACAGCGAAGAAGCGAGAAATTTTCGAAGGGAAAACGTTTTTTGTTATTTTTTTTTGAACACGGGTTATCAATTCCCATGCCGGACGCCATTATCGAGAAATCGTTAGCGTACGAGATGATGGAGATTCCGTCTGTTGGGCGAGTTTCACCTTGTGGAACGCCTTGTTTAATATTCCTGGGCTTGGACGTTTTATCTGTAAAAATAAATGACGAGCTCGTGCATCGCTCGGGGTCCGATGAGGACCGATCTTCCAATGAAATTCTCCCTCTATCATCGCGCTTCGAGGTGAAGTCGCAGGTCTTCAGGAGCTTTTCCCACTTATTCCCCTCGTTTACCAATTGCCAAATCCCAGGATTGAAATCCCGAATTCCCGGATTCCCGGGATCTGCCTGGTGACGGTGGTCACGCATTTCAGCAATGCATGCAGCAGGAATGAAGCGGACTGCCAGCAAGAACGTCTGCTGGTGTGGGTAGGACCGCGAAGATGCTCTCAGTAACTTCCGCAAAGACGTTCCAAAGTAAAGTCGGCGGGCTTATTGTTCGAGATGGTCCGATGCTGACGCCAGCTTAGGTCGTCACGTTATGCTGTTTACCAGACCAACGCTAACTTTTGTTAAGTCGGGTGAGCTTCTGCAAGTGCACATAATTCTGGTAGGAGCGTCGCCATTCATTGTGCCGAATGTCGAATCGTCTATCTACTCAGCCAAGTGTATTGCCCTACAGTCGTTTGACACGCTTGAGGGCCAATGATCGTGGTACGCGGAAAAGTCACAAACTACAGTACAGTTTTCACCTCTGAGGTGCGCACATTTATCAGGGCAATATCCTGCCGGGCAGCAAGTGACAGGGGGTACTTTAAAGTGACACACAGACGCTCATGTCTGCAAGATTCATTTTACTGAGGTGATAGCGCAGAAAGGCTGTGTTCCATTAAGTAAAAACTGATAGTTCGAAGGCATGGAGGACGCCTAAATTTATGAATTTCACTATTTATATATTTATTTATGAATGTCACTAGAACCTTCATGGGACCTGTTATATCCGGGTTTTAATTCGGAGGTATTTAGGATCTTTATTTCCGAAAGGGTGGCCTCGCTCTCTATTAGTATTGGGAAGTGCGGTACACCCACTAGAGGACTGGGTGCATCAGCAGACAGGTCCATGTTGCCCTGTCATACCAATGAACTAGCCGTACTTTGAAAATTAAATAAAAAAAGAAAAAAAATTAATAAAAAATTTACATGAAATAAAAAAGTGTTTTTAATGCTATTAAATCTAAAAATTAAAATAAGAAAATTAAATTAAATTAAAAAAGCAAAAAATAAAATAAGTCCGTTACAATTAAATGAAATAAAAACAAAATTGTTTCCGTTTTAAAACAATAAAACCTAAAAATTTATTTATAAAAGGAAAAAATTGAGTCAAAAAAGCAAATATAATAAATAAGTTTGAAATTATTTTTAATTTAATAAAAATATATTTTTAAAGCAATTAAGTCTAAAATTTAAGAAAAATGCAAAAAATAAAAAAATTTAAATCAAAAGGGCACAACTGTTTTCTTTTTAAAACAATAAAATGTAACAATTAAATTAAAAAAAAAAATAAATTAATAAAGGAAATAAAATGAAATAAGGTTCTAAAAATCAAATGACATTATTTTTAATTTAATAAAAAAAAATTTTTAATGCAATAAAACTAAAAAAAAATTAAAAAATGCAATTAAAAAATTTAAATTAAAGTAGCAAAAAATTAAATAAGTCCCTTACAATATAATAAAATAAAAACAAAATATATATTTTTTTTAAAACATTTAAATCTAAATATTAAATTAAAAAACAAAAAAATCTAAAAATAAATATAAAATCTAAAATTTAAATCAAAAGAAAAATACCTAAAATAAGTTTGTAAAAATTAAATTAATTTCAAGAAATATATTTATACATTAAAAAAATCTAAAAATTCAAACAAAAATATATGAAAAAAGTAAATAGAAAAAAATCCGCTGGCCAGGAACTCCACCTCGGATCTCTCGAATGGCTAACTAGCTAAATTATATAAAATTGCCTTCTGCCACAAGAGCTTTCCACCAAAAAAGTTGGTAAGGTAGCTTTTTTGTTAAGATTTACGTGTCAGAATAAACAGAATCCTTTAAAACCAGCTTGTCTATTGTCTTTCAATTATCTTACTTGTAACTCTCTCTCTTAGCCAGGGTTGCCCTGTTAGTCCACGATGCCAGAGACGCCGAAGTGACTAATGGCTTCACAACTGTATTAAATGACTTGTAGATACTTTTGGGAGAGAGTCTCCAAGTTTTTTCAAACGGTTGTATTCATATTTGGATCCCAGTTGAGTGTCTTATCCCGAATCACCCCCAGGTAATTTTCGGCATTTGAAAAACCTATTCTACTTAGTGCCACTCAGAGTAAGTTCAGTCATGGAAAAGTTTTTTTTTATCCCGGAAAACGGAACCACAATAGTTTTGGTGGGATTAATGGATAATCCTTTGGTATCACACCATCTGCGCTGTGAAATGGGCAGAGCTTGTTGCATGCGGTTGGAGATCGTTTCGTCAGGCAGCCCTGTTAGGTGGATATAAATAGCCCGAAAGCCTCTAAACATTTTAGAATATATCCCAGGGATAGGGAGTGCATTTGCTCTTTTCTTGGCTATATACATATGTTCTATGGACCCCTCCCTACTTCGTCAGACGGCCTCACACTGTAGGGGGAGGTTGCAATGATGTCTCTTCGGCGTAGACACAAAAGCGACATAGATCGCTTGATCAGAGCAGCTTATGAGAGTGGCCTTTTAGCCTTCAATGACCCACCAAAATGCATGTAATTGTTCTTGGCCTCTCCGTGGAGAGATTTATCAAATGTCTATATCTCTTTATATTATAACCCCCCCTAGTAGGCTCTAAGCTTGACAAAGATCCATGTTATTTCGCTAATGCAGTTCCCTCAGTTTGGTATTTTCCTTTCTGAGCGCTTCCTTTATCGTGTTAGGCTTTACCGCAAGGAAGCGCTCAAGTCCTTTCGGGATCGACACTGCAGCCATTATGGCTAACTGATCGGCTTACTCATTTCCTTTTTTTTAGCGTTGTTATCAGCATAATGAAAGAGACTTAGGTGCCGCTTGACTATCGCTTAGTATAAGGATCCTCTCACGTCGATAACTCCTATGAAGGTTAATCACTGTGTACAGACTAGTAGCATAAACGTCCGCTTGGAAGATTCTTGTGGAGGTTTCCAAGGTCTCGGGCCATATACGCCTAAACCCTCAGGATTACGCAGATCACCAGATCGTCTGCATATCCTTGCGATTCAAAGCCATGGCCCTGGAACGACTTAGGTAAGCTTTAAAGCAGCTGTGACCTGTAGGCAACTGGGTTATACATACATACATATGTATAAACATACATATACGTACATACATATGAAAAAGTGATTTGTTAACCCATTCACAATTTACCGGTCAGCAAAAGCAGTCACGAACCCTATACACACATGTATGCATGCACATGACATATCTAAATAAATAAATATACATTTGTATGTATGGATGTACATAGTCACGATTTGTTTGGCGTGCAACAGACTATGTATAGACAATCGCCAACAACAACTCAATTTGTGTTTGGCCTTGTTAATGGCGTTGTCTTTATCATAATTTTTCGCTGATAAAAAACAGTCGAGCTTGGGAGGAGTATCATATACAGGGTCAGTTTAATCACATTGTGTGCTTGATGGCATAAAGGGTGGGTATGGGAGTCACCCACAATTGCCCATATGTACATACTATGTAGGTATGAAGGTATGAATTTTAATCCATTGCCAGCGCGGTGGAATGTGAGCCGAGAAAATGAATTATGAGCGCGCAGTCGCTTTGCAATTTCTTTTCTGACTTGCGTTCTCAGAGATTCTCCAATAATTTTTTTGGGGAAGTTGTCTCTCAATGATTCTGCAAACTTTCTCTTCATTGCATCTACAGAAGAAGTATTGGATATCTGTCTCTCATCAACTAACAGAGTTACAATAACTGCAAATTCATCTTTTTAAGTTTGCATGATACAGTTGATTAAATGCCTACATATATAAGGAAATAATACACAAAAAGAAGAAGGCCTAAAGAACTTCAACTAACGTTACTAACTAAACTTATTTTGTTTACTGAAAACAACGCAAGAAATAAAAAAATTTTATTTTACCTCGCTTTTATTAACTTCACTTGAAATAAAATAAAAACGACAGCTCCATTTGCCCTATAATAATCACATCATATCTGTGGACATTTGACTAGAGTCCGACCGATTAAATTTTTTTCAGGTATCGATACCGATGCCAATGCCGATTCCATAAAAAATTGCAAATAAATGTACATTTCAATTCATAAAATCAGTTAATTTAACGGAGTTAACAAAACAAAAGAAAACAAACAATTGAATTAATTGGCTTGCTAAGCAACATTACATACACATGTATGCACAACTTTTTAATCAGAATTTTGGTATGCAGTTTTGTAGACCATTTAATTCTAGTATAATAAAGTGCAAATTTCAAGCTGCTATAAAAACCCGTTAATTTTTGGCAATTTTTTTTTTGCTGGCAGTGTCCTCCATATAAAAGAAAATTGTCGAACATACTTTTGTATGGAAAAAACGTGAAATACCTTCAACCAAAAAAAAAAAAAAATTGTGTGAGCTGTCTGCAAAAAATTTTTTATATTTTCGAAATTGCATTTGACAAAAGATCTTCTTTCGAATAAGTTGGAATTTAAGCAAATTTCAAACGGAAAAATTATAATAAAAGAACTTGTCTCTATTTATCGTGTGTGCAAATTCTGCGATTTGCATTTGATACAACAACCTCTTTCGATTGAAGTTGTTTTGCCAACTAAACTCTAAACTTTGTGCAAAACTCAGGAAAATTCAATAAATTTGCATACTAATTGGCCACAAATTATTGAATTAAAAATTGTCAACTTTGGTTGCTAATATCTAGGTAATACGGTAACCAAAGTAAACAAGCGATATGCCAGATTAAAGGTTATAAAAGTAAACATCTAACGTTCATATATCATTTTTCAATACGACTTCAATACCCTCTATCTGCAATTTTCACAAGAACTACTTCGTGATGTTAGAACCCATCTGGGACTTCTGATTACATATTAAAGAGTAATAGAATCTAAAACTTAAAAGAAATACATTACATTATTACGTATTTGAATACAATACAGATAGGTTATGGCCTGGATTAACATATGGGATACTTTTTCAGGAGAGTTGCCACATTTTTTCAAAAGTTGAATTAAATTTTAATAAGCTAAATAAAATACTTATTACAACAACGTGGCTGTCAAAGGGGCTACAAAACAGGTTTTTTTCCAAAACATTTTTAAGGGGTTGCCACTAATTCAAAAAGTTAAATTTGATTTAATAATAATAATAATAATAATAGATTGGCGCTTACACATATGTTAGGGTTTGGCCGAGCTTCTCCTCCGATTTGTGGCGTGCGCCTTGATGTTGTCACACAAAGCGGAGGGACCTACAGTTTTACGCCGACTCCGAACGGCGATTGTATTTTTATGAGAAGCTGTTTCCAATGGCAGAGGTTTGCCGAGGGACGACCGCTGTTAAGAAAAACCCTTTTTTTTTTTGCGATGCAGCTTTGATCAGGGTTTAAAAAAAATAAAATCAAGTTAATTAACACGTTAAAAGAAATATTTTAAAAGGGGTTTCAAACGAGAGAGGTTAAGGAAAACTTTATTTAGAAAATATTTTTAAATGAAGCTGCCACCTGTTTACAATTTGAATATCGATTTAATTAGCAAGTTAAATTAATTATTTTAATGTGGGTATCAATTGAGACAGGTCTTAAGAAAACAGTATCTTTTTCGAAATTATTTTTGACGAGGGTTGCCACGTATTGCTGAAATTAATAGATAAATTAAATGAAAACATATTAAATTATAAATGTGAGAGCTTGTTAGTGTTTTTTGCCTTTATTTGTCTAAAATTTAGCATACAGATCGCTTATGACCTGGATTATAAAATTGCTATTTTTATTCGGTTTTATTTAGTTTGACTTGTTTGGATTAAATCTAGTAATTTCACTCCTGTTTCCTGTTGGCCTGTTAATCTGAAATTTTGTAAACCCCTTTAGTTCTGATAACAAATTCAAAATAAATAAATAAATAAATTCAAAATATTTAATACTGCTCTCAAAGCTCTTTGAATTCAAAATATCGAAAATTTTTTACAAATTTACATCAGTGCGGTGTACGATATACACTTTGGTTTTTTTTTTTGGCAATTTCACACAATCCTTTGCACCGACCCCTTATTAAAAGAGAGCAAATTTCAAAACCGCAAAACAAATGATAGAAAACCAATATAAACAAGCAATTTCACACAACTAGAAAAAAAGAGTCCTTGCGATTTTGCCTTTTGGCTATTCAACGTTATTTGAGAGCGAAAGTCAATATGTTTGTTTGTCAGCATTAAACGGGAGTACATTGAAATGCGGAGCATGGAGCATTTTGTATGTGAAAATATATACGAGTATGTATGTATGCACAAACATAAGTATGTAGTTAGGTTTTTCCACTCCTGGTAGTTAAATATCTGCTACGCTCTGTGCTCATTCAGCAATCAGCACTTGTAAAAGGAAATTGTAATAAGGGTAGCACCACACGGCACACACACTGCACACAACCCCACATGAATGTGCAGTACTCACCAACACTTGCAGCTGCAGAACGCATACATTCGCATTGTGTGGGTGTTGTTTGGAAAAGCTGACGAACGACTCTCCGATGTATCCTTTGGACTTGGCTGATTTGTTTTTTTTTTTTTTTTTTTTTTGTTTTTTCAACGGCTTGCCGATGCTTAAAGGCGGAAAATTCAAATCAGTCTACAGAAAACGCGTCCGTGAACAGAAGTGGCCGTGTAAGGCTATACTTTCCGCGGGTAATTTTTGTCGGTATGATAAATAAGTGATACACCCTGTAAAAGTTCTGTAAGTTTGGATTATTAACTGCCATCAAAAAAATAAAAAATAATAAAAAATAAGAAAAAAGTTTCTTGTTCTACTTCTTCTTCTACTATACTTTGATCTGTTTTTTCTTCTGCTCTCTATATGTATGCATTTTTTGTGTTCTATGTAATTGTTGTTGGTGTATTTGTTAAATAATTTCTGAAAGAAAGTTGGCAAAACAAAAAACGAAAACGAAATCAGTAGAAAACATAATTTGAATAACTAAAGGAAAACTTAAATGAAGTAAAAGAAAATGTATGGAAAGTGTTACACAAAGCGAATGGCAAAGAATTTTTTGTTTTGTTTCCAAAAAAGACCAAGCGTTTGCTGTGAAATAGATACATTTATGTATGTGCAAGTGAAGTATAAAAATTAATTAAGCTTGCTGTGTTTATAGACCCCAAGTGCATGACAAACAAAGGATATTCGAGTTGGCGAAAAAATATCAATATGTATAAACATAGTATATACACACATACATACGCACGTGTACGATCTTTGATTTGAACCGAAATCCATAGAACTTTATCCGTACTAAATAAGTATGTATGTACATACATATGTATGTATGTGCAGTGAATTTGCAGTCGAGTTAAACTTTTCAAGTGCTTCCAAATGAAAACTTCGCTTCCAACTCAAACAAAAGCGTATACGAGAAAATCGCAAGTGTCGGAAATTTTTGCTAAAAAATCTATTAATAATTATTGATGGTGTTCATAAAGCGGATAAATAAATTCTTATCAACAATACTGTTGTTAGACAGTACCAACCAGTGCAGCGGCAAAAATGAAAACAATATTTTTAATACGAATTTTCTACAACAAATACAAATAAAACTCTTGCATTTAGCCAAAGAACGAAAGACATAGTGAGTCCAAACAACCATACAAAATACATTATATGCCAATGTATAAATGCTTCAAAAAAGTTATATGTATTATGGTTAAAAATAAACTAAACAAATTTTAATTGGATCTTCAATTGGCAGTAAAAGTTTGAGAGAAATTA
>NW_023458565.1:11849621-11859397 GCF_013731165.1 Rhagoletis pomonella
AATTTTAATTGGATCTTCAATTGGCAGTAAAAGTTTGAGAGAAATTAAAAAAAAAAAACATTTGGAAAATTTGCAAAGAGAATAAAAATTAAAAATATTTGGTGCCTATTAAATGTTACATCACTAAATTTTACTTTTTTCGTATTAGCTTTAGTATAATATTTATTTATGTATACACATTAATGCATACATATCATTGTTATCATCCAAAAGGTTCTTGGTGAAGTTTAAGATTTGTTTATAAAAAGGTATGTACATACATACATAGATACATATGTATGTATAGTGAAAAAAAACAAGAGTTCTGCTTACACTGTGCGACAATTTTTAGGCAAACAGAGCGCTAACGAGTTTCATTTACATATATTTTATTCAGGGACGGTAATCATTATGAGTAAAATAATTGAAATCAGCATTTAATCATTATTTTATGAGTTTTATAGTTTTTTCGCTCAAAATAATAATTATTATTGATTTTTATTTTTTTTTTGCTCAGCGGAAATAATTATTACTTGATTTTCATTTTTTCGATCACAAATAATGATTATTTCATGATTTTTATTTCTTCGCTCCGAGATAATAATTATTATCGAGTTTTCTTTTTCAACGTAAAAATAATGATTATTCATAAAATTTAAAAGGCTATACAGAAGCAACTTACTGAAATTTTGACCTACAAGTTTTGAAGCTTATTCCTTTATTAGGGTGTCGCTCCCTCTGAAAAGGATACGGCGGAAATCGCGCTCGTATAGCTTTTGATTCTTTTGAATGATTATTATTATAATTATTATTATAACTATTATCTTTGAGCGAAATAATAAAAATCATAAAATAATGACTATTTTTGATCGACAAAATAAAAGTCAAGTAATAATAATTACTTTTGAGCGAAAAATTAAAACTCAAATATTAATTATTATTTTTAATCTATATTGGTTAAACTCGAAAAATAAAAATCATTGTAAATTACAGTGGGACGTATGTGGGTATAAATAGAATTGTTTTATGACGACTAGAACTTGTTGAGTTTTTTGGTTGAAATTTAAAAAAATAATGATTATTTTCCGTCCCCGATTTGATTATAATTACTGATACCAACCGTACCTCCACCCACCCAAACGCACGGGCGGCGCAGTCCGCATGACGTACAGCACTTTTTTTCATTGAAAGAAAATTAAATTAAAAACAGAAAAAAATTAAATTAAAAACAAGTAAGAAAGTCTAAGTTCGGGCGGAGCCGAACATTAAATACCCGGCGCAAGTATTAAACATATGTTTTCCACCTTTCCGAAAGCTACCGCTACATGATAAGCCGGGGTATATAAATATTAAGAATATTGAAATTTCAAGCATTTCTGAAATTTACCGTTATATGAAAAGCGGCCGTAATTTTAGTCCGATTTCAACAATTTTCAACGGTTTGCTTTTATGTGGCAAGCACAATAACCATACTGAGTTTGGTACAAATTGCTAAAACGGTTAGCGAGATACATATATGTGATCATAAGTGGGCGGTGCCACGCCCATTTTCCAAAATTTTATCATAAACGTATTTCTTGGTAAAGAATTGTTGCAACCATCCATTTCGAATAAATTTGCTTTATTATTAACTGATTTATCGAGGATTTCGTATTTTTCTAAATTACCGTTATATGGGATGTGGGCGTGGTTATTGTCAGATTTTAAAAATTTTCGGCCGTTTGGTATGCTGTGCCAGGGCCAACAACTGTGCCAAGTTTGGAAGAAATTGGTGCAGCGGTTACCAAGATATACACATGTAACCATAAGTGGGCGTGGCTACGCCCATTTTCCGAAAATTTTTAATATTCTTATTTTTCGTCTAACAATCATTGTAAATATCAATTTTGAGTGAATTATCTTCAGTAGTTACTAAAATATCGCAGTTTTCGTATTTCTGAAAAATCCCGTTATATGGGAGGTAGGCGTGGTTATTGTCCGATTTCGCCCATTTTCAATACCATCCGTCCTATGCCCAAAGGAAGTGCTCGTTCCAAGTTTCGTAAAGATATCTACATTTTTACTCGAGTTATCGTGTGCACAGACGGGCGGACAGACAGTCACCGCTTAATCGATTTCTCTTTTCATTCTGATCATTTATGTATACATTTGTCTATATCTATCTCGATTCGTTTTGCCTGTTACAAACAACCGTTATGTGAACAAAGTTATAATACCCTTGTGCACAAGTGCGCTCGGGTATAAAAAACAGAAAAAATTAAATAAGAAAAAGAAAAAAAAAAATAAGTTTCTAAAAAATTATTGATATTAAAAAAAATATTCCGACGAATTGATAACTTTCTCCTTTTTTCAAGTCGGTTAGAAATCAAAAGAAAAACAATGCGCTGCCCGTGACTCGAATCTGACTGGAGTAGTGTCTGTCAAAAGAGCTTTTCACCATTAAAGTTGGCAAGGGCACTTTTCGTGTCGGAATAAACAAAATCTTTCAAACTATCTTGCCTATTGACTTTCAATTGTCATACAAAAGACTTTCAACCATCTTAGCCCGAATTGCCCTATAAAACTATTGAGCTACAGAACCAAATTCATCAGCTGATTATATTTTTTTGTCTTTTTGTTAGTCAATCATTTGTTGCGAGGTATAGTATCGCTTTCTTAATGTTGAAAACCGAATCGTATATATTAAAGGTCCAGGAATTAGAGTTAAAACTAAGGAGTGGTTCATGTAATTCCAAACTTGTTTTACAAGCTTTCTAAAATAGGGGACAAAAGTGTCTTTATACGCGGGCGAAATAATAAAAATCAATAAGGTTAACTTGATCCAGAAGAAACATACTAGAAATTGAGACCGAATGTCATTTAATCATAAAAATTGTACCCAGGGCTACAAACCACTCCAACACACCCGGTGCGGTTCGGTTCTGTGGTTCGAATCACTTAGAAAAAGCTTGTGCCGGTTCCCCAGTATCCCTGAACCACGGTTCGGTTCGATTCAAATGCTTCAATTTATTTATGTTAAAGGATACAAATATTACAAATAATGTAACAAATCCATAATATAAATATGAAATTTGTTATGCGATTCAAATATACACATGTATAGTGGTGAAAAAATAAATAGGAACGCGACATTTTATCAAGTTTTAGCTATTTTTCTTTTGATTATTTATGTTTACTTTTTTAACCATATAAGTCCAATTTTTTTATTCTTTGTGCAAAAATTATAAATATTCTGCAAAGTTTCATCTAAACTGCATACAATAGGTTGCATTCTTTTGCAATCCAGCTACAAAAGAACACTCGCTTAAATGCATGCTAAACAACAAAACAAACTCGGCTATTTATCCGAGTTCGGGCAAGGTCGGTTTAAAAATACGCGACCGGTAAGTGAAACAACTGCTCTATTGTGAATGTTAATGGGGAAGTGGAGTGGGCAATTTTCGTTTTCGTATATACGTGGCTTATATTATAAATAAGTATATATATTACGCAAATAACTCGCATAATTACTCATTTAAATTGGTTTTTAAATCTAAATCCCGTTAAACAAGTCACATGTTTCTTGCCAGCTACCAACAGGGTTGCTTAAGTAGCTAAAAGAAAATTTTACCCTAGTTGAGCGTTCTTTTGTCGTTCGTTTACAAAAAAATTCAGCTATTTTAATAAGAATTTCTAGGAATTTTTTTTTTTACAATTTTTCAACTTTTTGCTTGGAAGAAAATGCATAATACCTTCAACAAAAAAAAAAAATTTTAAATCAACGCGATCAAGTCAAAATTATTTAGAAAAATTTTAATAAACTTTTTAAGGTTTGGACAAAGGGTGAGCCTAGTCGAGTAGACAAAAACAGCATAATCACAATTTTGAATTGACCCTCAAAATCTTGGCTTAATGTTGAAACCCTCATTTTCGGTAGGTTGGAGGTTACACTATGTAGGCCTTAACTTCATATTTACAAGTATACATACATATGGTCAAAATAATATGAGTGCGGTATTTGACTAGTTTTCTCTTGTTGATTTAATGTTCACAATTTTTTTTATAGAAGTATAGCTTGTTATATAATAACATGCACATAAATCCAAATTTCAGACTTTGTACGAATATTGAAAAAACTGCAAACTTCAACAACGTTGCATCAAAGCTCCAAACTGCACCTTTGGCCTTTTTCACTGTCACGTTAAAGTGCAGAATAAAATTGAGTTTACAATCCATTGCGATACAAAGATCCACAAAATTGTATACCTGTTGCGGGCTATGGCTACCTTACCTGATAACCACGCTTATGTCTGTTTGTAGCAAAGACTTTTTTTTAAATTAAAACGTATGTTTTAAAAAGTTTTACATCATCTGCATACATATGTACATACAAAATTTTGAAAATAGTGTGTCTGTAGAAATAATAATAATAGATTGGCGCTTACACATATGTTAGTGTTTGGCCGAGCTTCTCCTCCGACTTGTGGCGTGCGCCTTGATGTTGGCACACAAAGCGGAGGGACCTACAGTTTTATGCCGACTCCGAACGGCGATTGTATTTTTATGAGAAGCTATTTTTCATGGCAGAAATACACTCGAAGGTTTGCCATTGCCTGCCGAGGGACGACCGCTGTTAAGAAAAAAACTTTTTCTATATTTTTTGCGATGTTGCTTTGATCAGGGCTTGTCTGTAGAAATACCGCTAATAAAAAGCAAAAACAGAACCGGGCCTTGGTGGTTACTCTTTTTTTGGCTTTGAGGAAAGGGTTTAAAATGCCCTCGCACCATATAAGAACCGTCGCTCCTACGTGAGTGGTCCTGTAAAACCTGGTTTCTGGCACAAACGATAATTTTGCGCAAATGTGTCGACATATTTACAATTTAGAATTTTACAGAAAAATCCGAAAGTTGATACATATGTATGGTTGGGGGTCGTCCATTCTGTGGCTGTCGCACAGTGTTTTGAGAGAGGTTGGTAACATGATAAAAATATAGTAAGGTAGAACCGCTGAGAGTCACTTTTAAAATTCTTGACGTTTCCAAACAATTTAATTTTTAAATTTACTCACAAATTCACACACACATTTTCATTTTCAATCTCAAGCAACAACAATTTCGAACAATTTCAATTTTTTATTTTCACTTTTATATGATTTTAAAATGTTGGCAAACTTCAAAAAAAAATCATGGCCGACAAATTGAGAGAACGGTTCTACCTTGCTATGTTTTTATCATGGTTGGTAAAACGAGTTTCAGGCTTCGAACTTATTTCACTTTTCTGTTTTGTTCTGTCTTAAAAATCGAACATCTAATCTAGTTCTATAAATGTAAATGATGACAAGATATGTATGTTTATGTGTCAATAATATACATACATACATACATATATTTATTTAGTATATTAATTACATATTTTGTGCACATGTATTTTGCCTGGTATTCTTATAAGACTGTTCTTTATTAGCATGCACTTCTAATTCTTAGGCGAGTTTAATTTTAAAATATGTTTTTTTTGAATGAGAATTACTATTACTTTTTAATTAGCTGAGAAAAAGGTGCTGTCTAGTTAAAAAATAAGTATCATTTTCATACATGTCAGGGGTTTGACAGATGATAAAATGAATTTCCTTAGAAAGTCCAGTAAAATTAGACTTTTTCTTAAAAACAAACTTTGTAACAGCTATTTTTTATGCAATTTACTTCTATTTGACACGTAGATCATGGATCCACAGTATTGCCCCCAAATTTCATTTGGCAACATTCCGCCATCTTGGATTTATTTATTTTTGGTTTTTTGCGATTTGCATGCTTATTTTGCATTTTTTTTTAAGAAATGGTTAGGAACAAATACATATGTAGAGAATTTAATTTCCCACATTTGCTATGTAGAAGGTTTTTTAAAAATAGCATTTTTTATATTAAAAAATTAGCAAAAACTGCGAAAAAATTTTAGATTGTCACGGTTTTCGCCATTTTTGACAATTTAGATCACGGCCGGGAAAGCGATAAACATAGCGATGCACGGGATGCGCCGTAAAACTCATTTCCATCCCTTCACCTGCTCTCATTAAAAAAAAAAAAACGTTGCCGTGGATTAGGCCTACTACACGTTAAAAAAACGCGCCGACAAACTCTACCTCAGCGGTGGTACCACATACATTCATAAATATTATTCGTATAAATATTTGCCACCGGATTTGAATAGCTCAACCGGTATATCGGCAGCTCCGTCTTAGTTTCTGAAAGAAATAATTTGACAAATTCAACCATACAAAACTATGTCCAATTTTTTAAGCTCATCCGGATGCTTTTCTTACATGGAGTTGACTAAGGACGTGTATGTATAATGTATAATGAAACACTCGGCCATCTAAACATTTTACAATTACAGTATAATTCTTACTTCTATTAGGGATATTCTACATTCTGCCAGAGCAGGCGTAACCATCGCCAGTAAAAGAACGTATAAAAATCGCCCATACAAAACACAATGTAACCCTCTCCCCCCTTGATATCGCAACCATCCTTTTCTAGTTTATGGCAATTTAATATACATATGTACCTACATATATATATGTATGTATGTAGTTGAATTGACGTCAATTCAATAAAGTAGACTATATTTTTTCTGATTTTGAGTTACTAGATGATAAAAAAACAAATATTATTAAATTTGCTTATGGGTGCTGGATATACATATGTATGTATGTACAATACATATAGACTCAATATTAATACACGCCATAGTAATTAATACATATGTATGTATACGCACACAAGCGCACAAATATTTTTAATATAAAACACCAAATTTTATGATGAAATAATCATATTCACAATTCAATATTTGATAAAGCACTCATATCTAAGTAAGTCCTATCACCTCTATACATATATACATATATATATATATTTGCCTATCTGCATGTATTGCAAATATTGAATTGGCTTCACAGATTCTTCGCGTAAATGTGGCAACTGTACTAAATATAAATACAAGTATTCTCATTAAAAATTATCATTTTGCGTTTCATATTCCAGTACATTGTATTCACCATCTATATTTAGTATTTAATTTGAATCGCTGCTATCGTAAATAATAAAAAATTTGCGATAAAAAATAATGTACTTACATAAATAAATATATATAAATTCTTTGAAATTCAGCTAAACACACATGCGCTTCAAAACACTCCAATATCCCACCCCCATTACTGAAAATATTTACTCTATAGCAGTGTTTCTCAAATTGGGGAATATATATTTTTTATCAGTTTAAAAACATTTCTGTGCAGTTAGAAATCTTCTAAAACCATTTTAATCATTATTTCCCATCCCATAATTTGGTTGCACGCACCATAAAATATATTAGGGGTATTCTCTGAGTCTTGCAAAGCCCTTGCACGGTGCACGGATTGCACGGTTTGCAAAGCTGTCCCATACGAAAACCGGTTTTTACCGTGCAATCCGTGCAATCTGTGCAACATGCAAGGGCTTTGCAAGACTCAGAGAATACCCCTATTATACCTTAGCTGGCAGTGTACTAGCAGGCATCCATTGCGCCCTCCCAGTTAAGATTAAGCAGTCTTTTAAAGACGCCACTAAAGGGATTGGGCTGCGATTTGAGTATACTCCCAACTTCTGCCATGTATCTTTTTAATAGATCACAGAAAAGTCTGGGACCAGAAAGGCTCTACTGGGCTCTGCATTTCGCTAGATCATCATACCTTTAGTGTAGCACTCACGACAAGGTAACCTTGTTACGGTTTTTAGTTTGTGCAGTGTTTTCTTGCTACAGTCTACTAGACTTGGCATCATATTACGAGTTCCCAAGAGTCTTATTTATGAATGGCTATCCGACATGATGGTTTTTAGTCCTTATACAAAGACATTTCCGGTCACAAATTTCAATTGCGAAAAATACCACCTGGAAAATGGTTGGATAAATATATGCCCATTGATGAACTCTTTTGAAATCTAGGTCCCCAACCCCGATCCCGATATTTCCATCAACTGTTTTGTGTTCGTCAGTGCACAAAACTTGGGATCGCAAAGTGATACTTGAATATTACGTAGTTGAGAGAGCTTAAAAAAGAACCGTTTTTTTTTAATTCTACATATTCTTGTAATTCCAGAACTCTATTTTGCGACATAGAAATTAAAATATTCTTCTCGTTCCTAGTACAAATAACTGTTATTCTTATTCCTTTATAACTTGCGAGCATGTTAGGGTTGAAAATAGTTACTATCATTTCTTTTAAAAATTTTTCTTGTTTTGTCTAATTAATAGCGGCCATGAGTCGGCAAGAAATGGGAATAATCTCCGAGTTTAATTGTCACAATATCCGTTGGGAGACGGCCTACACAATATGTTAATATTTGGCCGAGCTTCTTCTCCAATTTGTGCCGTGTGCCGTGATGTTCTCACACAAAATAGAGGGTCCTGCATTTTTACGTCGACTCCGAATGTAGACTGTATTTTTATGAGAAGCTGTTTTTCATGCCAGAATAGTACATTCGGAGGTTTGCTATTGCCTGCCGAGCGGCGACCGCTATTAGAAATTTTTTTTTAGTGTTTGATTTTTTGATGTTGGTGAAATCTGGACTTGAACTCAGGCCCTCCATAATGGTAGTGCATACTGCTAACCACTACACCACAGCAGATGCCAAACTATAGGCCCCTCAACAAATTGAATCAAGACACACACAAATCATAGGAGAAGCCCATTAATGATTTTTATAAATATTTCTTTTAATTCAACAGCTGAAGTTCTATGATAAAGATGTATATTTTTTAATTCAAAAATATATAGGCAGGTAATAGTTCGGCAATGAAGACAGAATAGGCCAAAATTCTTGCCGTTAGAACTTATGAATGGAATTTTCTTGAAACCTTAGTCTTTAGGAAAAAAAAGCAGTTGCATGATTATCGCAGGCGATTTCCTAAGCTACAAATTTGCTATCCACCATTTTTGCGATAAAATATAGAGACTTTCGGAAATTTTTCTTTGTTTCGGCGTTTTACCTGCGTAACATCTCTAGCGAAAGCTGGATCTTTGGGAGTATTAGAATGTTGTTTTGAACCAAAAAGGTCGGTTCATGCAAAAGAATTGGCACTTCCCATTTTTTCACTTTTTAAATGGCTCAATTCTCTGATCTAGTAAGAACTTCGGATCTTGTGTCGAACTTAAAACCGGGGAATATTGCGTGTTAAATTTGTTAACGCTTGTTAGGTGCACATTGTTCACAGACCGTACGCGGTAGAAGAAACGGTTTGAGAGCCGCTGCTCTATAAAGCCGGCAAATGTGAGGGTGGCATTACCACTGCAGTCGCACTGGTATTGCTATTGGATGGAGGTGGCTGGGTATTAGAGTTTGACAGTCGAGTGTTCGAAGTGCGATTAGAAATCATAGGTTATCAACTAACTGCTTTTAGCACAGTCTTTCTTGCAGTCCCGCTGCCGGCGCTGTCTGTGATAGATTAAATAATTTTAATATCAATGCAGAGCAAAATATTGTAACGGGTGATTTTTTAAGAGCTTGATAACTTTTTTTTTAAAAAAAACGCATACAATTTGCAAAATCTCATCGGTTCTTTATTTGAAACGTTAGATTGGTCCATGACATTTACTTTTTGAAGATAATTTCATTTAAATGTTGACCGCGGCTGCGTCTTAGGTGGTCCATTCGGAAAGTCCAATTTTGGGCAACTTTTTCGAGCATTTCGGCCGGAATAGCCCGAATTTCTTCGGAAATGTTGTCTTCCAAAGCTGGAATAGTTGCTGGCTTATTTCTGTAGACTTTAGACTTGACGTAGC
>NW_023458565.1:11859497-11882284 GCF_013731165.1 Rhagoletis pomonella
AATTTTAATTGGATCTTCAATTGGCAGTAAAAGTTTGAGAGAAATTAGAAAAAACAATAAAAACATTTGGAAAATTTGCAAAGAAAATAAAAATTAAAAATATTTGGTGCCTATTAAATGTTACATCACTAAATTTTACTTTTTTCTTATTAGCTTTAGTATAATATTTATTTATGCACATTAATGCATACATATCATTGTTATCATCCAAAAGCTTCTTGGTGAAGTTTAAGATTTGTTTATAAAAAAGTATGTAGTACATACATACATATGTATGTATAGTGAAAAAAACAAGGGTTCTGCTTACACTGTGCGACAATTTTTAGGCAAACAGAGCGATACCGAGTTTCATTTACATATATTTTATTCAGGGACGGTAATCATTATGAGTAAAATAATTTAAATCAGCATTTTATCAGTATTTTATGAGTTTTATTTTTTTTCGCTCTAAAACAATAATTCTTATTGATTTTTATTTATTTTTTGGTCAGCGGAAATAATTATTAATTGATTTTTATTTTTTCGCTCAGAGATAATAATTATTATCGAGTTTTATTTTTCCACGTAAAAATAATGATTATTCATAAAATTGAAAAGGATATACAGACGCAACTTACTGAAATTTTGACCTAAAAATTTCGAGGCTTATTCCTTTATTAGGGTGTCGCTCCCTCTGAAAAGGATACGGCGGAAATCGCGCTGGTATAGCTTTTGATTCTTTTGAATGATTATTATTCTGACGTGAAAAAATAAAACTCAATAATAATTATTATCTTTGAGCGAAATAATAAAAATCATAAAGTAATCATTATTTTTGATCGAAAAATTAAAACTCAAATATTAATTATTATTTTTAATTTTTATTGGTTAAACTCGAAAAATAAAAATCATTGTAAATTACAGTGGGACGTACGAAAACAAATACGTGGGTATAAATATAATTGTTTTGTGACGATTAGAACTTGTTGATTTTTTTGGTTGAAATTTAAATAATAAAATAATGATTATTTTCCGTCCCTGATTTTTTTATAATTACTGATACCAACCGTTGCTCTCTTCCCACCTAAACGCACGGGCGGCGCAGTCCGCATGACGTACAGCACTTTTTTTCATTGAAAGAAAATTAAATTAAAAACAGAAAAAAATTTAATTTAAAAAAAAAACAGAAAAAATTAAATAAGAAAAAGAAAAAAAAAATAAGTTTCTAAAAAAATATTGATATTAAAAAAAATATTCCGACGAATTGATAACTGTCTCCTTTTCTCCGCTGCCCGTGACTCGAATCTGACTGGAGTAGCGTCTGTCAAAAGAGCTTTTCACCATTAAAGTTGACAAAAGCACTTTTTGTAAGACTTTCGTGCCGGAATAAACAAAATATTTCAACTATCTTGCCTTATATTGACTTTCAATTGTCTTACAAAAGACTTTCAACTATCTTAGCCAGAATTGCCCTATAAAACTATTGAGCTACAGAACGAAATTCATCAGCTGATTATTTATTATGTCTTTTTTGTTAGTCAATCATTTATTGCGAGGGGATAGTATCGCTTTCTTAATGTTGAAAGGCGAATCGTATATATGAATGAGAGTTAAAACTACGGAGTGGTTCATGTAATTCCAAACTAGTTTTACAAGCTTTCTAAAATAGGGGACAAAAGTTTCTTTATACACAGAAGAAACAGACTAGAACTTAAGCCCGAAAGTCATTTAAACATAAAAATTTTACCCTGGGTTGCAACCTACTCCAAAAATCGGTGCGGTTCGGTTCAGTGGTTCGAATCACTTAGAAAAAGCTTGTACCGGTTCACGAGTATCCCTGAACCCCGCTTCGGTTCGATTCAAATGGTTCAATTTATTTATGCTAAATAATATAAATATTAAATTTGTTATGAGATTCAAATATACATATGTATAGTGGTGAATTGTTAATGGAGAATTGGAGTGGGAAATTTTTGTTTTCGTATAAACATGACTTATATTATAAATAAGTATATATATTACGCAAATACCTCGCATAATTACTCTTTTAAATTGGTTTTTGTATCTAAATCCCGTTAAACTAGTCACATGTTTCTTGCCAGCTACCCACGGGGTAGCTAAAAGAAAAATTTGCCCTAGTTGAGCGTTCTTTTGTCGCTCGTTTACAAAAAATTGCAGCTATTTTAATAAGAATTTCTAGAAAAAGTTTTAAGTTGATTTTGAAAATAATTTTCAATTTTTTTTTTGACAATTTTTAATTTTTTTTTTTGTTTGGAAGAAAATGCATAATACCTTTAAAAAAATATTTAAAATCAACGCGATCAAGGCGAAATTAGAAAAAAATTTAATAAACCTTTTAAGGTTTGAACAAATGGTGAGCCTAGTCGAGTAGACAAAAACAGCATAATCATAAATTTGAATTGACCCTCAAAATCTTGGCTTAATGTTGAAACCCTCATTTTCGGTAGGTTGGAGGTTACACTATGTAGGCCTTAACTTCATACATATGTACAAGTATACATACTTATGGTCAAATAAAAATATGAGTGCGGTATTTGACTAGTTTTCTCTTGTTGATTTAATGTTCACAATTTTTTTTATAAAAGTATAGCTTGTTATATAATAACAAGCACATAAATCCAAATTTCAGACTTTGTACGAATATTGGAAAAACTGCAAACTTCAACAACGTTGCATCAAAGCTCCAAACTGCACCTTTGGCCTTTTTCACTGTCACGTTAATGTGACGATTAAAATTGAGTTTACAATCCAATGTGATACCAAGATCCACAAAATTGTATACCTGTTGCATGCTATGGCTATATTCCTGATAACCATGCTTATGTTTGTAGCAAAGACTTTTTTTAATTGAAACGTCCGTTTTAAAAAGTTTTACATCATCTGTATATACACATAAAAAATTCTGAAAATTGTGTTTCTGTAGAAATATCGTTTATAAAAAGCAAAAACAGATCCGCGCCTAGGTGGTTACACTTTTTTTGGCTTTGAGTAAAGGGTTTAAAATGCCTTTGCACCTTATATGAACTGTAGCTCCTTCGTGAGTGGTCCTGTAAAACTTGGTTTCCGGCACATGTGATAATTTTGCGCAAATGGGTCGACATACTTACAATTTAGAATTTAAAAAAAAATTCAAAAGTTAGGTACATATGTATGGCCGGGGGTCGTCCGTTCTGAGGCTGTCGCACAGTGTTTTGAGAGAGGTTGATAAAACGATTTTACTCACTTTTCTGTTTTGTTCTGTCTTAAAAATCGAACATCTAATCTAGTTCTAAAAATGTAAATGATGACAAGATATGTATGTTCATGTGTCAATAATATACATACATACCTATATTTATTTAGTAAATTAATTACATATTATGTGCACATGTATTTTGCCTGGTATTCTTATAAGACTGTTCTTTATTAGCATGTACTTCTAATTCTTAGGCGAGTTTAATTTTTAAATATGTTTTTTTTTGTTTCGAATGAGAATTTTAGTTTGTTTAGTTTTTAATTAGTTAAGAAAAAGTGGCTGTCTAGGTAAAAAATAAATTAAACAATTGGTATCATTTTCATACATGTCAGGGGTTTGGCAGATGATAAAATGAATTTCCTTAGAAATAAACCGAATACATATAAGTTATGTTATTTCATCAGTTGTGAATGGTGCGTTATTTCAAAATTTTGTATTTCGGTAGTGAGTGAGTGAAACCTGAGAGTAATTTTATTTTCTTTCTCTCTTCTTCCTTCAAGGAAGAATAGCTGAAATTTGAAAATTTCCCGCTAAAAGCAAAAACAAAATATATGCAATTTTTGTATTTGTAGAATTCATACCACATACATACAAACATAAATATTATTCGTCTAATATTTGCCACTGGATTTGAATAGCTCAACCGGTATATCGGTATCAGCTTCGTCTTAGTTTCTGAAGGAAAAAATTTGACAAATTCAACCAGTTTTATCGGTAAAGCGTTGTTCCATTACAGTTATTAGATGACAAATATTTTTTTTATTTCACCGATAAGAGTTATAACCCAACGTTTACGTTTCACGTTGTCTGATAACTGTTATGCAGGTGAAATATGTTTTCCGTCGCCAATAATTGTTATTTCCTAACGTTTATTTTTTACGTTGCGTGATAACAGTAATTACCCATCGTTTATTTTTACGTTGTCTGATAACAGTTATTTCACTCTTCCACTTTTATTTTCATCGTCTTTATCTTCTTCTCCATTTCCATTTTCGTCATTATTCTTATCTTACAACGTTTATCAGACAACGTAAAAAATAAACTTTGGACAATAACTGTTATAAAGCAACGTAAAAAATAAACTTTGGACAATAACTGTTATAAAGCAACGTAAAAGATAAACGTTGGGCAATAACTGTTATCAACCAACTTAAAAAAGAAACCTTATTTTTCATCTAATCACTGTTACGAAACAACTTTTTCGTAAAATTTCAGAATTCGGGCAACGTTTTCAATTTGTAAATTCGATTTAACAGTTATTTTTGGTATCTGGTATGTATAATGTGTAATGAAACACTCGGCCATCTAAATTCTTTTACAATTACAGTACAATTCTTATTCTACATTCTGCCAGAGCCGGCGTAACCATCGCCAGTAAAAGAATGTAAAAAAATCGCCCATACAAAACACAATGTAATCCGCTCCCCCCTTGATATCACAACCATCCTTTTCTAGTTTATAGCAATATGTATGTATGTAGTTGAATTGACGTCAATTCAATAAAGTAGACTATATTTTTTCTGATTTTGAGTTACTGGATGATATAAAAACAAATATTATTAAATTTGCTTATGGGTGCTGGATATACATATGTATGTATGTACATATGTATGTACAATACATATAGACTCAATATTAATATGTGTCATACTATTTAATACATAGTATGTATACGCACACAACCACACAAATATTTTTAATATAAAACACCAAATTTTATGATGAAATAATCATATTCACAATTCAATATTTGATAAAACACTCATATCTAAGTAAGTCCTATCACCTCTATACATACATACATACGTACATACTTGCCTATCTGCATGTATTGCAAATATTGAAATGGCTTCACAGATTCTTCGTGTAAATGTGGCAACTGTACTAAAAACAAATACAAGTATTCTCATTAAAAATTATCATTTTGCGTTTCATATTCCAGTACATTGTATTCACCATCTATATTTAGTATTTAATTTGAATCGCTGCTATCGTAAATAATAAAAAATTTGCGATAAAAAATTGTGTACTTACATAAATAAATATATATAAATTCTTTGAAATTCAGCTAAACACACATGCGCTTCAAAACACTCCAATATCCCACCCCCATTACTGAAAATATTTGCTCTATAGCAGTGTTTCTCAAATTGTGGAATACATATATATTTTTTTATCAGTTTAAAAACATTTCGGTGCAGTTAGAAATCTTCTAAAACCATTTTAATCATTATTTCCCATCCCATAATTTGGTTGCACGCACCATAAAATATATTATACCTTAGCTGGCAGTGTACTAGCGGCCTACCATTGCGCCCTACTGGTTAAGATTAACCAGTCGTTTATAGACGCCACGAAAGGAATTGGGCTGCGATTTGAGTATACTCCCACCTTCTCAGAAGTTCTGCCATGTATCCGTTGGATAGATCACAGAAAAGTCTGGGACCAAAAAGGCTCTACTGGGCTCTGCATTTCGGTAGATCTTCATATCTTTAGTTGTCAACAAAGCCCTTATCACCTAGCACTCATCACAAAGTAACCTCGTAACGGTTCTTAGTTTGTGCAGTGTTTTCTTGCTACAGTCTACTAGACTTGTCAGCGTATTGCGAGATCCCAAGAGTCTTATTGATTAATGGCTATCGGACATGATGGTTTATAGTCCTTCTACAAAGACATTTCCGGTCACAAATTTCAATTGCGAAAAATACCACCTGGAAAATGGTTGGATAAATATATGCCCTATATATTGATGCACTCTTTTGAAAACTAGGTCCCCAACCCCGATCCCGATATTTCCATCAACTGTTTTGTGTTCGTCAGTGCACAAAACTTGGGATCGCAAAGTGATACTTGAATATTAGGTAGTTGAGAGAGCTTAAAAAAGAACCGTTTTTTTAATTCTACATATTCTTGTAATTCCAGAACTCTATTTTGCGACATAGAAATTAAAATATTCTTCTCGTTCCTAGTACAAATAACTGTTATTCTTGTTCCTTTATAACTTGCGAGCATGTTAGGGTTGAAAATAGTTACTATCATTTCTTTTAAAAATTTTTCTTGTTTTGTCTAATTAATAGCGGCCATCTGTCGGCAAGATATGGGAATAATCTCCGAGTTTAATTGTCACAATATCCGTTGGGAGACGGCCTACACAATATGTTAGTATTTGGCCGAGCTTCTTCTCCAATTTGTGCCGTGTGCCGTGATGTTCTCACACAAAAGAGAGGGTCCTGCATTTTTACGTCGACTCCGAATGTAGACTGTATTTTTATGAGAAGCTGTTTTTCATGCCAGAATAGTACATTCGGAGGTTTGCTATTGCCTGCCGAGCGGCGACCGCTATTAGAACTTTTTTTTTAGTATTTGATTTTTTGATGTTGGTGAAATCTGGACTTGAACTCAGGCCCTCCATAATGGTAGTGCATACTGCTAACCACTACACCACAGCAGATGCCAAACTATAGGTCCCTCAACAAATTGAATCAAGACACACACAAATCATAGGAGAAGCCCATTAATGATTTTTATAAATATTTCTTTTAATTCAACAGCTGAAGTTCTATGATAAAGATGTATATTTTTTAATTCAAAAATATATAGGCAGGTAATAGTTCGGCAATGAAGACAGAATAGGCCAAAACGCGGAAAAATTCTGGACGTTAGAACTTATGAATGGAATCTTCTTGAAACCTTTGTGTTAGGAAAAAAAGCAGTTGCATGATTATCGCTGGCGATTTCCTAAGCTACAAATTTAATATCCACCACTTTTGCGATAAAATATATAGACTTTCGGAAATTTTTCTTTGTTTCGGCGTTTTACCTGCGTAATCTCTCTAGCGAAAGCTGGATCATTGGGAGTATTAGAATGTTGTTTTGAACCAAAAAGATAGGTTCATGCAAAAGAGTTGGCATTTCCCATTTTTTTCAATTTTTAAATGGCTCAATTCTCGGATCTAGTAAGAATTTCGGAACCTGCGTCGAACTTAAAACCGGGGAATATTGCGTGTTAAATTTGTTAACGCTTGTTAGGTGCACATTGTTCACAGACCGTACGCGGTAGAATAAACGGTTTGAGAGCCGCTGCTCTATAAAGCCGGCAAATGTGAGGGTGGCATTACCACTGCAGTCGCGCTGGTATTGCTATTGGATGGAGGTGGCTGGGTATTAGAGTTTGACAGTCGAGTGTTCGAAGTGCGATTAGAAATCATAGGTTATCAACTAACTGCTTTTAGCACAGTCTTTCTTGCTGTCTGGCTGCCTGCGCTGTCTGTGATAGATTAAATAATTTTAATACCAATGCAGGGCAAAATATTGTATTTTAAGTTCATACATAGAGCTTAATACTAAAGTAAAGCTGATGATGGGGTGCAATAAAATAAAATACATACATATGTATGTACATTAGGGTGATTCAGAAATTATTATTTTTTATTTTTATTTTTTTTCCTGGGAACCATGCCAAAAAGTTTCGTTTAGACGCATATGAGCCCTTAATATTAATATTAAGAATGGCCCCATCGCACTTTTCCATTTCCCATAAGAATAACACAGGAAATTTTTTTTTTTTAAATTCTAATTTTTATATTTAGGAACGATACGTTGTACTGTGAAGTTCTTGGAGTATTTTTGTAGATAATTGAACGCTCTGAAGTCATTATGCTATAAGTCAACTCGGTCAACAGTTATTCGACTTTGACCTCAAATATAAAAATCAGAATAAAAAAAAACATTTTCCTGTGTTATGCTTATGGGAAGTTGAAAAGTGCGATGCGGACATTCTTAATATTAATATTAAGGGCTCATATTTTCTGAGACTTATTTTGGCGTCTAAGCGAAACTTTTGAGATGATTCCGAAGAAAAAAAAAATATTTCTGAATCACCCTAATGTATGTATGTATAAGTATATACCTACATACATATACATACATATAAATATACGAGCATTAAAATATCTACTGCCTGAAAGTTTATAGTCGTATGCATTAAGGCTCCAAAGTGATATCGAACACAAATGCCATTTTCATAAAAAAAATCAATAAACTGTTTTTGTGTGCTATTAGAAATATTTATAAGTACACATGTCCATATGCATGTATAAATATATGCATGTATGTGTTTGCATATGAGTGTAGCTTTAAGTTGACGCCTTTGCAAAGAGCTGATTAATTTTTTTATATTTATAATTCATACATGTACAATGTACATTATACATACATATGTACATACAAAAACTACATTATTTTTTATATACACATGTATTGTACATTAGAATGTAACACCTTATAATCAAGGCAATTTAGAAAAAAAAAACCTTTTTTTTCCGAATAATAAAAAGCTTTTTTAGCAAAATTTTAATGCTTTTTGGCGAGCTTTAATTTACTGACATGAGGCTGGTACGTTAGGATGGTAGGAGCTCAGATCCGGTGGGTAAATACTAGAATATATAAATGAACTTGTCTCCTTAAGACAAAAACAACGATATATCAAACTTAAAAATCCGTCTATAAATGCCGAAGATATGACGAAAATTGTAAAATGGCGACCTCAACGTTCGGCCTAAAATTTCTTTTTTTTAGACTCAAGGGTGTGTGGCGAATTTTTTTCTGGTACGGTCTAGTGAACATACATACTTATATGTATGTATATGTGAATAAGCAAGCACTTTTTTATATACATATGTATGTTTATAGTAATGTACATAAGCTCATATCCTATCGTAATTTACACAGCGTGCACTTCAACGCACTACAACAAAGCAACGATAAAGTTTCAACTACCCAACTGCCTAGTTTTGAGGCTAAACACATGTACATAACAATTTTTTTTTTTGTGTTTTTTTTTGCATTCCCATATTTTTGGCTTCCTTTGTGAAAATTATTCCTTTCGCTCTCCTTCACTTAAATCCATTCCACCAAATGGCACCGCCTGTGTGCACAGCTACATACAAATATGTTAAATTATTTTGATATAGTTCGACACTTTTTCATTTTCATTTGCAGTGGCTCCGTGCCCAATACCCTGTAAGGAAATTGTCTAATGTATTTAAAACGATAGTAGTATACGTTGGTCCTATTTTTAATACAGTAAAACCCGCTTAAGTACCTCACGAAAAATGTCAGCTTTTTAAGGTACTTAGGCGGGTTGGGTACTTAAAAGAACCTCGATGCGGGTACTTAAGCGGTCATAATTACTGATGTAGTTACAACTTCTTGTTAACTTACATAAATACTTGAATAACAACATTTAATGAAGTATACATAGTATAAAACCAAAATCGTAGCATTATGTAAATACATAAACATGTAAAGAAAAACTTTATTAAAAAAAATAATAAAAAAAATCCACCGCACGTTTTATACAAATCTGAAAAATAATTTAGTGATGTTATATATTACTTCTGTGCCCATTTTCTTATCGCTCTATATTTTTCAAGCGAGTTAAGACTTCGAAATTAGAAAATCTCGCCTGCACGCTAGGCATACGAAGGATATCAATCCCTCTAAGTTTACCATAAAATTGTTCCAGAGATACGCCGCGTGAACGTGTAAGCTTCTGGCAGGTGCCGCGGCCGTTTCTAATATTTTCAACTCAAATATAGTAACCTGGCTTTGATAAAATACCACTTGCCAGTACTGTAGCTAAATGCCTCAAGAGGTATGTATGCATCCTGAGAGCTTTAGATTATATGGCCGAAGCCGGCTCTCCCTTTTCCATTAACTGAAATTTTTTCTGTCAGTACGGCACTAAAATAAATCTCCATAACAAATTTAAAATACTTCCAGAGATTTTTTATCCTTGCAGAGATATTCCAGTATTCTTCCACCAACACTTCCAGGGATAAGGTGTAAGAAAAAGTCAATTTGTACGGGAAGTGCCACGCCTCCTTTTCATATAACCCTAGTTTTCTTCCATGAGTTTGGAATTGATTTTTTATATCCCAGTACCAAGTGCCAGTCTAGAGATATGCAGTATAAAATATTAAATTTGTACGGGAGGTACCACGCCCTTTTTCCAAAAACTTCCATTTTTCCCTGTGAGTATGAATTTCATTTCACATACATATCTCCATACAAAGTTCCAGCTCTCTCCCACAAATACTTCCAGAGATATACATATATGTATAATGAAAATTCCAATTTGTATGAGAGGGGCCCTGAGTTATCGGAATTACTTTCAGTCTAAGACCATCCTTGTGAAATCCGTACTAAGTATGCCAAATTTGGTTCTGATCGGGAAAGCGGTTACGGAAGTAGCCTATTTTTCATTCCAGGTTATAAACCATGTGTGTGCAAAATTTAATTTTCAAACAGGTGGCAACCCTCTTGAAAAATATCTTCGAAATTAAGCTATCTTAAACTATTTTCTTTTGACAATTGTATTATAATATTTGGTTGAATTTATTAATTTAATCTAATTTTTTTTAGCAGGTCGTAACTCTTAAAAAAGTAGCCTATTTTCCAATCTAGGTCATAAACTATCTGTGTACAAAATTTCATGCAAATCCGTTCAGTCGTTTTTGCGTATTAATATAATTAAACTTTTTTGCCAGGTGGCAACCCTTGAAAAACAAAATTTCATGCAAATCCGTTCAGTCCTTTCCGTGTAATGAACTAACAAACATAATTACAAACCTTCAACAGTATTTCTATTAAAAATACCATCTGCAAAACTAAAGGTCTATCCATTTTTGTAGCAACATCAAAGACCCCTCTACACAAATCGGAAAATAAACTTGGCCTAAAACTAGCAAAATATCCGAGTGCTGAAATTTAGTTATATAACCGGAATGCGCGGGGACGTTGATTGGCCTTTTATTTTTCTTTGTACTACGATATTTCGGACCCACATATCTATAGCCCCAGCAAGAATATGAAAGTAGTTGGAATTTGCCAAAGTCCTTTTAGTTCTGAACTATTTAGAAATTGCTTTCAGTGTTAGGACCAGCGTTGCCGTTTTGCTTAAATTTAAGCAAAATTGATTAATTTTCTCCTGCTTGTTAAAACGTAAAATTTTTCTTCGTCTTGCTAATTTTTGTTACTAAAATTTCCAAAAGGATAATTTTGCTAAAAAAATTTATTTCTGACTATGAGTAAATTTTCAATACATTTTTTACTTACTTGCATATTTTTTACTTCTATAACCAATTTACCAAGCTTGGTAAGAAAATCCCAAAATGAAAGAAAATAAGTTGCTTAATTTTTCGGGATTTGGTAAATATTTTAAACGATTTTGGTAAATTTTATTTGCCGGCCGCGGCAACACTGGTTAAGACTTTCCCGGCAGGGCTTTTACATAAGCCCTTATACATATGTACATATATGTACACATAACCATCTATCTTATATGTATGCCCGTACCACTCTAGGAACATACAAGTTTGGGTGGAATTACGTATATTTTTTCCTTTCAACATTTTACTGTTCCAGTTTTTTAAATATTTTCATATACAACTTAGCCGAGGCTTATAACTTTTAAAACGCCTCATAAATAAGTATGTAAATTCTTTTGTGTACCTACATATTAGCCTCTATTTGCGTACATTAATATGCATATTACATACATATAACTAAAATGGTGGATTATTTATATGAGAATATTCATATTTACATAGATATGCGAATACCATATAAAGATATAAATGCCAACTTATGCTATTAGAAAAATGTATACTAATGTTGTCAAATATTTTTACAACTCCAACAACACTTCAGAGATCCGTTGAACTATGTATGTAGGACCTTCATTGTAGGTACTTACATATTTATACCAATTATACTTAATATTCTCTCAGAGTAGGAAGGACTGGATTATTGATGGTACATGTAGGAACCCTTTTATAGACATAGTGGCTCTTTAGGGGAGCCACCACCTGTTTCTGAAGGCCTGTGGGAGGAAGTATCTGTTTTTACTAGCTGTGTCGCATTCGTTTAATATTTTGTGTATAATAATAATAATAATAGATTGGCGCTTACACATATGTTAGTGTTTGGCCGAGCTTCTCCTCCGACTTGTGGCGTGCGCCTTGATGTTGTCACACAAAGCGGAGGGACCTACAGTTTTACGCCGACTCCGAACGGCGATTGTATTTTTATGAGAAGCTGTTTTTCATGGCAGAAATACACTCGGAGGTTTGCCATTGCCTGCCGAGGGACGACCGCTGTTAAGAAAAAACCTTTTTTCTATATTTTTTTTGCGATGTTGCTTTGACCAGGGCTTGAACCCAGGCGTTGCGGAGTGGAAGCGCGCACTGCTTACCACTACACCACAGCGGCCGACTTTGTGTATAGGGTGATTTAATAAGACCACAGATGTTTGCAATAGGGCCAGTGTTTCATGCGCTGTGGGGCAAGTGGCACCGTCCTGTTGAAACCAAATATTGTCCAAGTGCATGTCATCTAATTCAGGCCATACAAAGTTTGTTATCATGTCCCGATAACGTTCGCCGTTCACCGTAACAGCGTTGCCGGCATCATTTCCGAAGAAATACGGTCCGTTGAAAACGTCAAACAGTGACTCGTAGTGGGTGTATAGTTTTTTCTTGCAGTCGATGCAGTTTTGTTTGTTAACGTATCCGTTTAAGGGCCGTTTTCTCAAGTGACCTGTAACTTTAAAGCTCACTTAATATTTAAAGGTTGCATTAAAATTTATGACTGTGTCTAAATTAGAGCATTTCATTATCGGTTTCAAATTGGTTTACAACCAAGAAACATACATACGTCAAAAACTGATGATAGAAATGCTTAACTTTAGACATAGCTTTATTTTTATTCCAACCTTTAATTAAAAAGTGAGCTTTAAAGTTAATGGTTACTTCGGAAAACAGCCCTAAGTGGATTTTGAGGATTTTTTAATCAGCATCAACTTTTGGATTACTTTAACACTTTGGTCAATTGAGTATCACTCCGTGGCAAGGTTTTCCAAAGCATGTGGTACAAATTGTCTGAAAAAAAAAAACATTAACAAATTACAAGTGATTGCTGTCACAGATATACATCACCCTAGTAGCATCCTATGTTTTATTAAGATTACTACGACAAACTTTTTTTCGACATTTTGAAATTTCTTAGTGAGCCTCAGCCCGCCGAGAAACCAAGAATATAGATCATCCTTCCTCAGTACATCCTTTGAATATAGTGAATTCTTCTTTATTGACATTATAACCTAGCAAGCAATTTGGCCGCATTCAACCAAGAATGAAGGCTGTTTCTTTTTCTCGCTAACTGGTGCCAATTGGAAGCTAGTTAAGTCCCCTCCACCGGTTCTTTTTAACGCAGAGCAGCCTACCTCTTAACCACCAGCAGCGAGAACCTCATCGAATATTTTAATAATTGGAGTGTTTTCGTCCATTCGTGCGACTGGACCAAGTCAGCGAAGCTGCTGTGCATATTTTAATTCGCTTCGTTGTGTCTTCGTCGTTGTTAAGCTCATACAGCTTATGAATATGCCCTTTTGTGGTTTACCTAGGCCTAAAGATACACTGAGTATTAAATACCAGTCAGAACGTAAACGATGGGCCTTAGCTGTTGCCACTATACACTCGATAAGACCTTGAATGATATATCAAGCAGGCTGATCCTGTGATGGTAGGCTCATATAGCAGTGTCGCGCTTCTTGTCCATTAAACGGTTTACACTAAAGTTCCAATCGATGTCCGAATAGTTCAACTAGCAGTCCACTTTTTATAAAGCCGGTCAGGCTGTTGTTGTAACAGCATAAAAATTCCCCAAAGAGTTTTTGGGGAGTGTAACTGGAGTGACAGTCTTTGTTGGCCAGATATAAATCGGGGTCGTTCCGGTTACGTAGAACCGACTGTCGTGGGGACGAAAGCCGGTCAGGTAATATGGCCTTGTATAAGAATTTTCGGTTAGATATGACATGATCGTTTGACCGATTGTGGCTTACGTCGTCGTAGTTTGGTGGCGAAAAAACACTGTGTTATCTGAGTTTATAGTTAAACTATGAGCATAGGATGATCATCTCCAAGCTTTTAAAGCCATGCTTCGTTACGAAATTCTCCCACTCCGGCTCAGGCCACTTTGTGATTGAGGACAACGAAGTCGGTGATGTTTTGGAGAGAAAAATGTTGAACCGTCTTTGTGGAATCGAAACCATTTCGTGATTTCAGTGGAATTTTGAGAATTTAATTTTTTGAGTGGAAACCTAATACCTTGGAATAGGGAATTAGTCTTCCAAGATCTTCTTAGCATTTATTAAGGCTGATGGTTCCTTGGCCTTTCAATCTTAGAGACTAATCATCAAGCAACAAAAAAATCTTTTTAAGCCATAGTTTTTTATCTAATTAGATATAGTTGTTAATCATTTTCTCATCTATATACTCGCAATGCTCGGAAATTCCTTAAACTCCAAATAGTGCAGGAGTTCACTCACTAGATTTCCAGCTGGCTTTACTCATCATAAACTAAAAATAAAATTCGGCAAACGTTTATGTGCCAGGCAGAGGGAAAGAAAAAAATGAAAACTTCTTCTGAAAGGATATCTGAGGCATTGGCAAACGGGACAGACAAATTGTAGATGGGGGAGAGCGACTGAATGGACGACTGACTGCTTGCACTGCCACTCACGCCAATACAGAGCAGCAGATCAACAAGCGTGGAATAACTAGAAAATAATATTTCTACCCAAACTTTTCTCGGCTGCTTTACTAAATAGTTAGTTTTCCCCTGCCGCCGCTCCAACTTTTCGTGTAGGCTTTGAGTGTCAGAAATGGCAAAGAAAATAATTTGATGGTTTTATAAAGGCAACGGCGACGGCGGGCGAACACACGCGCACGCTTCTATGGCAAAGAAATTGCACAGGAAGCCAAGCAACAACACAAAGAACTGCGGAAAATTTGATGAGATAAAGAGGGGGAGGGGGCGGCGGAACGCAATCTCAAAAAGAAAGAAAACAAAAACTTTTGCTTTTCTCGCTACATTGACGCAGGAAAATTTGGGAATTTTTCCTTTTACACTATTTATTTTCCTATGCATTGTGCGCCGACTTTCTCACCCCCTTCCTACACATGGCCGAAAATTTTCGCTTATTTTGCGCTCATATTTTTGTGAAAAATTTTTCTTCCAGTTATAGTTCATTTTTTCTTCTTCTTTTTCTCTTTGTAGTTTTATGTAGTTTGGGGGGGTGGCAAATGATGGCTATACATAGTTGCCAGTGGCTGGGTAGGGGGGGCAGGCGATAGCGGTATTTCTATGGCTGCGATAGTAAATTTATAAAGCTTACAAGTATGTATGTGTGTGTGTATTTATATAGGCGAATTTGGCTGTTTTTACTTTGATAAAAGTGGACCAGTAATGGTGCTGATCATAGCCAAAGGCTGCAATATGCAACAGCACGTGTCGCTGGCGCTGGACAGAGTGTGGGGTGGGGTGGTGGTGGTGTGGGTGGCGATGTTTGGTCGGCAGGTAGCTTAGGTGGTTAGTGTGTGTATGGTGAGACTGCAGGCGTCTCTGGTAGTCACTTATCGATTGTCAGAGCAACTAAATAGTTAAGAATTATTATTGAAATGATAAAATAAAGACATGTTTCATAATTTCATACTGCTACAAGGAAAACTAAATATGTATACAAACAACATACACATTAGGGTGGTAAAAAAAAAAATAATAATAATTTTAAAATGTTAAGCTATCAACCGCCAGAATTCCATACCATTTCTAATAAAAGGAGTTTTTGGCCCATATCAAATGCATGAAAAACCTTGTGGGCTTTGATGCAGTTCTAAATTTAAATTTTTTTGAACAAACAAAATTACGAATATTCTTTTTTTCCATTTAGAAAAATCCTAGGAGGCGAGGGCTTAACATTTTAAACTTTCTTCACCCCGCATGTACTTTTGGACCACCCTAATACAAATACGAATATTAATTACAATCGCACATAGACTAAATACATACATACAAGGGTATATTTACATACATAGGCATGTATGTATGTCTACTCTATATCTCTATTTGTTCACTCATACATTGTAGCATTTTGTCCAAATTTTTTTCCATATTTTATATTTCATTATTAATTTTTTTTTCCTTTTCCATGGAAATTTTTGATTGCGCCACATTCGTTATTTTGGGGGTGAAATATAGGCTCGCATACATGCATACATATATGTACATTGCATACTTATAGGCGCATAGGCACACATGTTAACGCCTTTAAGCAGACTTTTCGAATCGGTTTTGAAAGCTGAAAGACAACAGTAGCGCCCCCCCACAACAAATGTGAAAGTGGGAAAGAGCAAATTAGTGTTAGACAAAGATGGAACATATATTTAATGAGTATTCGTGCACGAAGTAGGGGGAATGAAGCAGAGTACGATAAGAGTGCGAAAAATATGAAATGAAATTAATTTTTCACCAACAGAGATGAACATAAAAATGAGACGATAAGTACAATTGTGTATATATGTACATATGTATTATGTATATGGATATTGTACATGAATGTATGTAAATATGTCGGCATGTATGGTTTGCCCAGGCATTGTAGGGCGAGCAAAAAAAAAAGAAGAAAATTTGAGAAAATCAAGAAATTGCTTGAATATGTGCCTACTAAGACTTTTCTTGAAAGTCTTCGCTACTTGCATACACACATACTACAAGTGCGTGTGTCGATATGTTTTTGTACATAGCATTTGTGCGGGCATGCTTTTCTTGCTTTTTGCGTACCTACGCTGCGTGTGTCTGCGTTTGTAATTATTTTAATATATTTTCGATACAGTGAAGCGAATAAAAATAAGTAGGTATGTACATACATAAACGCATACATATATAAAAGTAAATTCACAGTTAAGACCGATATTTTTCTGTTGTTGTTGCTATAATGATGAGTGCGCGTATGCGTAAAATTGTATATCGAATCAAAGGGATATTTGTCTATGAGTACATATGTACATATGTATATATATATCTACATTAGAGCGTGTCAATTTGTATGGGAGATTTTTTCGACTATGCGCGTATAGCTCAAAAGGACTCTACGTGTAATTTTAAGCGAATTTGCCGAAGAAACTATGGGTCTAAAATCAATTTGTAGTTTGCTAAATTGCGAAAAGAGGTTTCTTAGAATTTTGTTGTAGTGTCGTAAAGGAGTGATTAAATTTTGTATAAAAACATGCTATAAGCATTAGGAAACCATTTTTGGATTTATCTTTTTCTTGAAACTTTCACAAGAGGGCGCTACAGTGATTTTTTTTTCATTTTCTTGTTTTCGCAATTTGACAAACTCCAAATTGATTTTAGACACATGATTTCCTGTAGAATCTTCCTATGCTATACGCGCTTAGTAAAAAAAAATCATCCGCCCTAATGTAGGTACACATGCGTACATTTCCATCTTACAAGTTCGTCGTACACCCGTGAGTTTAAAGGATTTTTGCAGGGCGATTTCGAAATATTTTGGCCGAACCTTGGGTTCGCCTTTTTACATTTGTCGGTGAGACCTACATTCGGCAATAAAAAATTTATTTAAAAAGTTCTACTGGAGTTATCAAAGAACATTCTTAGCAAAAGTTTGATGATTTTTTGGAAAGATACGGCAACCAAACTTGAGTCTGCGCAGAAAAAAGGGAGCTGTAGCGGCGCCAATCCGACTTATTCGGCGTAAGGGCTCACTGAAGTCTGCGGCTCCTAAAAACCTATAAAAAGGCAAAATAAAATAGCGATAAAGACAAAAACTGAAAAATACATAACACTTGTTTACAGGAAAATTATTCAACGGACGCCACTTTCGAATGCCTATATAGAATTGCTCGCTGATTCCGAGAATCGAGTTAATTTTTATTTTATTGATAAGTTTTCGAGATGTTTTCAGGTGTACATGGCGTATGAGTAACATTCGTTCCTGCTCATTTTTCGTACAAAAAATCTTTGAGCATTTTCTTATGACTACTTATTACTTCTTTATTTATCCATCGATTTTCTTCATTATCTACTTGATTTTTTTTTTGTAACAGAATAGGCTTTAACACAGCTTTCAATGTACTAAACGTGCGCTCGTCGTGAGTTGATACATTATCATGAATAAGGGCTTTCTCCTCGCTATAACGGTCGCGAGGGCGACGTTGATGGAAACAGATGTTGGAGCTTTTAAAGACACCAATATAGTACATAGTCAAGCATACAACGGAAGGGCTTATCCTTCGCAAAGGAGAAAGGCACTGGGCGAACGTTTTTGATCTCAACCCAAACCAACCAACAGATATGTAAGTCCGTAAGCTGTTTCCATAAGCAACTCCTGAAGACCTTATGTCTCAAAGGAACCAGCCCCTTGGCCTTTCAAACAGCAAATTAAATAGGGTCCTCGTTGCCTTACTGCCAGAAGTTAAAGGGAAGTCCTATTCTTAAAGCATTATTTTCTGATGGCCGATTTAGTTGCTACAATTTCAAACCTTTCCCACTTTTGTCATATATATTACAGATCCGCTGTACGTATTCTGCTATAGTTAGCGTAAAGTTTGCTTACTATTCAAAAAGTCTGGATCTCTTACCACCTCCTACTTGCTTATTTCAGAAAATGCAATTAAATTTATATTTTTTTTTTATTATGTACTTGGTCCTGCCATAAGTTCTGTTACAAATTTAACATATCGAGCCCTAACCGCCAAAATAACGTAAGCGACATTTTTTTCAAAATTTTCTTTTTGATGCAGAAATGTATCTAGATGCTCTAGGAATATTTCTGCATCAAAAAGAAAATTTTGAAAAAAATGTCGCTTACGTTATTTTGGCGGTTAGGGCTCGATATATGTAATACTCCTATATTGGCAGTAAGAGCTAGTACCGTCCGAAAACACTACAGTACAGATATATCAATAAACACGTACGAAAGAAAAGGAACACATACGTTTATAAATAAACATGTACACAACACATATACAAAAACGGCTCTCAAGTACACAATACATTGACAGAAGCGGTACTAGACTGTCTCGCTTTGATTTCATAAAATAGTGTAAAAATTTTAAAAAGGGGTTTTTAGATTGTAATTCGCTTTTATTTATTGAATGTCAATGTTCCTGATAAAACCAAAAATTATTAAAAATGATCGCCATTCGCCTTAATACAAGCCTTTAAACGGTCCGGCCATTCAGCTATAGCGGCACGTATAGTTTCCGAAGGTATGGATGAAGCTGCTGCAATGAGTGCTTGCTTGAGACTTTCCAAATTTCGGTGGCGAACTTTGCATGCTGGATGATGACCTCTCTGAACCCTTGGTACCCTTCTTGAGATGTTTTATCATAGACTTTATCATTTTGTTTATTAAAAACTTCCTCCACCGTAAATATTTTTTCATCCGTAAAAAGAATATTTTCGTGGCCGTTGCTTGCGTGTCACTGCAAAAGCTTCTTGCATCTCTCCAATCTTATTTCTTTTAACCGCGGAGTTAAAAGATGACCAGTGCACCTGCGAAAAGCCTTCATGTGGAGGTCATCACGGATTAGTCGGGATATGGATCTGAAAGACATGTCCAGCTCTCTGGCCATGATCTTCTGCTTCCTTAAAGAATTTCGGCGAATTCGCTCGCGCACAGCCTTTATGGCTCCACTCGTACGAACAACACGTGGACGTCCGCTTCTGACCCTGTCCTCCACTTGAGAAGTTTCTAAGAAACGATGAATGGTACGATACACAAACATTCTGGATATACCGAGTCTTTCTAGCGATGTGAATATCTGACTCGCGGTATTTTCGCACTTATGCAATGCAATTGCCGCGATCCGATTTTCTTTGTCACCGCACTCCATGTTTATTAGACGAAATTTCAAACCAAACTGATTTGCATTTAAATTGGCATAGAACATTGTACCAAAATATAGAATACCGGCAGCATACAATTTAAAATGTCAAAGCCTACTGCTTTCAAAATTTTGTAACAGAACTTATGGCAGTACTAAGTAGTCTGAGTGGATATGACAGTCCCACAGCTACAGATTCATCGAAACAAGCTGCTGCCTTAGACAATTTGTTATCGCTCTCCTTACCTTCAATGTATATTGACTGAGTCACTGAGCTGAGCTTTAATTAATTCGATTTCGGAAGATGCTTGGTTTCAGTAGATACTGTAGCTAAAAGTGCTGCCACACTATCAGAATAAACCATTGATCTATTATTTACATAGAATCCTGCAGGTTCCCAAGACCAAGATCGAAATGGATTGATGAACTGAACGAATAAGCAAGGAGACTTGATCTGACAAAGAGCCGAATTATTAAGGTTCCACAGATACCCAGAACTTCAATTTGATCTACGCTGACGAAGTTTTCCAGACGGTAGGACACCTAGACATTTCTTTTGTTGTAGTAAATTTTTTTTTGGAACGGTAACTGCAGGTAATTCATATGAAGTGGTTAGGACAAGCCCTGATTATTCGATATAAAGTTCTGCAGGCAAGTAATGTGCTTCGGCAATAGGAGTTCGCAACGTTATTAAGCCGTATCACGAGTTGTCGCTTAGCCAGCTGCCGAAGCTCCTTTGACCGCCCGCGATCGACCACCAGCCACAACAAACTGGAAACTTTGCAAGTCGGCGATTTCACCCAGCGTTTGCTGAGCCGACCATAAGCGTATCGGTCGAGAAGGAGAGACGTCCTCAAGGGTACCCTGCCTAGCTAAGTCATCAGCCATGCAGTTTCCTACAATGTCACTCTGCCTTGGGACACAATAATCTTGATTTTGAGGTATAACGAGGCGATCGAGAGAGAGATTAGGCATTTACCGAACAGTTTCGATGGTATCATAAGCGATCCTAGATTGCCGCTTGGCTATTAATGTAGAAGTTTACCATCCTTATCGGTAATACACAGGTGCGTAGCCTGTCGGATGTCTCCTTTCCAGCTGCCACCTCTGCCTGCAAAACGCTGCAGAAATCAGGAAGCTAAAACAAGTGATTTACTTAGGGACGTTTATCGACATTACCGGCTCCATGGGTATACCATTGATGTTTAACAGGGATTAACCAGACATGGTGAAAACCGCCCCTAGAGATGCCGTCAGATTACACGTCTTCCAACTCTGTCGTTTAACTTCGACACTTCCGTCAAAAAATTAATTAGGCTGCTATCACAGAGGAAATTGTGGCTAGCTAAAAAAAAAATATGAAAATCTTCTTCCGCTTTGTAATATCGGTTATTTGATAAGAAAAAAGATTAGGAGATTCGACTGATTTTAACGTAGTAATTAGCTCCCTCAGCTTAGATTCAAAATAATATAAAAAGTGGTTTGGGATTTGTATTAGTGTTTATTAGTGATGCACAGGCCCGAGGAATCGGAACCGGAGAGCCGGGTTCTTTAGAGAACTGACCAGTGCGGTTCTTACAAGAACCAAAAAACGGTTCTGACGGAACCGAAACTCGATTCCAATAGAACTGAAAAACGATTCCGATAGAACCGAAACACGATTACAAAAGAACCGAAGAACGATTACGGAAGAACCGAAACTTAATTCCAAAAGAACCGAAAAACGATTCCCGAAGAACCGAAACTCTATTCCAAAAGAACTCAAAATCAGTTCCGGAAGAGCCGAAATTCGATTCCAAAAGAACCCAAAAAACGATTCCGGAAGAACCGAAACTCAATTCCAAAAGAACGGTACGGTATACGAAATTCGGTATAGATATGTATTATATAGTTCTCAGTTGATGTAGCAAATTTTATTCGGTTCGAGGCACTATATCATATAGCCGCAATATACCCGATCAGGCCGACTTTCATCAACTTCGATGTTTTTGATGATATCGACTTGAAAATCGGTTTGTTTACGTAATATCGAGTTTCGAGTCAAATATAAAATGAAATTTAATTTTTGTAAAAACTTTTTAAAATCTTTCGTTAAGCTGTTGTCGATAGGGCCTATTTCCGTTACCACTTTTTTGAGAACTAGAACCGTTCTGCTTGGAACCGGACTCCAAACCGTACGTCACTAGTGCTTATCGGTAATAGATACATACATCAAGCATCTATTCGAATCCCAGCAAAATTCTATGAAAAATACAAACGTATTTAAGCATTTTCGCATTACTTCGACACATGTATCAGGATAAGCGTGTTAAAGTGCCACAACCAATTTTTAATCAGCGAAAAATTCATATTTGATTTGATTACTACTTAAAATTGCCAAAATCATACATACAAATGTATACCTATGTCTATAAATACATATATATGCAACATACCCCAACAACAAAGGCGATTATCGGTTTTCAACACTTACGGTTTTGCGGGGGTGATTTTAAAGTTTTCCACTTCCGAAACATTCTCGTTGTTTGTATGTATATTCATACTTACATACAACCATACTTTGATCTTCATACACATGTCCTTTAAGGCAGTTACTTAGTAATACTCGTGAATGTACATTTGTATATGTTTTAAAGCGCGTACAATAATATATGTTTTGTATTAAAAAGCAAATTGAGCAAAAGGCCTGACGTTGCTGGTACACGGTGAATACATAACCATGCCATATGCCACAACGTGACATGTCCTGTTCCAAGCGTTAGCCACGAGGAGGGCATCAATCATAACTGCCACCGAAAAAA
>NW_023458565.1:11882384-11896438 GCF_013731165.1 Rhagoletis pomonella
TGGAATAGTTGCTGGCTTATTTCTGTAGACTTTAGACTTGACGTAGCCCCACAAAAAATAGTCTAAAGGCGTCAAATCGCATGATCTTGGTGGCCAACTTACCGGTCCATTTCTTGAGATGAATTGTTCTCCGAAGTTTTCCCTCAAAATGGCCATAGAATCGCGAGCTGTGTGGCATGTAGCGCCATCTTGTTGAAACCACATGTCAACCAAGTTCAGTTCTTCCATTTTTGGCAACAAAAAGTTTGTTAGCATCGAACGATAGCGATCGCCATTCACCGTAACGTTGCGTCCAACAGCATCTTTGAAAAAATACGGTCCAATGATTCCACCAGCGTACAAACCACACCAAACAGTGCATTTTTCGGGATGCATGGGCAGTTCTTGAACGGCTTCTGGTTGCTCTTCACTCCAAATGCGGCAATTTTGCTTATTTACGAAGCCATTCAACCAGAAATGAGCCTCATCGCTGAACAAAATTTGTCGACATGTCGACAATTTGACACATTTCGAACCGAACACTGATTTTGGTAATAAAATTCAATGATTTGCAAGCGTTGCTCGTTAGTAAGTCTATTCATGATGAAATTTCAAAGCATACTGAGCATCTTTCTCTTTGACACCATGTCTGAAATCCCACGTGATCTGTCAAATACTAATGCATGAAAATCCTAACCTCAAAAAAATCACCCGTTATTTTAAGCTCATACATAGAGCTTAATACTAAAGTAAAGCTGATGATGGGGTGCAATAAAATAAAATACATACATATGTATGTACATTAGGATGATTCAGAAATTATTATTTTTTTATTTTTTTGTCTCGGAACCATGCCAAAAAGTTTTGTTTAGACGCCAAAATAAGTCTCAGAGAAAATGAGCCCTTAATATTAATATTAAGAATGTCCCCATCGCAATTTTCGATTTCACATAAGCATAACACGGGAAAATTTTTATTTTGTTTTTTAATTCTGATTTTTTATATTTCACGAAAGATACGTTGTACTGTGAAGTTCTTGGAGTATTTTTGTAGAGAATTGAACGCTCTACAAAAAAGGTCCGAAGTCATTATTCGAATGACAATATCGGTCAAAAGTTATCCGAGGTCAAAGTCGAATGCACAATTTTTTCTCTACAAACCAAATTATCGTTCGTTAAATATAAAAATCAGAAGAAAAAAATAATAATTTTCCCTGTGTTATTCTTATGGGAAATCGAAAAGTGCAATGCGGACATTCTTAATATTAATATTAAGGGCTCATATTTTCTGAGACTTATTTTGGCATCTAAGCGAAACTTTTGAGATGATTCCGAAGAAAAAAAATGCTTCTGAATCACCCTAATGTATGTATGTATAAGTATATACCTACATACATATACATACTTATAAATATAAGAGCATTAAAATATCTACTGCCTGAAAGTTTATAGTCGTGTGCATTAAGGCTCCAAAGTGATATCGAACACAAATGCCATTTTCACAAAAAAAAAAATCAATAAACTGTTTTTGTGTGCTATTAGAAATATTTATAAGTACACATGCCCATATGCATGTATAAATATATGCATGTATGTGTTTGCATATGAGTGTAGCTTTAAGTTGACGCCTTTGCAAACAGTTGATTAATTTTTTTATATTTATAATTCATACATGTACAATGTACATTGTAGATACATACATATATACAAAAACTACATTTTTTTTTATATACACATGTATTGTACATTAGACTGTAACACCTTACAATAAAAAAAAAAAAAATTTGTCGTGCACCCCTGAGTCTAAAGTATTTTTGCAAGGCAATTTCGAAAAAAAAACGTTTTTTCCGAAAGCTACATTCGACAATCATTTTTCTTTATAATAGTTCTGCTGGAATAATAAACTGTTTTAATGAACTGTTTTAGCAAAATTTTAATGCTTTTTGGCGAGCTTTAATTTACTGACACGAGGCTGGTACGTTAGGATGGTAGGAACTCAGATCCGGTGGGTAAATACTAGAACATATAAATGAACTTGTCTCCTTAAGACAAAAACAACGATATATCAAACTTAAAGAGCCGACTATAAATGCCGAAGATATGATGAAAATTGTAAAAAGACGACCTCATTGTTCGGCCTAAAAATTTTTTTTTTTGGACTCAAGGGTGTGTGGCGAATTTTTTTCTGATACGGTCTAATGAACACACATACTTATATGTATGTATATGTGAATAAGCAAGCACTTTTGTATATATGTACATATGTATGTTTATAGTAATGTACCTAAGCTTATATCCTATCGTAATTTACACAGCGTGCACTTCAACGCACTACAACAAAGCAAAGATAAAGTTTCAACTACCCAACTGCCTAGTTTTGAGGCTAAACACATGTACATAACAATTTTTTTTGTGTGTTTTTTTTTTGCATTCCCATATTTTTGGCTTCCTTTGTGAAAATTATTCCTTTCGCTCTCCTTCACTTAAATCCATTCCACCAAATGGCACCTCCTGTGTGCACAACTACATACAAATATGTTAAATTATTTTGCTATAGTTCGACACTTTTTCATTTTCATTTGCAGTGGCTCCGTGCCCAATACCCTGTAAGGAAATTGTCTAATGTATTTAAAACGATAGTAGTATGCGTTGGTACTTTTTTCAATATTACCAATTAATGATAACATAGGAAGTGATAATTGTCCTCTGCTAACTGGTCCGTACTGTATCAATTTCTTGGCACTTGAAAAACAGACGGAATATAGAATACTTTCGTAATGATTTACACATTGCCGACCACTGTAGTTGAGAGTGGTGGTTTGATGTAAACATGCATTGTACTATACAGAGTGTCCTAGACCACTCGTCCAACCCTATAAAACGGACGGAAATGTTTTTTAGTGGAAAACGCAAAAATATGAACTACTAAGTCGGCGATGCTCTATCTTTTGGTCGTACTACCGACTTCCCATTTCCACAGAAAGTGGATGAAACTGACCGAATCTGGGGTAAAGGCATGGATGTCCAACTTAAAGTAATGGACTTTTGGTTAGTTTAACCCACTTTCGGTCGGCACCGGAAGTCGGCAACACAACCAAAAGAAGGGCATCCCCGACCTGGTACTTAATCTCTGAGGGACCCATGTTCAATGCCTAGTCTACACAATATCCAAAAATTATAGAAAACCTAGCTTATACCCGCGGGTTTCACCTCACGTTTTTATACAAATCTGAAAAATAATTTAGTGATGTTATATGTTTATTATTTCTGTGCCCATTTTCTTATCGCTCTATATTTTTTAAGCGAGTCAAGACTTCGAAATTAGAAAATCTCGCCTGCGCGCTAGGCATATGAAGGATATCAATCCCTCTAAAGCCGTCATCGATTCGCCAACAGTTAGCGAGTGGCGAAACGAACGAACTCAATGAGGTACAACCAAACTCGCTATTGTCTATCCGTGCTAGCTAACTTTGTTGTTGCTTTCACATGCAAAATTCTTCTTTAAGCGGCCGGAACTCAAACATAGCGAGCGAGAAGTGGCGAATCGATGACGGCTTAAGTTTACCTTCAAATTATTCCAGAGATACGCCGCGTGAACATGTAAGCTTCTGGCAGGTGCCGCGGCCGTTTCTAATATTTTCAACTCAAATATAGTAACCTGGCTTTGATAAAATACCACTTGCTAGTACTGTAGGTAAATGCCACAAGAGGTATGTATGCATCATGGGAGCTATAGATTATATGGCCGAAGCTGGCACTCCCTTTTCCATTAACTGAAATTTTTTCTGTCAATACGGCACTTATAAAATAAATCTCCATAACAAATTTAAAATACTTCCAGAGATTTTTTATCCTTCCAGAGATATTCCAGTATTCTTCCACCAACACTTCCAGGGATAAGGTGTAAGAAAAAGTCAATTTGTACGGGAAGTGCCACGCCTCCTTTTCATATAACCCTAGTTTTCTTCCATGAGTTTGGAATTGATTTTTTATATCCCAGTCCCAAGTCCCAGTACTTACTCTACCACAAATACCTCTAGAGATATGCAGTATAAAATAGTAAATTTGTACGGGAGGTACCTCGCCCCATTTCCAAAAACCTCCATTTATCTCTGTGAGTATGAATTTCATTTCACATACATATCTTCATACCAAGTTCCAGTTCTCTTTCACAAATACTTCCAGCGATATATATGTATAATGAATATTCCAATTTGTATGGGAGGGGCCCTGAGTTATCGGAATTACTTTCAGTCTAAGACCATCCTTGTGAAATCCGTACTAAGTATGCCAAATTTGGTTCTGATCGGGAAAGCGGTTACGGAAGTAGCCTATTTTTCATTCCAGGTCATAAACCATCGGTGTGCAAAATTTAATTTTCAAACAGGTGGCAACCCTCTTGAAAAATATCTTCGAAATTAAGCTGTCTTAAACTATTTTCTTTTGACAATTTAATCAAATTTTTTTTAGCAGGTGGTAACTCTTAAAAAAGTAGCCTATTTTCCAATTTAGGTCATAAACTATCTGTGTACAAAATTTTATACAAATCCGTTCAGTCGTTTTTGCGTATTAATATAATTAAACTTTTTTGCCAGGTGGCAACCCTTGAAAAACAAAATTTCATGCAAATCCGTTCAGTCCTTTCCGTGTAATGAACTAACAAACATAATACAAAACTTCAACAGTATTTCTATTAAAAATACCATCTGCAAAACTAAAGGTCTATCCAAATCGGAAAAGAAACTTAGCCTAAAACTAGCCAAAATATCCGATTGCTGAAATTTAATTATATAACTGGAATGGTTGGAGACGTTAATTGGCGTTTTATTTATCTTTGTACTACGATATTTCTGACCCATATATCGCCATTCCCAGCAATAATATGAAAGTATTTGGAATTTGCCAAAATCCTTTTAGTTCTGAACTAGAAATTGTTTTCAGGGTTAGAACCAGCGTTGCCGCTTTGCTTAAATTTAAGCAAAATTTATTAATTTTCTCCTGCTTGTTAAAATGTTAAATTTTTCTTAGTTTTGCTAATTTTTTTTTATGAAAATATTCAAATAGGATAATTTTGCTAAAAAATTCATTTCTGACTATGAGTAAATTTTCAATAAATTTTTTACTTACTTGCATAACCAATTTACCAAGCTTGGTAAGAAAATCCCCAAATAAAATGAAATAAGTTGCTTAATTTTTACGGGATTTGGTAAATATTTTAAACGATTTTGTGTGAATTTTATTTGCCGGCCGCGGCCACACTGGTTGGGACTTACCCAGCAGGGCATCTACATAAGCCCTTAAGCATATGTATATGTACACATACCCATCTATCTTATATGTATGCCCGTACTACTTTACTTGTAGGTACATACAAGTTTTGGGTGGAATTACGTACATTTTTTCCTTTCAACATTTTACTGTTCCAGTTTTTTTTTAATATTTTCATATACAACTTAGCTGAGGCTTATAACTTTTAAAACGCCTACTTATATATAAGTATGTAAATTCTTTTGTGTACTAACATATTAGCCTGTATCTGCGTACATTAATATGCATATTACATACATATAACTAAAATGGTGGATTATTTATATGAGAATATTCATATGTCTATATCTATATATGTATATAAAAATGAAATGTTTTTCGTATGACGGCGATGCCTGACCAAACGGCTGGACCGATTTCGTTCATATTTGGAACATATGTCAGTACCGTGAAGGGAAATATTCCGACTAAAAATTTAACCGCTAGGTGGCGCTGGGGCCGGGATATTCCTAAAAATTGCATTTACTTATCGATTTTGCTCATATTTAGAACATATATTAGCCAATTGAAAAGAGATATTTGGACTAGAAACTTACACGATAGGTGGCCCTGTGGCCGAGATATCCCCGAAAATTATTTTACGCTAAGAGAAGGATATATATCTACCGCATATTTGTGAAAGTATGTATGTATGTAAGTGCCAAGTTGCAGCCTAAACGGACGGACAGAATCGAACGAAATTTGGACAGAGTATTGCCATGACACCTGGTCCTATAATAGTGAGAAAAAAATCGGGATCCGACAAGGGTTCGTGGCACCTCCCATAGGCGTGAAATTTTTTATCAGCTATAACTTCGGAACCATAAGCCCCACGAACTTGAAATTTGGTATGCAGACACAGCTACGGTAGGTACTTATAGTAAAGCTAAAATTAGTCAAGAACGTAAACCTACTGGTACGTAAACCCGCACTTAATTGTGACAAATCTACATCGAAGATTGTCATGGAATGTAGACGTACTCTAAATGAGCTGGCAAGGAGTTACTCTACTCAAGTTGTATGGGTGCCAGGTCGTAGGGCCCTACGGGGCAATTGGTCTTCCAAGATCGCCTTAGCTTTTATTAAGGATGATGGTTTCTTGGCCTTTCAATCTTAGAGGCTAGTCATCAAGCTACAAAAATATATTTTTAAACCATAGTTTTTTTTTATCTAATTAGATATATGTAGTTGTTAATAATTTTCTCATCTATATACTCGTAATGCTCGTAAATTCCTTAAACTCCAAATAGTGCAGGAGTTCACTCACTAGATTTCCAGCTGGCTTTATTCATCATAAACTAAAAACAAAATTCGGTAAACATTTACGGGAGGGGGAAAAAATGAAAACTTCTTCTGAAAGGATATCTGAGGCATTGGCAAACGGGACAGACAAATTTTAGATGGGGGAGCGCGACTGAATGGACGACTGACTGCTTGCACTGCCACTCACGCCAATACAGAGCAGCAGACCAACAAGCGTGGAATAACTAGAAAATAATATTTCTACCCAAACTTTTCTCGGCTGCTTTACTAAATAGTTAGTTTTCCCCTGCCGCCGCTCCAACTTTTCGTGTAGGCTTTGAGTGTCAGAAATGGAAAAGAAAATAATTTGATGGTTTTATAAAGGCAACGGCGACGGCGGGCGAACACACGCGCACGCTTCTATGGCAAAGAAATTGCACAGGAAGCCAAGCAACAACACAAAGAACTGCGGAAAATTTGATGAGATAAAGAGGGGGAGGGGGCGGCGGAACGCAATCTCAAAAAGAAAGAAAACAAAAACTTTTGCTTTTCTCACTACATTGACGCAGGAAAATTGGGAATTTTTCCTTTTACACTATTTATTTTCCTATGCATTGTGCGCCGACTTTCTCACCCCCTTCCTACATATGGCCGAAAATTTTCGCTTATTTTGCGCTCATATTTTTGTGAAAAATTTTTCTTCCAGTTATAGTTCATTTTTTCTTCTTCTTCTTCTTCTTTTTCTCTTTGTAGTTTTATGTAGTTTGGGGGGGTGGCAAATGATGGCTATACATAGTTGCCAGTGACGGGGTACGGCAGGGGGGCGGGGGGAGGCGATAGCGGTATTTCTATGGCTGCGATAGTAAATTTATAAAGCTTACAAGTATGTATGTGTGTGTGTATTTATATAGGCGAATTTGGCTGTTTTTACTTTGATAAAAGTGGACCAGTAATGGTGCTGATCATAGCCAAAGGCTGCAATATGCAACAGCACGTGTCGCTGGCACTGGACAGAGTGTGGGGTGGGGTGATGGTGGTGTGGGTGGCGATGTATGGTCGGCAGGTAGCTTAGGTGGTTAGTGTGTGTGTGGTGAGGCTGCAGGCGTCTCTGGTAGTCACTTATCGATTGTCGGAGCAACTAAATAGTTAAGAATTATTATTGAAATGATAAAATAAAGACATGTTTCATAATTTCATACTGCTACAAGGAAAACTAAATATGTATACAAACAACATACACATTAGGGTGGTAAAAAAAAAATAATAATAATAATTTTAAAATGTTAAGCTATCAACCGTCAGAATTCCATACCATTTCTACAAAAAGGAGTTTTTTGGCCCATATCAAATGCATGAAAAACCTTGTGGGCTTTGATGCAGTTCTAAATTTAAATTTTTTTGAACAAACAAAAATACGAATATTCTTTTTTTCCATTTAGAAAAATCCTAGGAGGTGAGGGCTTAACATTTTAAACTTTCTTCACCCCGCATGTATTTTTGCAACACCCTAATACAAATACGGATATTAATTACAATCGCATACATAGACTAAATACATACATACAAGGGTATATTTACATACATAGGCATGTACATATGTATGTCTACTAGGGCTGTGCGATTAATTGATTACTCAAAATTTTAATTAATCATAAAGTAAATAACTCAATTATTCGATTAATTGGAAATTATGATTACTCAAAAGTTCAGTTACTCGAGTAATCAAGATTTTTGATTAACCAAAAACAAAAATATTTGAGTAATTTGCTTTATGATTAATCAACATTTCGAGTAAAATGAGTAATCAACATTTCAACTCTTTACATATGTATAAAGAAGTTAAAGTTCCTTGATGCTTTGAAAACAAAGTTTCTGTTTTCAAAAATGAAAACGAAAAATTTGTTCATATACAGAATGTAAAAAAGAAAATAAGCATTTTCCAAAGTAAACTCTTTTAACGAGCAAAGTTATTTTTTTTTGAGTAATCATATTTCGAGTAACTCGATTAATCATCGTTTTGAGTAACCAAAATCTTGATTACTCGAGTAATTGATTAACCGAATAATTGATTAACCAACTTGCTCGAGTAATCGAATAATCGCACAGCCCTAATGTCTACTCTATATCTCTATTTGTTCACTCATACATTGTAGCATTTTGTCCAAATTTTTTTCCATATTTTATATTTCATTATTAATTTTTTTTTTTTCCTTTTCCATGGAAATTTTTGATTGCGCCACATTCGTTATTTTGGGGGTGAAATATAGGCTCGCATACATACATATGTACGTACATGCATACATATACATACATTGCATACTTATAGGCGCATAGGCACACATGTTAACGCCTTTAAGCAGGCTTTTCGAGTCGGTTTTGAAAGCTGAAAGACAACAGGAGCGCCCCCCTCCCCCAACAAATGTGAAAGTGGGAAAGAGCAAATTAGTGTTAGACAAAGATGGAATATATATTTAATGAGTATTCGAGCGCGAAGTAGGGGGAATGAAGCAGAGTACGATAGGAGTGCGAAAAATATGAAATGAAATTAATTTTTCACCAACAGAGATGAACATAAAAATGAGACGATAAGTACAATTGTGTATGTATTATGTATAAGTATATTGTGCATGAATGTATGTATGTAAATATGTCGGCATGTATTATTTGCCCAGGCATTGTAGGGCGAGCAAAAAAAAAAAGAAGAAAATTTGAGAAAATCAAGAAATTGCTTGAATATGTGCCTACTAAGACTTTTCTTGAAAGTCTTCGCTACTTGCATACACACATAATACAAGTGCGTGTGTCGATACGTTTTTGTACATAGAATTTGTGCGGGTATGCTTTTCTTGCTTTTTGCGTACCAACGCTGTGCGTGTCTGCGTTTGTAATTATTTTAATATATTTTCGATACAGTGAAGCGAATAAAAATAAGTAGGTATGTACATACATAAACGCATACATATATAAAAGTAAATTCACAGTTAAGACCGATATTTTTCTGTTGTTCTTGCTATAATGATGAGTGCGCGTATGCGTAAAATTTTATATCGAATCAAAGGGATATTTGTCTATGAGTACATATGTACATATGTATATATATCATTATGTACATTAGGGCGGGTCAATTTGTATGGGAGATTTTTTCGACTATGCGCGTATAGCTCAAAAGGACTCTACGTGTAATTTTAAGCGAATTTGCCGCAGAAACTATGGGTCTAAAATCAATTTGTAGTTTGCCAAATTGCGAAAAGAGGTTTCTTAGAATGTTGTTGTAGTGTCGTAAAGTAGTGATTAAATTTTGTATAAAAACATGCTATAAGCATTAGGAAACCATTTTTGCATTTATATTTTTCTTGAAACTTTCACCAGAGAGCGCTACAGTGAAATTGTTTTTTCTTTTCTTTCTTCGAAACTTGTTTTCGCAATTTGACAAACTCCAAATTGATTTTAGACACATGGTTTCCTGTAGAATCTTCCTATGCAATACGCGCATAGACAAAAAAAAAAATAAAAAAAATTTACCCGCCCTTATGTAGGTACACATATGTATATTTCCATCTTACAAGTTCGTCGTACACCCGTGAGTGTAAAGGATTTTTGCAGGGTAATTTCGAAATCTTTTGGCCGAACCTTGGGGTCGCCTTTTTACATTTGTCGGCGAGACCTACATTCGGCAATAAAAAATTTATTTAAGAAGTTCTACTGGAATTATCAAAAAACATTCTTAGCAAAAGTTTGATGATTGGAGAGATGCGGCAACCAGACTTGAGTCTGCGCAGAAAAAGAGGGAGCTGTAGTGGTGCCACTCGGACTTATTTGGTTTAAGGGCTCACTGAAGTCTGCATCTCTGCTGCTGCAAGCATACGTCCGTCTTGGAGCGGGCAGACCGATATACATATGTATATTAACCAGGAAACGGATTTTAAGGACCTAAAACCCTATAAAAAAGGCAAAATAAAATAACGAAATAGGTAAGACAAGGCACTAGAAATAGCAAAAAAGACAAAAACTGAAAAATAACACTGGTTTACAGGAAAAATATTCAATATCAATATTCAAATATTCACTATCCAATTCCTATATAGAATTGCTCGCTGATTCCGAACTTCCGAGTTAATTTTTTATTCTATGGATATGTTTTCGAGATATTTTCAGGTGCTCATGGCGTATGAGTAACATTCGTTCCTGCTCATTTTTCATACAAAAAATCTTTGCGCATTTTCATATGACCCACTTATTACTTCTTTATTTATCCATCGATTTTCTTCATTATCAACTTGATTTTTTTTTGTAACAGAACAGGCTTTAACACAGCTTTTAATGTACTAAACATTTGAAACTTTTATATTATCAGGAATCTGGGCTTTCTCTTCGCTATAACGGCCGCGAGCGCGACGTTGATGGAAACAGATGTATGAACTTTTAAAGACACCAATATAGTACATAGTCAAGCATACAATGGAAGGGCCTAGTGCAGAAGAAGCTGTCTAATTTTGGTGTGCGTAACTTCTGAGAGGATATGACAGTCCCACAGCTACAGAGTCATCGAAACAAGCTGCTGCCTTAGACAATTTGTTATCGCTCTCCTTACCTTCAATGTATATTGACTGAGTCACTGAGCTTAGCTTTAATTAATTCGATTTCGGAAGATGCTTGGTTTCAGTAGATGCTGTAGCTAAAAGTGCTGCCAGACTATCAGAATAAACCATTGATCTATAATTTACATAGAATCCTACAAGTTCCCAAGACCAAGATCGAAATGGATTGATGAACTGAACGAATAAGCAAGGGGACTTGATCTGACAAAGAGGCGAATTGTTCAGAAGGTTAAAGCTAACAAACAGCTGTACCGCCAAACGATGAGGTATCCAGAACTTCAATTTGATCTACGCTGACGAAGTTTTCCAGACGGTAGGACTCTTAGACATTCCTTTTTCTGTTGTAGTAGTTTATTTTTGAAACAGTATTGCCGAAGCACATTACTTGCGTGCAGAACTTTATATCGAATAATCAGGGGTTGTCCTAACCACTTCATATGAATTACATGCATCATATGAAGTGGTTACGACAAGCCTTGATTCTTCGATACAGAGCTCTGCAGGCTAGTAATGTATTTCGGCAATAGGAGTTCGCAACGATATTAAGCCGTATCACGAGTTGTCGCGTAGCCAGCAGCAGAAGCTCCTTTGACCGCCGGCGATCGACCACCGGCCACAACAACTTGGCAACTTTGCAAGTCGGCGATTTCGCCCAGCGTTTGCTGAGCCGACCATAAGCGCATCTGTTGAGAAGGAGAGACGTCCTCAAGGGTACCTGGCCTATCTAAGTCATTAGCCAGGCAGTTTCCTACAATTTCACTCTGTCTTGGGACACAATAACCTTGATTTTGAGGTATAACGAGCCGATCGAGAGGGAGGTTAGGCATTCACCGAACTGTTTCAGTCGTATAATAAGCGCTCGTAGATTGTCACTTGGCTATTAATAGAGAAGTTGACCATCCTTATCGGTAATCTACAGATACACAGCCTGTCGACTGTCTCCTTTCCAGCTGCTGCCTCTGCCTGAAAAACGCTGTATAATTCTGGAAGCTAAAACAAGTGATTTACATAGGGACGTTTATCGACATTACCGGCTCCATAGGCATAACATTGGTGTTTAACAGGGATTAACCAGACACGATGAAACCGACCTCAGAGATGCCGACAGATTACTCCGTCGTTTAATTTCGACACTTCCGTCAAAAAATTAATTAGGCTGCTATCACAGAGGAAATTGTGGCTAGCTAAAAAAAGAATTATGAAAATCTTCTTCCGCTTTGTAATACCGGTTATTTGATAAGAAAAAAGATTAGGAGATTCGACTGATTTTAACGTAGTAATTAGCTCCCTCAGATTAGATTCAAAATAATATAAAAAGTGGTTTGGGATTTGAATTAGTGTTTACTAGTGATGCACAGACCTGAGGAATCGGAACCGGAGAACCGGGTTCTTTAGAGAACTGACCAGTACGGTTCTTAGAAGAACCAAAAAACGGTTCTGACGGAACCGAAACTCGATTCCAAAAGAACCGAAAAAACGATTCCGGAAGAACCAAAACTCGATTGCAAAAGAACCGAAAAACGATTTCGGAAGAACAAAACTCGATTTCAAAAGAACCGAGGGACGGTTCCGGAAATACCGAAACTCAATTCCAAAAGAACCGAAAAACGGCTCCGGAAAACCGGAAAATCATCTCGGAATAACCAAAAAAAAGTAAAAAGAACTGAGAAACCATTCCTACAGAACCGAAAGTCGGCCACGAAGCGCACATTGCACCGTGGGCACAAAATTGTTTGTTTCGGCATAAAGTCTAAATATGAAGATATCAGCACGAAATTCGGTATAGATATGTATTATAGAGTTGTGAGTGGACCTAGCAAATTTTATTCGGTTCGAGGCACTATATCATATAGCCGCAATATACCCGATCTTGCTGACTTTCATCAACTTCGTTGTTTTTGATGCTATCGACTTTAAATTCGGTTTTTTACGTAATATCGAGTTTCCAGTTGACCTACAAAATTTTTTTTCTTTGAATTTAACGTTATGCTTGTTTTCTTCCTCGTCTTTGATGCTTTCAAATTGCAATCATGTTTTAAATGGAAACATTACTTTCTTTAATAAAATAATAACGACGAATCGCGTATTTAAATTTAATTCCATGTATTATATTTTTTTTAATAAAATTTTCGTAACACAAATATCAACTAGGGATTGTATGTAATATAGTTATTCATTTGCTTTACTTTACTTTTTATGAAAATATAAAATATAATAAAAATAAATTGAATTTTTGTAAAAAACTTTTTAAAACCGTTTTTTAAGCTATTTCGATAGGGCCTATTTCCGTTACCACTTTTTTGAGAACTAGAACCGTTCTGCTTGGCATCGGAATCCAAACTGTGCGTCACTAGTGCTTATCGGTAATAGATGCATCAAGCTTCTATTCGAATTCCAGCAGCAAATCTATGAAAAATACGTAATTAAGCATTTTCGCATTACTTCGACACATGTATCAGGATAAGCGTGTTAAAGTGCCACAACCAATTTTTAATTAGCGAAAAATTCATATTTGATTTGATTACTACTTCAAATTGCCAAAATCATACACACAAATGTATACCTATGTATATACATATGTATGCAACATACTCCAACAACAAAGGCGATTATCGGTTTTCAACGCTTACGATTTTGCGGGGGTGATTTTAAAATTTTTCACTTCCGAAACATTCTCGTTGTTCCATACTTTTCTGTTCATACACATGTCCTTTAAGGCAGTTACTTAGTAATACTCTTGCATGTACATTTGTATGTTTTAAAGCGCGTACAATAATATATGTTTTGTATTAAAAAGCAAATTGAGCAAAAGGCCTGACGTTGCTGGTACACGGTGAATACATAACCATGCCATATGCCACAACGTGACATGTCCTGTTCCGAGCGTTAGCCACGAGGAGGGCATCAATCATAACTGCCACCGAAAAAA
>NW_023458565.1:11896538-11908338 GCF_013731165.1 Rhagoletis pomonella
GTTTGTTTAAGCATAATTACATACACATGTCCATACCGTCATGGTACATTCATGTGCACGATTGTTTACATTAGGGTGTCGAAAAAATATATAACTGTTTAATTTAAAGAAAAAATATTTACAGCTCGCTCAAAGCGCTTACGGAGAAAAAAATTATAATTTTCGTAGAAGTCGTATAGAATCTTCGAAAATCGGAAATTTTCAATTTCTATTCAGTTGATTTGAAGGAATATTACCCAATTTTTTATTAAAAATTTGTTTAACATGAAATATTTTTTATGGGTCTCCCAAAAAAATCCCTAAAAATGAAAAAAAAAAATCCTTATTAATAAATAATTGTTAAATAAACAATTGGATATTATTTTTTGAAGTTCGCTGTAGAGAAACAGAGTGTGCTGCATGAAAAATGTTGATTAACGAGGATCCTACACCATTTCTACGAAAAATAGTTTTTTTCTCCAATATAAAATACATGGCAAATTTTGAGCGCTTTGTTCGGTCTATAAATATTTTTTCATTAAAAAAGTGTATTTTTCGATATATGTAGAACACTCCTAGTTGATGAAAGCATTAAAATTTCGAAAATTTTCTTTTCTCCCTCACATGCATTTTTGGACCACCCTAATGTACATAGGTATGCAGTTGCATGCTTCTTATTTTTTCTGTTTCTGTGTTAAAATGGGGACGCACTTTTCGTCACTTTCCCTTTAATGCGCGCTTTTTGGTTATTTAGATTTCACCTTTAAAGGTTTTCCCCTTTTGTTAATTTTCGTTTTTCAAATTCAATTTTTAATGACAGCTTTTTTTTTTGACGTTTGACAAATGAGGTGGGCGTTTTTGTGGTGGATGAAGAGGTGTTTTTGTTTCCAGTTGTTTCCAGTTTGTATAGTTTGCAGCATTTACCTATAATGCTACTAAAAAGTTTAGAATTCAAATTTTTATGCTATCTTTGTGAATTCGTGAAATTTCATTGCAAATGAATAAAATTTAAACAAAATATGCTAGCCTGATTTTATTTTTATTTATTTTTAACTTATCATACACATCGAAGAGGTTGGTTATACTTTAGTTGTGGGTGGCAAATCGATTTTAAAGCTATAAGAAACAATTGAATAATTATCAGAGAAGATAAAAAAAAACATAAGATTAAAAGTATCTTTAATCAATCCTGACATCGGCGTCTTAGTTCAATTGAAACAGTCAAACATCTCATTATTATTGTATTCTTACTTAAAAACAAAAATTTTACTTTTTTGTAGATTGTGATAATAATTGTCTCAACTGTAACAACGTGTGACAATAAATTTTAAATTTTTTTTCTCTCTAACGTCAAAAGAATTTCGAAATTTTAAGGATACATATGATAAATTGTAAAAGCTATTTAAAAAACTCAATGCAATGTAGAATAACAATGTGGGTATCATATAAAAGAAAAAAATTCTGTAGAATTAAAAAAGTTTACATAAGGACGAATAGGTAGTGAAAAATTCCTTTTAAAACTTTATTTTTGAATATGCTTGAGAATTTGCAATAAGTATTTTTGAAGAAATGTTATGTTAAGGACTAATATACACAGGACCACCTCCTCGAATTTCGCCCTTCCAACTTTATTAGGAGAAGCTCGGCCAAACACTAACATATGCGTAAACGCCAATCTATTATTATTATTGTTAATAACTTTATTAGCTAAGAAAAAATAATTAATTAAAAGGAACCAAGACTTAAATTTTTTTTAATTCTACAGAATTCTCTCTTTCATTTGGTACCCATGTCATTTTCCACAACGCACTGCATTTTTTTACCTTCCTTTTATTAACTCGGGATGTAACTATGTAATATTGATGCGCCTAAAAGATGCAGCGATTTCTATTCTCAAGTTACATACCTGCTGACAGTACGAATGGTAATTATAATAGGGAGGTATTAGTTTTTTAAACTATAATTTTATTTAATATTTTTTTGGTGTAATAATATTTTTGAAAGTACTTTTAAAAAATCCTGACTTGAAGCGAAAAATCAAAAACGCAATTTGACTAAATCTGGCCCATAGCTTCGAGAGTATGTTGACTGTTTCGTGTGTTTTCAAATTAAAAAATTGTTTTTTTGTTTGTCGCATGTTGTAATCATATCCAAACATATAAATTTGTTTGCCAAATATTATTTCTGCAAACTTTCTCAATTTTCAACTGATTTTGGACTTTAATAGCTTTCTAGATGGGAAATTTAAATGGAAAGCAGGCATTATAGTGAACTATTTGGAAAACTTTTGTTTTATGTTTTTTTTTATTTTTATTACACTTGGGTATTTTGATCCACCAACAACAGTTGGACCGTTGAGGTATTACGATAGGGAAAGGTAGGTAGCCAGTTGGCAAAGGTTGGGAACCACTGCTCTAAGGCGGTATCGCACATCTTCTTCCTTTTCAATGGGCTATAGAACTGCATGTCTAAATTTTTACTAAAAGTTCTGAATAAATGTTTAAAATTTTGGTGATTATTTTTTTGCATATTTTTATAATTTTTGTACATATTTGGAAACGCGCATTAATATGCAGTTAATTATATGTAAAATAAGGTAGACTTTCATAAAACAAATTTAAATATTAAAAAAAAAAAAAGAAATTTAGACAAGACTGTTTGAAATAAGGCGTTTCTGTTATTTCTGCTACTAGTACTTACTATATGAGCAAATCTCAAGAGTTGTTTTTTCAGTGTCACTCCTTCTCTCACCAAAAAAAAAAGAACGCCAAAGCGTTCTTCTTGCTTTCATTTCAATGAATGAAGTTCCAGAAGCAAGTACAATCAGAAGTAAATCAAGTATTTGAACATTTTTATCCTTAAAACGTTTATTTAGGCGAAAAAGTACCGAATTTACTAATTTTATATTTTCACTCGAAAAAATCATAATTGTTTTTTTTTTTTAATAATTTTGGGAAGTTTTTAAATAAAATGTTCATATTAGAGGCAATGTACGTTGCTATCAAGTATAATATATCTGTGAAGTTTACCACGAAATTAAAAAAAAATGGCAGCAGAAATGGTGCAGAATATTTGTCACAGCTATTTGGTACTAATGAAATAATTTTCACTTTAAATAAAGAAAAGTACCATTTCAAACCTAAGTTGTTGAGAATTAATAAATAACTAAATACCGGGATCATAACAATCGAAAAAAATTAACACCTCTAATACAGACCTACATCTATTAAAGGCAACAAATACTCTTGCATTACTTTCCACTATCAAAAACTTCGCTAGAAGGTGTCAACAATCCAGCACCATAATCAGCACAAGTGTTTATTTTATGGCTATACTAGTTACATATTGTTGTTTAAGTACATATGTATGTATGTATGCATGGCTATGTGTGCACTAGTGTAATTTTCCACATTTCAGTGCACATACATATGTAATGTAACTAATAGTATAGAATACCCTGCAGGAAATTTCTGGCCTTCCAAATATGAGTGTTCCTTGAGATTTTACAATTTTTAATTTGTTGGATATGAAACCATCCGGCAACGTGCCATTTTTTCCATTGTACAAGGCACTTAACGAATTGGAAAAAATTCCTAACCTGATATCATTTATGTATGTATCTGTAATTTCAGAATAAGTATCGACCAGAATTGAGTTAGAAAATTTAGTGCTAGCTCAGGGATTCCCCGCAAGGCTCAACAGCTGACAACTACACTAAACTATAGCAGACTTCCATTGCCGTACGCGTGTTAATACATATAAGTTGATTGTTGAGCGCCAATACTGAATTGCCCAAGTCACCCATTCGTACATTTTGCCAACTACACACATACATATCCTTTTAGTATGAATGTATATGTTTACCTTTAAAACGTATTTTACTGTTGCTTTTGCCGGCAGCCTTATATGTATCGCCATAAGTCGCTCACCCTTACAGCTCTCATAGACGTTGATCGGTTTGGAAAACGTTGTAAAAGTAAAAGTGAATTTCGTTGGAGCTCGCAATAAGAATAACAACACACAAAAACACAACGACTATACAACAAACATACCTATGTTAGTATATGAATACATACATTTATTTATGCATACATACATATATGCATGAATGGTCGTAAAAGTGAAAGTCAATATAAAACCTTGACCATTCACTGACCAACCAATGATTTTGAAAGCCACTCATTCGACCAGAATTCCCCATCGGCCCTGCGCTGGTCTCCCGAGGCAGATGCTCTCCAATTTAAACATTTATACATATACAAATACAAATAGACATACTATATAAATACATATGTATCTTCAGCAGGTATGATGTACGAATGTATGTATGTATGCATTGAAGAGTTCTCAATATCTACTTTGGACCGGCGATTTTTCGGTTTGTATAAAGCCCTCTCACATATCTACTGATATGTGTGCACGTACTCAATCTTAGTACTCGTATGTATGCTCTCTCACTGTTCAGCAATTGTAAGCTAGCCATTTAGTAAACGTATCCATATATAGTGGAATCGGCATTAAAACAAATGCTCTGATTGTTCAGAAACTTCTGCGCAGAATCAGACAAGCAACGAAAGTGAAAGTGAAAGTAACATTTTACTCATACGCACATGACCACCTTCGACACACGAATACCGGCTTCAATAAATACAAACGCATGCCCGAGTACGTGAATTAGCAATGCACTTGTATATAAAACATATATACGAAACTATCATAGAGTACTCTACCAATTTGGTACGACGAATTTCTCTTTGGGAGTATGCAAACGGATTGATTGGTAAGAGTTCATGTGTATAGTTTAGCCTCCTTTTTGTTTTAGTAATTTGGGCAATTTGAACTTAAATTTACGAAGTCCCGAAAAAATCGGAATTTCTGAAAGCTTATATGAAGCTCTCCTCCCCATATTTCGAAAAATTGGTGTATTTGGAAAAGTCTTTAGGGGACCTCAAGAGACGTTGCAAATAGTTTGCCTTCCTCGGAAATCGTAGTGGAAGTACCTTGTAGTCGTCCGAGGCAGCAAACTGTCATGGAAACCCAATGTGAAGGAGCGGTTAAAGAAGGTCGGTGGCCTTTACATATATATATATATATAAAAGGCCGTTCGGGTGCACTTGGAACCTTTCGCCTGATCCTTCATATTTAATATTTAGGGCTATTGTTAGGGCAGTACTATTCTAAGCGGCTCGCATATGGTGGGCAGCGACGAAAAATAAGATTTACATAAAAAGACTAGCGAGCATTTATAAGCTTTCAATTATTGGCGTAACAGCTGTCTTGTGGACAACACCGGCAGCAGCACCTGAAGAAATAGTGTTCACAATTCGTGGGAGACTTTTTTCTATAGTCAGCTTGGATTTAGGAAAGACGTAAGGTCAGAGAAGCATAGTGTCATATTTAAAGGGAAAGATAGACTATTTGATTCCACACCAGATTTTCGAAGGGTCTCTTGAAGCTTCAATAGAGGCCGATGGTTCTCATAAGGGTAAGGAGATGATCTCAAAAATGGGTTGTGCGCTGGGTTTGGCATCCGCCACGTTAAAATCCATAATACAATGATGATATATAATGATCACATACGTTTGATGACAACCACGACAAGTGTTAAGTATGGTGCCTCTGCCCGACGGCTGGACGCCCTCCTGAAGATAAATGCTGACATCACCGCCATCAAAAAATGCATTGGATGGGACAAGGCGAGGAAAACGTGGCGCCTTGCGACGTCTACCACAACTGACACGTAAACGAGCGCCAATTTGGTGTTGGATTTTTGGTGGGAGAGAGACTCCGTCGCCGAGTACTGTCGTTCACCCTGGAGGACGGGCGTCCAGCCCCAATACGCACCAAAGCTCATTTGCGCTGTTGCCCCGATAGAAGAGAAGGACGAGGCGTCCAAGGATCGCTTCTATGAACGCTTGGAACGCACATTTGAGCGCCACCCACGTCACGATTTCAATGTCCAGTTGGGCAAGGAAGGAATCTTTGGCTCTCGGAAAATTCAGCTTCCACGACGAAACGTCAGAAAACGGACTGAGGCTGATCGACTTTCGCCGGGGCCATGGCAGTATGCAATACTAGGTTCCAAATCCAACGCTGAATCACTCTTGCCAATAAGTACTTACTACTTTTGGTCTAAGTAGGCAATTCGGAAGTAAAGTAATCGCTCGACGTACCAAAACCATACTGTATAAGTCACTTAGCATGCGTTTACGCGTTGGCGGCGGCGAGTACCACCGACGGTGGAACAATGAGCTGTATGAGCTTTACAACGTCATGAACATACAGTGTTGCCAGGTCTTCGGCATGAGAAAAGGTCCCTCTTGGTCTGAAAAAACGTCATTTCCTACCCAAAAACGTCTTTTTTTAAATAAATGTACAAAAATTTGTCTTATTAAACTTTTATTGCATACAAAGGTACATATGAACGTAAGGTATATTAAAATGTCATATCGACAGAGTACATTTAAAATTCATTGTAAACTGGTTTGAGATCGTTAATATAAAAATCATGTTATACATACACTTGCGATCAGCTGATTAAGTCATCAACATTTTGATCGATTTTGGCGGTTTCTCTTTTGTTTATTTAATGTTTATTATTTTTTCATAAAAGCTAAGCTCATTATATGACAAACAAAATATAAATCCACATTTCAAACTTTGTGCAAAAATTATAAAAAATCTGCAAATTTTCAGCTAGATTTTCAACTTTTTATTCAGATTTTTTAGAATTTTTTTGAGTCTCTTGCATACTTAGCCCATCAAAATTTAAGGGCAATAATGTGCCAGTTTAAAGGGGCTAAATAATCGCGTTGATTTTTAATATTATTTTTTTTCTTGTAGACATTTGGTTAGGGGCTCGGTTGTCGAAAATGGTAAATTACGCTCTGCTAAGAAGGAGCATAGCAATACTTCAGCCTTTTTTGCATTCATTACGTTTTCAATAAAGTCTTAAAAAAGTTGCCTACTTTTTTCTGACGTTTTATGCTGCACAGCTTTTTTGATGCTCTTGCTTGTGAGCGTGCGTTCGGCTCTTCCTGATTTGGCTTTTAATGTGCTATTGCAAACATTACAACAAGCCTCATAACTTCAAGTGTTTACACAACCAGCCTTTGAACACGGGATCCTTAGTCCAAGAATCCAAAAAATGCGCGTAGGCTTGGTTTGCATCATATTTAAGTCATATGTGTCCAAAAAATAAATATCTTTTGAAGCAGCTGCAGCAAAACACAAAGATTGTAAAGATTTATTAAGAAAATAATTCAAAATCATTTACATATACTTACAAGATTTAGTAACAAAGAAAAATTACTGGGAAGTTAAAAAACGTCATTTTTTACACAAAAAACGTCCAAACGTCAACAGGATACAAAAAACGTCCAAATGACGTTAATAACGTCAACCTGGCAACGCTGTGAACATAGCGCAGATAATTAAAATACGGCGGCTCAGCTGGTTGGGTCATATCGTTCGAATGGACTCGGAACCCGCTGGTGGCAGCAGAGGAAGATGGAAAGACCAGGTCGAGAAGGTTTGGCTTCAATAGGCATTTGCAATTGGCGTCAGTTGAGACAGAAGACGAATGACTGGTAAAAAAAATAAGCAGACGATTTGTTATCTTCACAGAAGGCCTTATCCGACTCTATTTTCGATTTTCGCATTAGACGCGTATACTCCTTCTTCTAATGCGATAGGAATAGGATAAACTGCGTCAAATTCCTTCTAAAAAAAAAAGATGAAATTGATACGAGTATTTAAACACAATTTTTCATAGGGGCGTGCGTTCCACTTGCGATATGAAGTCATGTTAATTGACTACAAGACCCTGGGGAATGCATATTATTTTTGCAACATTATGATATGCAAAAAATCATTCGACTCAGTGCAAGTGGTTGCAGACGAAAGACTATAGGTAGTTTTGTATGTATGTAAATATGTAACTTTATTAGTCAACTATGACATTTTGGATGATGCGTTGCTGCTAAGGGATGTTTGATAGATTAACTATGACTTGCTGAAGCTTCATACACAAATGTATTTATGATTCTAGCTGTCATTTTGGGTTTAGTGACAGCAAGGTTGGCTTGTAGTTGGGCATAAAGTGCCTTCATACATACGAGTAGTATGGAATGTGTTAATGTCTGTACATGTGTAGATAAATAAATATGTATAAGTGCTACATAATATTGTAAGACAACAATCAAAAATAATAATAACAAAAAAAGTATCGTTGTAACTAGACAAGGGGCAGCTAGGATGCTTAGTAACAGAGTGGATAATTGGTGCAGTAGATTTGGCAATCTAATTGTTCACAGTTTCGCATGTACGATTTGCATGTGGGCTGCACAAGTGTCTGCATATATGTACATATATACATAAATATGCATACATACACACACGCACTTAAAGGCATTAATTTGCAAAAGGTTCGATCGGCTATCGATGATGCTCATTATAACGTTGCCTGGAGCATGACTTTTGATGGGTATGCATCTGACATACTTGATTAACTTACACATATACATATGTATATAAGTACTTACCCAATAAGCATTTTTGTCCTTTTCCCAAATCTCACGAACGAAATGAAATCCAGTTACTCTCATTGAAATATTTGTACAGCCTTGCCAATGATGCATGTAAAAGAAACACACAGTTTTTATAGAAAAACAGTTGGATTTATTGCATTTTCAATAAAGCATAAGCCCTTTTATCATAAATACACATACATAAGTTTTTTGTATCATAAAAATATTATTTCATTTTAAGCAGGCATATTGTTGGCCACTATCGATGCAGCAGACTATTTCTTTCTTTCGGTTTTAAGTTTTAATGGCCGGGCAGTAGCTTATGTCGGCAGATCAGTCACAAAATGATCAATCACAAAATAATATTATCATAAAATTTTCACTAAAAGAGAAGTGATTTTCCGACAGACAAATTGCGAATAACAGCGATCGGCTAGTACTAAGAAATTTTCTTTGAACCGTATTTTTAAAATTTGCTTTGTTGGCGTACTACTTGTGCCACGGTAGGGCAATCCCTCACCAAGCTTCAACGTCTGGCGTGTGTATGCATTACGAGGGCAATGCGCACATGCCCGACGACATTGGGCTAGAGTTGATTCTCGAGCTCTAGCCGCTACACCTTACCATAGAGCAGGTAGCAAAGCGAACTCTACTACTACTACTTCACGAGAGAAGGCTTTGGGCTTTTGGACCTAGCACAATCAAGGAAGAGCTCAGGAAGGAGAGAAACCGGCTAAGGGATCAATACTGGCGTAACACTACCGGTCTACGTCAGGCTAAATGCCTAACGGGAGGCCACAACTTTACAAGGTACAGGGCAATTGTAAGCCTCCCCAAAGAGGGCGGTAAGGATAATAACAGGTTTTCTGACGGGTCACTGTAGACTGAGAGGTCACCTGTACAAGCTAGGCATCTGGTCAAACGACCTATGTCGTTTCTGCAATGTCAATTAGGAGACTCCTGTGAATCCGCTTCGCAAGTGCGAGGCGGTTGCGAAAAGTCGGAGAGAGGTACCTAGGCCAGCTATGGCCAAATGAAGAATTGATACAATCGCTAACCCCAGGAGATCTCCTCAAATTTGTGAGTTCCCTAGAATTAGATGAGGTACTGTAAATGGTTGAGGACACAATAGATCTCTTGGTCGCAATCCATACCTCTATTTCAATCTGTCTATCTATCTATCCTAAACTGAACTTCTTTTTGCACATATTGAAGTTATGTTGCCGTTATTTGGCGTGATAGATGCTATTTTGTGTTTTGATGAGCATGATTTAAAAATTTATTTACAGAAAATCGGTTTTGCGGAGCTTGTCGATTTTTTAAAGAATGAATGCATATACTGACTTCTTTTAACTTCAATTTTCATAGCGCAAAGCTTTTTCTAACTTTTCTTTTTAACTTCAATTTTCATAGCGTATAGCTTTTTCTAACCTTTTTTCAAAAACGAATTTAGCTTCACTTTTAGCGATCATCTGGCCACACTGGTGGCAGACTCCCGATAGACTTCGACATCTCTGCATTGTTTACACAGATTAAACGGAACGAAATGCTAAAAAAAATTTCTCAAATGTTTCTCAAATGTTTCTCAAACCGTTCTTAAGTTGATGAACAATGTTTGAGAACACGCTTAGTTTCAAATGATAAACAATGCTGAAAATCAAATTGAGAAATAAGATTTTCTCAAGCTTTGAAAATTTTTGTTCCATTGTTTGTTGGGTACAATTCAAACACGCATTAAAGCATACATTTGTGCGCACAATCTGTGCTATAAGATATGCCTCCGAATGCTAAGATGATGTCAAATTAATGTGATGCATAACAAAATATGTATGCGCTCGTGTGTACGGACTTTGGTTGTACGTTGAACTTGAAACGGCGTAGAAATTAGAGAAGATGATGAAAGTGAAATTAGTTGAATGTTGTTGAAATCTCCCATAAATGAACTACATACAAAACTTTGACCAGTCAAGAAGAATAACAAAAAAATAAATAAAAATAACCACCCTCAAATATGAATTATACGCATAACTCGAAGACTTGCTGTCATTTAAATGACAGCAACAACAATGCACAAATTGAAAAAATATCGCATCGCATAAAAGCGAATGTCCGCGGCAGTTATATAGGGAGAAAAAAAACTAGCAACAACAAAGAGAACGCATGCTAGCGACATACAGCAACAATGGAAAATCGAATAGTAAAAATTGTAAAAGCAAAAAGGGCGGACCCAATCAACCGCCTTACACGCACACTAACACACTGTCACTTTGTCGCCTGCCTGTTCGCGCACTGCCTGCATTGTAATTCACTTTTTGAGGGAAATTATGTGATTTTCAATATTTTGGGGTGTTTCATAGTGGTTTTTTGATGGAAAAACTATCGCATACATACATATGTATGTACATCAGTGTGCGTGCGTGCGTGCGTGTGTTTTATTGTGAAAATCGTGTCGCAATAAAAGTGCAATGTGTTAGCTAGCTAAAAGGGGGGTAGTTGTTTGCCTTACTTTGTTTATTTGTGCGGTCGATGCCGCCGATCGGGCCCGGCGATCGACGAAAATTGGTAAACGGTGCAATCGATGGAAAAAAGTGCCTAAATTGTGCACTTTTTTGTTGCGCCGATTTTCTGCTGCATCATGCCGCAGATTGAGTGCATTGCACAGTACCGTACGGCACGTTCCAAAGAATACAACATTATTGCGCATGCGCACTTTTATATCGATAACACGATTTTCACGCGCTTCAAATTACGAACATTTTTGTGTGATTTAGAAAACAAGGTGGTTTCTTTTATCGATGACTCAAATAAATTTGTGTGTTCTTGTAAGAAGTTTGAAAAGTTCAATGTGCGAAACTAAAAAGGCGGAAAATTAAAAGAGCAGTTTACACGGTTCCACATCTTAAGGGAAACAAAAATTCGTTTTATATGTGTACGTACGTATGTATTTTGGTTGATTTTTTATTTCAAAGTATGACAATTAAAAAATAATGTACAGTGGCGGTCAAAAATGGATGGATGGTGTTTCGCTTTTAATATTTACAATTTTTTTTTATAAAAATATGGTTCATGCTTTAACAAAACCCATATTAATCACACTTTCAATCGTTATACAGAGTTTAGGAAAAAAAATTGTATCTAAGTTTCGAGCTTTTTAACCAGAATTTTTATAAATTTTTCCAATATGCAGTTAACGCGCTTATAGAATTTTAGTAAAGAAAGTGCAAGTTTTGAACGGCTAAAAAATAGCATTGATTTTTAATAATTTTTGTTTGTTGACGGCTATGTGTTTTTTT
>NW_023458565.1:11908438-11919753 GCF_013731165.1 Rhagoletis pomonella
AAAAAAACACATAGCCGTCAACAAACAAAAATTATTAAAAATCAATGGTATTTTTTAGCCATTCAAAACTTGCACTTATTTTACTAAAATTCTATAAGCGCGTTAACTGCATATTAGATAAATTTATAAAAATTCTGGTTAAAAAGCTCGAAACTTAGACACAATTTTTTTTCCTAAACTCTGTATAACGATTGAAAGTGTGATTAATATGGGTTTTGTTAAGGCATGAACCATATTTTTATAAAAAAAACAATTGTAAAAATTAAAAGCGAAACACCATCCATCCATTTTTGACCACCACTGTATATTATTTTTTAATTGTAGTGCTTTGAAATAAAAAATCAACCAAAATACATACGTACGTACACATATAAAACGAATTTTTGTTTCCCTTAAGATGTGGAACCGTGTCAACACCCCTTTTAATTTTCCGCCTTTTTAGTTTCGCACATTGAACTTTTCAAACTTCTTACAAGAACACACAAATTTATTTGAGTCATCGACAAAAGAAACCACCTTGTTTTCTAAATCACACAAAAAATGTTCGTAATTTGAAGCGCGTGAAAATCGTGTTATCGATATAAAAGTGCGCATGCGCAATAATGTTGTATTCTTTGGAACGTGCCGTACGGTACTGTGCAATGCACTCAATCTGCGGCATGATGCAGCAGAAAATCGGCGCAACAAAAAAGTGCACAATTTAGGCACTTTTTTCCATCGATTGCACCGATTTACCAATTTTCGTCGATCGCCGGGCCCGATCGGCGGCATCGACCGCACAAATAAACAAGGCAACGCAAACAACTACCCCCCTTTTAGCTAGCTAACACATTGCACTTTTATTGCGACACGATTTTCACAATAAAACACACGCACGCACGCACGCACACTGATGTACATACATATGTATGTATGTATGTGATAGTTTTTCCATCAAAAAACCACTATGAAACACCCCAAAATATTGAAAATCACATAATTTCCCTCAAAAAGTGAATTACAATGCAGGCAGTGCGCGAACACGCAGGCGACAAAGTGACAGTGTGTTAGTGTGCGTGCGTGTGAGGCGGTTGATTGGGTCCGCCCTTTTTGCTTTTACAATTTTTACTATTCGATTTTCCATTGTTGCTGTATGTCGCTAGCATGCGTTCTCTCTGTTGTTGCTAGTTTTTTTTTTCTCCCTACATATATAACTGCCGCGGACATTCGCTTTTATGTGATGCGATATTTTTTCAATTTGTTCATTGTTGTTGTTGTCATTTAAATGACAGCAAGTCTTCGAGTTATGCGTATAATTCATATTTGAGGGTGGTTTTATTATTATTTTTTTGTTTTTTTTTCGTTATTCTTCTTGACTGGTCAAAGTTTTGTATGTAGTTCATTTATGGGAGATTTCAACAACATTCAACTAATTTCACTTTCATCATCTTCTCTAATTTCTACGCCGTTTCAAGTTCAACGTACACCCAAAGTCCGTACACACGAGCGCATGCATATTTTGTTATGCATCACATTAATTTGACATCATCTTAGCATTCGGAGGCATATCTTATAGCACAGATTGTGCGCACAAATGTATGCTTTTATGCGTGTTTGCATGTACCCAACAAACACTGGAACAAAAAATTTTCAAAGCTTGAGAAAATCGTATTTCTCAATTTGTTTTCCAGCATTGTTTATCATTTGAAACTAAACGTTTTCACAAATATTGTTTATCAACTTAAGAACGGTTTGAGAAACATTTGAGAAAATTTTTGTAGAATTTCGTTCCGTTCCATCTGTGTCAACAATGCAAAGATGTCGAAGTCTATCGGTAGTCTGCTACCAGTATGACCAGATGATCGCAAAAAGTCAAGCTGAATTCGTTTTTTAAAAAGGTTAGAAAAAGCTTTGCGCTATGAAAATTGAAATTAAAAAGAAAGGTTAGAAAAATCTTTGCGCTATGAAAATTAAAGTTAAATATAAGTCAATATATTCATTCTTTAAAAAATCGATAAGTTCCGCAAAACCGATTTTCTGTAAATGAATTTTTAAATCATTCTCATCAAAACACAAAACAGCATCTATCAGGCCAAATAACGGCTACATAACTTCAATATGTGCAAAAAGAAGTTCAGTTTAGGATAGATAGATAGACAGATTGAGCCCTCAACCATTTACAGTACCTCATCAAATTCTAGGGAACCCACAAATTTGAGGAGATCTCCTGGGATTAGCGATTGTATCAATTCTTCACTTGGCCACAGTTGGCCTAGGTACCTCTCTCCGTGTTTTCGCAACCGCCTCGCACTCGCGAAGCGGGTTCACAGGGGTCTCCTCATTGACATCGCAGAAACGATATAGGTCCTTTGACCAGATGCCTAGCTTGCACAGGTGACCTCTCAGTCTACAGTGACACGTCTGAAAACCTGTTATTATCCTTACCGCCCTCTTTGGGGAGGCTTACAATTGCCCTGTACCTTGTAAAGTTGTGGCCTCCCGTTAGGCATTTAGCCTGACGTAGACCTGTAGTGTTGCGCCAGTGTTGATCCCTTAGCCGGGTTCTCTCCTTTCTGATTCCTTCCTTGATTGTGCTAGGTCCAATCACTAGGAAGGGCTCAGGACCTATAGGCGACGAGGCGGCTGCCTTTCCAATTATTCGCTCCGCTTCCTAGTTGCCAGCAACTCCTATGTGAGCTGGTACCCCAGTTAATTGGATGTCATTGTACTCCGCTAGGATGTTGAGCTTATCAATGCACTCAAGAACCAAAGATGACTTGACCTCAAATGATAAGAGGCCCTCCAGTGCCGCCTGGCTATCACTCAATATTAAAATTTGCTCATTACGGTAATTTCTATGTAGGTTAATCTATGCACACCGACTGAGGGCATATATCTCCGCTTGAAAGATACTCGGGTATGCTCCCATGGGTTGCGTCCGGAGTTTTGAAGTCATCTGTATACCATTGCATCGAGCTTGCCTGTATATACCTCCCCATAAAAGAGGTGCTCCAAGTTGACTTGGTGCAAAAAAATGGTATTTTTAGAAGTATTAAAGCTCAGGTACTTACTTTTATTGTTCCTGTCCGAATTGTGGATATTTGAAGAAAAAAAGGCCAGAAAAAGCCACGAAGCCAGATATAAATTTTTGAGGCTTTAGCATAAAATTAAATGATAAATCTACCCTCAAAGAGGTTAACCTCTGGGCCCAATTGCACCAACGGCTTATCACTTATCACTTTACAAATTTTGGATAAGCCTTTTTTTGAAAAGTAAAGTTGACAAGTGTCACACTGTCTGCCACATCAGTCGCAAAATGGTTCCTCGACCAGGCCATCGCTGTTATTCGCAATTTTTCTGTCGGAAAATCACTTCTCTTTGAGTAAAAATTGTATAATAATATTATTTTGCGATTGATCGTTTTGTGGCTGATCTGCCGACATAAGCTATTGCCCGGCCATTAAAACTTAAAACCGAATGAAAGAAATAGTCTGCTGCATCGATAGTGGCCAGCAATATGCCTGCTTAAAATGAAATAATATTTTTATGATACAAAAAAACTTATGAATGTGTATTTATGATAAAAATGGTTATGCTTTATTGAAAATGCAGTAAATCCAACTATTTTTCTATAAAAACTGTGTGTTTCTTTTACATGCATCATGGGCAACGCTATACAAATATTTCGACTTCACTTCGTTCCGCTCCACTCACGTTTAAGAAACAGTTGAGTATTCAATATTTCTCCGTACTAAAAATTTGCAGTTTAGTTTGAGAACGCCATCAAGGTTATTTGACATATATTTGAGAAGTAACGTTTCAGATTTGGGAAAAGGACAAAAATGTTTATTGGGTAAGTACTTATATACATATGTATATGTGTATGTGTGTAAGTTAATCAAGTATGTCAGATGCATACCCATCAAAAGTCGTGCTCCAGGCAACGTTATAATGAGCATCATCGATAGCCGATCGAACCTTTTGCAAATTAATGCTTTTAAGTGTGTGTATGTAAATATGTATGCCTTCATGCATATTTATGTACATATATACATACATATATGCAGACACTTGTGCAACCCACATGCAAATCGTACATGCGAAACTGTGAACAATTAGATTGCCAAATCTACTGCACCAATTATCCACTCTGTTACTAAGCATCCTAGCTGCCCCTTGTCTAGTTACAACGATACTTTTTTTGTTATTATTATTTTTGATTGTTGTCTTACAATATTATGTAGCACTTATACATATTTATTTATCTACACATGTACAGACATTAACACATTCCATACTACTCGTATATATGAAGGCACTTTATGCCCAACTACAAGCCAACCTTGCTGTCACTAAGCCCAAATGACAGCTAAAATCATAAATACATTTGTGTATGAGGCTTTAGCAAGTCATAGTTAATCTATCAAACATCCCTTAGCAGCAACGCATCATCCAAAATGTCATAGTTGACTAATAAAGTTACGTATTTACATACGTACATACAAAAGTACCTATAGTCTTTCGTCTGCAACCACTTGCACTGAGTCGAATGATTTTTTGCATATCATAAATGTTGCAAAAATAATATGCATTCCCCAGGGTCTTGTAGTCAATTAACATGACTTCATATCGCAAGTGGAACGCACGCCCCTATGAAAAATTGTGTTTAAATACTCGTATCAATTTCTTTTTTTTTTTGAGAAGGAATTTGACGCAATTTATTCCATTCCTATCGCATTAGAAGAAGGAGTATACGCGTCTAATGCAAAAATCGAAAATAGAGTCTGTTCAGGCCTTCTGTGAAAGTTCCATATCTTTTTCTTATTTTTTGTTTAGCGCTTACCAGTCACTCCCCTTCTGTCTCAACTGACGCTAATTGCAAATGCCAAGTGCAGCAAGTCCTTCAACACTTGGTATTTTCATCGCAGTGGAGACCTCCATCTTCCTCTGCTGCCACCAGTGGGTTCCGAGATGAATAATTGCAGTGTCCATTCGAATGACATGACTAAGCCATCTATAGTTTTGGTTTAACGTGGGAACCTACGTCAATTTAATGCGGTCCGAGCATATTTTTTATATGAATTGTGGTTAATTTTGGAGTACTCCTTGGTCTTTAGGGAGTACTCTTTACACGCATGCATGGAGTAGTCGCGATTTTTGCAGGGAAAGTGTCCTTTGAAAGAAGTTTTTTATTTCCGAAGGCGAATTGTAGGGAAAATTTCTGAAGGCAGTGTGGGAGGACACACTTACCACCTTGGCGAAGCTGAAACCTACCTAAAGTCTCTGCCGTTCTTTGGGTCCCGGCACCCGGTTGCAACGCAACTCCACATCAAAACCTTGCGGGCTCTCCCGCATTCGGGTATTAAACCACAGCCCCCGCGATATCCCCCGAAGGGCCATACCTCACGGACCGGTTTGGAGTAGTGCTCGCCAGCCAGACTCGCTCGACCAGCTCGACTCACGCGACTTACTAAACCTACCAGAATAAACATGCTTGACCCCACAACTAGTCAGATTCACTTTTCCACCATTATCAAACCACCTTGTTGCTACCCATAAACAACCTCCATTTATTCATGCTACATGTCGCGCTCATCTCACAAGACTTACTGATCTCATTCCACCCCGAGCTGTCCCTCCCGAAGTGAAAACCGACTTTCAGCCCTTGTTCGAGTCGCTTGACTCACCTCATTCACATTGCCTGTCTCACTAATCTTGCAGGTCTTACTAGCCTTACTGGAGAGCACTTTCCAGCCCGGGTGCACAATAGGCATGGATTGTTGCTCCTTTTCCGGTTTTCTACACCCGCCCGAGTTGCTTGACGAGCCACATTTTGCAAATCTAATCAGCTGTACGATCTTACATGTGCATCTGGCCTGTCTTTTGGCTTTGTTCGTCTTACTGGCTTTGTTTATCTAGCCAACGAACACACTCCAGGGGCATGACTAAGCCATCGGAGTATTTTAATTATCTGCACTATGTTCATGACGTTGTAAAGCTCATACAGCTCATCGTTCCACCGTCGGTGGTACTCGCCGCCGCCAACGCGTAAATGCATGCTGAGTGACTTATAGAGTGTGGTTTTCGTACGTCGAGCGAGTACTTTACATCCGAATTGTCTACTTAGGCCAAAAATCCAACACCGATTTTGCGCTCCTTTACGTACCGGTTATGGTAGACGTCGCAAGGCGCAACGTTTTCCTTGCTTTGTCCCGTCCAAGGCATTTCTTTGATGGCGGTGATGTCAGTATTTATCCTCAAGAGGGCGTTCACCCGTCGGGCAGAGGCACCATCCTTAACACTTGCCGTGGTCGTCATCAAACGTATGTGATCATTCTATGTATGGATTTTTACGTGGCGGATCCCAAGCCCAGCGCACAACCCATTTTTGAGATCATCTCATTACATCGGCCTCTATTGAAGCTTCAAGAGACCCTTCGAAAATCTGGTGTGGAATCAAATAGTCTCTCCTTCCCTTTAAATATGCTAATACACTATGCTACTCTGACTTTACGTGCTTCCTAAATCCAAGCTGACCATAGGAATAAAGTCTCCCGGGAATTGTGAACACTATTTCTTTGAGTGCCGCTATCGGTGTTGTCCACAAGACAGCCGTTATGCCTATAATTGAAAGCCTATAAATGCTCGCCAGTCTTTTTATGTAAATCTTCTTTTCCGTCGCTGCTCACCATATGCGAACCCCTTCAAATAGTATTGCCCTAACAATATTAAATGTGAAAGTTCAGGCGAAAGGTTCCAAGTGCACCCGAACGGCATTTATATATGTATGTAAAGGCCGCCGACCTTTTTTAAACGCTCATCACATTGGGTTTCCATGACAGTTTGCTATCCCGGACGACTACAAGGTACTTCCACTACGATTTCCGAAGAAGGCAAACTATTTGCAACGTCTCTTGAGGTCCCCTAAAGACTTTTCCAAATATACCAATTTTTCGAAATATGGGAAGCTTCAGATAAGCTTTCGGAGATTCCGATTTTTTCGGGACTTAGTAAATTTAAGTTCAAATTGCCCAAATTACTGAAACAAAAAGGAGCCTAACTATACACATGAACTCTTACCAATCAATCCGTTGGCTTACTCCCAAAGAGAAATCTGTCGTACCAAATTGGTAGAGTACTCTATGATAGTTTTGTATGTATGTTTTATATACAAGTGCATTGCTAATTCACGTACTCGGGCATGCGTTTGTATTTATTGAAGCCGGTATTCGTGTGTCGAAGGTGGTCATGTGCGTATGAGTAAAATGTTACTTTCACTTTCGTTGCTTGTCTGATTCTGCGCAGAAGTTTCTGAACAATCAGAGCATTTGTTTTAATGCCGATTCCATTATATATGGATACGTTTGCTAAATGGTTAGCTTACAATTGCTGAACAGCGAGAGAGCATACATACGAGTACTAAGATTGAGTACGTGGACACGTATCAGTAGATATGTGAGAGGGCTTTATACAAACCGAAAAATCGCCGGTCCAAAGTATTGAGAACTCTTAAATACATACATACCTACTTACGTATATAGCTTTAACATACCTGCTGAAGATACATATTTACATAGTATGTATGTCTATTTGTATTTGTATATGTATAAATGTTTAAATTTGAGAGCATCAGCCTCGGGAGACCAGCGCAGGGCCGATGGGGAATTCTGGTCGAATGAGTGGCTTTCAAAATCATTGGTTGGTCAGTGAATGGTCAAGGTTTTATATTGACTTTCACTTTTACGACCATTCATGCATATATGTATGCATAAATAAATGTATGTATTCATATACTAACATATGTAGGTATGTTTGTTGTATAGTTGTTTTGTTTTTGTGTGTTGTTATTCTTATTGCGAGCTCCAACGAAATTCACTTTCACTTTTACAACGTTTTCTAAACCGATCAACGTTCATGAGAGCTGTAAGGGTGAGCGACTTATGCAGATACATATAAGGCTGCCGGCAAAAGCAACAGTAAAATACGTTTTAAAGGTAAACATACACATTCATACTAAAAGGATATGTATGTGTAAAGTAGGCAAAATGTACGAATGGGTGACTTGGGCAATTCAGTATTGGCGCTCAACAATCAACTTAACATGCGTACGGCAATGGAAGTCTGCTATAGTTTAGTGTAGTGGTCAGCTGTTGAGCCTTGCGGGGAAAATCCGAGCTAGCACTAAATTTTCTAACTCAATTCGGGTCGATACTTATTCTGAAAATGTACATAAATGCTAAATGCGTAATATGCAAACGCCAAGTCGTTTCACATTCAACAAATTAAAAATTGTAAAATCTCAAGGAACACTCATATTTGGAAGGCAAGAAATTTCTTGCAGGGTATTCCATACTATTAGTTACATTACATATGTGTGTGCACTGAAATGTGGAAAATTACACTAGTGCACACATAGACATGCATATATACATATGTACTTAAACAACAATATGTAACTAGTATAGCCATAAAATAAACACTTGTGCTGATTATGGTGCTGGATTGTTGACACCTTCTAGCGAAGTTTTTGATAGTGGAAAGTAATGCAAGAGTATTTGTTGCCTTTAACAGATGTAGGTCTGTATTAGAGATGTTAATTTTTTCGATTTTATGATCACAATAATTAGATATTCATTATTTTTCAACAACTTGGGTTTGAAAACGTACTTTTCTTTATTTAAAGTGAAAATTATTTCATTAGTAACAAAACAAAAGACAGTTATTAAATTTATACGCATTTAATAATAGCATGTGCATATCTGATAAAGTAACTTAAGGTATGCCGAAAAAAGTTCGATGCAAACAAACTTAAGTCAACGAATTTATTTTGTGGTTGAAAGAAGTTCATATATGAGCGAATCTCACGAGTTGTTATATATTCGGCAAAAACGTGTTTTTTGGTCGAAAATAGTAATACACCTATCTTAGAAAATGCATTATCTTCAGTTTTTGATAAAAAACAAAATTGTATTTTAATGAAAACTGGAAAAAAGATATACTACAAACGTAAAAATAACCACTCATGCTCATATACCCGCAGTTGCGTATGTAACGTATACGCCTAGTCATCCTACACTACTTAAAAGTCATAATATTTAAAAGTAATTAAATATTGACGTGTGGGATTTTGACTCAGTATTCTTTATGTACATATGGGGCTTTCCAAATACCAAAACGGACGGGGTTCGCACTTCATGTGTTTGATTTGTTTCAACTTTTTAGGGTTAATGCATAAACATAAATAATAAATAAATATGTGAAATTTGAGCTTGATAAATACATTTTTAAAATCTTTACAGCACAAAAACAGAAACAAATCGATTTAATAGTTTTCCAAATATCTCGAGAACATACACACATCAAAATTCTCTATGAAAAGAAGTATTAAAAAAAAAAAATGTTCTTGAAAAATTTTTCACATACAAATTTTTTGATAAAAAAAAAATAGGTTTTGAAAATATGCCATCTCAAAAAAAAATTAAAAAAAATAACAAGGGTAGCTCAATGGTGATTTCGTGTCTACCAAAAATGTCGCCTTTTGATTGCCCCTTTCTCTTTTCGTGTTCTATTCTAAATTAAGGGCAAAGGATGAAAAAATTTTGTGTTCGTTTCTTAAAACGTCACACTCTTGTAAGGCAAAAAAGGCACCTTTTTCACCCTTTGAAGCTTTGTCAGGGGAGATGGTTGCCCTGAAAATCAGATGATTGCTTAAAACGATAATATTTATGACAAGAAGACAAAAAAACATGCCTTTTGAAAGGGTTGAGAGTAACATCAAGCACATTTTGCACCGTGCAAGGGAAACATTTTTTTTACAACGAAGTGCAGTAAAATAACTACATTACAAATTTATAAATTTTTTAATTTTTTTTTGCTAATTTTCCTGAGTATGCAGTTTTGTAGCGCATTAAAGTCTAGTGCTAGTTTTAAGCGATTATTTAATTAATTAAAAAAATTTTTAAATTTGTAACGTACTCATTTTACCCAAATGTTCAAATACTTGATTTACTTCTGATTGTAACTACTTGCTTCTGGAACTTCATTCATTGAAATGAATGCAAGAAGAACGCTTTGGCGTTCTTTTTTTTTTGGTGAGAGAAGGAAGTAACACTAACTCATATACTAGTTAGTAGCAGAAATAACAAAAACGCCTTATTTCAACCAGTTTTGTTTATATTTCAGGATTATCTTATGTTTTTCTTATCTTCTCTGATAATTATTCAATTATTTCTGATAGCTTTAAAATCGATTTGCGACCCACAACTAAAGTAAAACCAACCTCTTCGATGTTTATAATAAGTTAAATATAATGCAACGAGTAGGTTGGCATATCATAATTAAATTTTATTGATTTGTAATTAAATTTCACGAATTCACAAAGATAGTACACAATTTTAAGTTCTAAACTTTTTAGTAGCATTATAGGTAAATGCTGCAAACTATACAAACTGAAAACAACTGGAAACAAAAACACCTCTTCATCCACCACAAAAACGCCCACCTCATTTGTCAAACGTCAAAAAAAGCTGTCATTAAAAATTGAATTTGAAAAACGAAAATTAACAATAAAAGGGAAAACCTCTAAAGGTGAAATCTAAATAACCCAAAAGCGCCCATTGAAGGGAAAGTGACGAAAAGTGCGTCCCCATTTTAACACAGAAACAGAAAAAATAAGAAGCATGCAACTGCATACCTATGTACATTAGGGTGGTCCAAAAATGCATGTGAGAGAGAAAAGCAAATTTTCGAAATTTTAATGCTTTCATCAACTAGGATTGTTCTACATATATCGAAAAATACACTTTTTTAATCAAAAAATATTTATAGACCGAACAAAGCGCTCAAGATTTCCCATGTATTTTATATTGGAGAAAAAATTATTTTTCGTAGAAATGGTGTAGAATCCTCGATAATCAATATTTGTCATGCGGCAAACTCTGTTTCTCTTCAGCGGACTTCAAAAATAATATCCAATTGTTTATTTAACAATTGTTTAATATTAACGTTTTTTTTGTTTTTTTGCATTTTTGGAGACTTTTGGGGGGACCTATAAAAAATAGTTGATGTTAAAAAAAAAAATTTTAAAAAAATTGGGTATTATTCCTTGAAATCTACTGAATAGAAATTGAAAATTTCCGATTTTCGAAGATTCTATACGACTTCTACGAAAATTATTATTTTTTTCTCCATAAGCGCTTTGAGCGAGCTGTAAATATTTTTTTCTTTAAATTAAACAGTTATATATTTTTTCGACACCCTAATGTACACAATCGTGCACACGGTACAATCGTACCATGACGGTATGGACATGTGTATGTAATTATGCTTAAACAAAC
>NW_023458565.1:11919853-11960490 GCF_013731165.1 Rhagoletis pomonella
CATTGATTTTTAATAATTTTTGTTTGTTGACGGCTATGTGTTTTTTTTTGTTTATATAAATAGCGAAGTTTAGGAAAACTCGCGTTGACTTTTTTTATTTTTTTCTCGAACGGTCTCGCGTATATTCTTCCACAAGAAATTCATGTCTATATGGAAAAAATTGCAAAACACCGTCAACAAAAAAAAATATTAAAAATCAATGCGATTTTTTAGCGGCTCAAAACTTGTACTTATTATAATAAAATTGTATGAGCCTGGTAACTGCATTCCCGAAAACAAGATAGGCTTAAATCTGGTTTCATAGAGCTAATGAATTACTTTGGGCGGTAGACCTCACCTTTTACCGATAGCTCCCCTACACCTGCACAAGACAATCGATGCCTTTCTTACCTTTTCCTCGATGTTAGGCTTTTGCGTCGGCTTCCTATCCAATATCAAGATCCCCCACTCGAGCGAAGGGCCACAACGGATATCTTGTACTTCCTGGTAAACAAGACCAGTTCCGTCTTGCTGGGATTTACTGCGAGGCCACCGTTGATCGCCCACATAGTTACCCGGTTCGGGTAACCCGGGGCCAGATTAAAAAGGGTGTTTAGAAATCGTCCCTTAACCAAAAGTTCCACATCAACTACCCGACAGGGCACTTTTTCCAGTTCCTCTAGCAGGTCGTTTACAACCGCATTCTAGAGCAGGGGATAGAGAACATCATATGACTCTGCGCTGATCTGGCCTTTGCGATGAACGTAACACTGACACCCTCCAAGCCTTGGGGATGTGCCCGGACCTCACGCAGTTGGCGTAAATAGGAACCAACCAATTCCACGACATCTCCAGAGCCCTTTGCAGCCGCGCAGCTATGATGCCATTGGTCCCCGGCGACTTGAAGGGTTTGAACAAATTTATCGCCCAGGTCATGTGACGATCGTCCAGAAGATCGGAGAAGTACGGGACCTGAACTAGAAAATATTGCAAAAAGTACTTATTTTTGGTTGAGAACGAAAATGACACTGAAGATGGCACAACGCCGAAACCGGTGTGTCTCCAATCAAAATTTGACAAGGGATTACGGAAAATCGTTCTAAAATACAGTAAAGAAGTATATTTTACTGTACTGCGACGTACGAAGGACAAGAGCTAAAAAAGAAGTACTGTACTTCTGGGGACCGAAAATAACAGTTTTTTTTTTAAGTAAACTTGGCCAAATTTTTTTTAAGTTTGAAATAAAAGTAATTTCCTGATAATAAACAAACCGCTTGTCCAAATTAAACACTGAAAATAGCTTTTAAAGAAATAACGAACGAAGCTTATCACTTCTATTTATATTCTTTTTTATAATTTAAGACAGAAGAAATTCATATACCTGACCCAAGGTTAGTTCTATGGTAATTAAAAAACATTTTTTATTGAAATATTCTCCTGCAGGTGTCTTTCCTCGTTTAGACATTTCAGTTTCAAAGCTAGTTTAGTCCTCTTTCATTTTTTATTACTTTTATTTCAAACTTAAAAAATATTTAGCCAAGTTGACTTAAAAACAAAATAACTGTTATTTACGGCCCCTGCCTATAACTCATCTGCAAAATATGGAATACGACTGTACATTTTCCACTTAGACTCTCTCTAGTACAGCATACATTTAGGCGTTGAACCATTTCACAGCAGCTTCCAAACATAGTACAACTCATGTAGCACAGAGTTTTCGTTTTTTTTTTGTACATTTTATTTGTCTACCAGTCACTTCACCACATAACCAAATATGTAGCCACTTAGTACATACCATGTTCTTCGTGCTTTCTTCGACCACCCACTTTGACACCCGCCCACCCAACCAATTACCTGAAGCTGCTGAAATAGATGTGTATACATACTGTTTACATTGCAGCCATTTTCATTAAGGAATTTTTCGTTCAATTTTCTATTTCTTTGAGATTTTCTTTTTTGTTTTCGTTTGCATTTTACGTTAAATTCATTGGCGAATCGGTAATAAAGCATTGTAGTAGGTAGGAGATGAAAAAATAGTCTATATAAATACAAAATAAAATAAGACGATGAAAGAAGAGCAAGAGATGTTAGAAGCTTATGACGATGTGAATTGAGTAAAACAGTAATCAGTTACCTATGCACATACACACACACACACGCGTGCTTGTTTGTTAATATTGTGTGCTACTTGGCTTTGACGGCCCGCATCGTTTGTTGAGGGGGGGTTGTAAGTTCAGTGAAAGCGCTACAATTGCCGCCCAACGCCCACAGCGAACTTAAATTTGGCATATCTGCAACAGCAGCAGCAACAACACTTAGATAAAGCATACCGAATGCCTTGCACTTCTTCATGCATACATACATATGTATATACATTAGGGTGTCCAACGAATTTTTTTTTTGAAATTTCAAAAGACCCTTTCCCCTAATTTATAGGCCTTTAAAATGGTGTATAGCAATCTTTATTAGACTTGGATAGTCGGAATTTTTCATTGGGCAAATTAAAAAAAAAAAAACGATTTTCTTTTTTTTTTTTAATTTTGACCAACATTTATTTCCACAATTTCAAAATATGTACTACTATCAAAAATTAAATCTATTTTCAAATAAACTGATACCTAATTTATTGCAATCGCATAAAATTGTCGAAGTTAGGAAAATTTTCTTAATTACAGCCTAGAATTTATGTACCGGACTTTCAGATTTTTTGAGCAGTGTGGCTAAGGAATTTATCAATATTTATCCAAAGTTGATATATACAATCGCTCTTTAGCAAAAAAGTGGTTTTTTCGATGGGCACCCTAATATATGCACATTAGACTGCATCACCAAAAAATTGCAGGTTTTCCGGTAGGATTAAAAAATTTGTTATATTTTAAGACGTCCACCAAAATATTTCGAACAAATATTAAGATTTAAGTGAGCTGGACCGATTTGAAAATACATCCAAAAATGGAGTTTTTATGAATAAAAATAGTTTCTTAAAGAACTTAAAAAAAAGTCCCCTCAGATGACAAAACAGATTAAGCTTAAAAATTCTGCGTAAAAATATTTAAAAATCTTTACAACGGAATCGTAATAATCAATCTTAATAATCTTAATTCAACTTTGAATGACTTTCGTTCATCCTGCCTTTCTCGTTCATCGTTTGAATGAGTTTATTAACAAAGAAGGGTGAGAAAATACCTTTCCAATGACACCTCACAAGCCTAAATCGGAAGAGTTTAGGTTCAGTTATTCAAGTTTTTCTTATACCAATCTCTAAAAAAAGTTAAAAACAGCATCAAAAATCTGATTATTCCGTAAAAAATTTTTTTTAATTTTTTAAAAATATTTTAATGCAAATGTTTAAAGCTTAAACCGTTTTGTTGTTTGAGGGAATTAAAAAAAAAATTAAGAAACTATTTTTATTTATAATAAAACTCCATTTTTGGAGGCATATTCAAATCGATCCAGCTCACGTAAATCTTAATATTTTTCCAAAATATTTTGGTGGGCGTCTTCAACCATAATAGATTTTGTAATTCCAATGGAAACACAGTACCGATTTTTTTTTGTATGGGGAGTGATGCGGTCTAATGTACATACAAATGTATCCTTTCAACTAGCTACATACATACATACATGTGCACATAGTGAGCATCGCTTAGCAAAAACGAAAGTCAAGTCGGCCCAACCAAGCGTGCAGGAGGCAACCAAGCAGCCAGTTCGTCAGCCAGCCTTTCAGCCAAGCAGCCAGCCAACTAGTCAGCCAAACTATGTATTGTATGTGCATAGCTTGTGCCAGCCAACCAATTTCAAGCATGGAAACTTAATTTATGTTTTCAGCATAGTTGAGAATTTTTGTTTTTTTTTGTCCCTTCTCATCCCTTTTTGCAGCCTGCCTGCGACATAAACGTCCAACGATTGCCTGCATTTTCACTACTTTTTTCTCACTTTTTTTCTTCTTCTTAAGAATGAAATTTATTTTGCCAAGTCATGTTGAAGAAAATTTTTATAAGTTTTATATGCGCTATAGATGTGGCAGTTGATGTATGGTGGGTGGGGGTAGTTTGCATGTATGTATATGTGTGTCTATGAGTACTACATAGGTAATGTGAGGGCGGCATGTTTGTATGTATGGCATAATGTTGTATAGCATGAAAGAGTGGAGTAGGGGCGCTGGAGACGTGGTAGCTTACGAAATGAAAAGAAGATAGAAAAATACAAAATAAGGAAAATTTGTATTCCTTAAATCGGATGACTTTGTATAAATTTGTGTATTTTGCTGTTGCTGCTGCTGCTGCTACTTGTGCTACTATTTAACTTCTCCATTGTATGATCGTACGAGTATGTATGTGTATATGATTCTACATATTTTGTGCGTATGTGTGCTACGTTTCACAACCGTGTATTACTAAGAGATGTGCATACATAGGTATATAGATATGTAGACGGAGAATTATGTATAATGGAATATTTTTCATAGAATTTGCAGAAAAATGAAAAGAAATGAAATAATATGGAGAAAAATGAAAATAGAAGCTCGTCACAGACAATAATTTTGGCTTGTGAAATACTTACGCACATGCATACATACGCGTATTATTATTAGTATTAGTGCATGTGCGTGTTTTTTTCGATTTTTGCGTACGCATGTGCATGTACGTTTGTCGATTCTAAGTAATGCGTAAAGACTAGCAACAGAATTGAGTTGCACAAAAGTGGGTTGGGTGGCTGTATTAAATTTATGCAGATAAATAGTTTGAATTTTTCGTGCTCCCCTATACCCCTACTCGCATGTGATTGAGGCTTATCGACACTGCAAGGCAAACATAAATAATATCTATGTATGTATAGTAAACATTTAAACGTTTAACTTTTGCCAAAGCAAATATATTTGCTAATGGGCAAACTTTATTTAAAAACGCCAAAACCTTGATTGAAAATTACTTAGTGTGGTTTAACTTTTTAATAGCTAAGCCATTATTAGACACAGTAGTCTAAATTCAAATTTTGACGAAAAAAAAATTAGTATTGTTCATAATCCATAAAGGACCGTCCACATCAGGGAAGCAAACTCTGACAAAATATTTTTTTTATTTTTCCTTTTATTTCAACATATGTATGTACATAGAGTGATTAAAAGAAAAATACTGATAAAAATTAAATATTTCACACAAACAAGGTTGAAATTTTGAAATTCCTGCACACATTCGCATTCGCTTCAAATGATACGAATGTTTTGCGAATGCGAATATGTACATGGGCAGAGTGTGCATGTCTAATATTGTTGAAATGGCTCTAATATGGTAGACAGATGAACAAAATTAATTTGAATTAAGAAGCACAAATGCAAATTGAAATTTCACCCTGACAGACGGCAACCTTGTGCATTTAATCAGCTGATATTGAAGAATTTTTTTTTCTGTAATCGCCAAGTGAAAATGGATAGAAGAAAAATTTTGTTATTGACAGCTATTCTGTTCGTAAAAAATCAAGTTTTATTTTGTGAAAAAAATTCAGTTACTATTACTTAAATTAATAAATAATAGGGCGCAAATAAATTCTATTTTGAGCAGTCACGCGATCCTACGAGCCAGGATTGCAAATGCCCAGTCCGACGTACGGCGGATCTGGAAATTCGTAAGTAAAAATGTTCTTTTATAAAGATTTTAACCATTAGTTGTATCCCTAAAGGACCGCAGTAGCAGATTTTGGGAGCACGATGTCCGTGCAATGGACGACGCAAGATTCAGAGAAAACTTTCGTCTCGATAGGAGGGCTTTTCAAAAAGTGTGCGAAAAAGTACGAAACATGGAGAAAATTGATAGCAACCTGAGGCGTTGTATTCCACTCGAAAAGAGGGTGGCTATCGCACTTTTCTCATTGGGTTCTGCAGCAGAGTATAGAACCGTTTCTAGTTTATTTGGAGTTGGCCGAAGTACTGTTGGTGAAATTGTTCTGGATTTTTGCCACTCAGTTTGCGATAATTTTGCGGATTGCATTAATACATACCCCCCAAATCAACAAGAAATCAAAAGAATCGTAGACGGTTTCGCAGTCCTAGGGTTTCCGCAATGCTTTGGAGCTGTAGATGGATGTCACATTGAAGTGCAGCCAAGAAAGGAGGATGCCGTAGATTACCACAATTACAAAGGATGGTATTCCGTGGTTTTATTGGCAAGCTGTGATCACAGGTATGTAAATTTATGGCTGCACTGTATCGCATGCATATGTATATTTTTAAATTATTTGGACTTACAGGTCAAAATTTACGTATATTAACATTGGATCTACTGGAAGAAATAATGACTCTTACATATTTGAAAAAAGTTCATTAAAACAATTTCATGAAAGCGCAGACATTTTCGTACAAAATAGCGAGCTTATTGGCGGATTCAATATACCTGTGCTACTTATGGGCGATTCGGCCTTTCGGTTATCGCGCCACATGATGAAACCATATCCATATGTAGCTAACCAACCAGCTGCTGAAAAACTCTTTAACTATCGCCTGTCCAAATGTCGGCGTGTGATCGAAAATGCTTTCGGCCAGCTGAAGGCTCGTTTCCGAAAAATAGGGAGAGGCTTACAAGTAGCACCTAAAAATGTTAACGTTATAATACAGGCCTGCTGTATTTTACACAATTTTTTAAAACTTGAGAACGATGAAGTTTCTTCCGTCTGGATGCAGGATGCAGCAGAATACGGATCAGCAAGGAATCAACCTAATCACACAACAAGAGTTGGTGAAAATGACCTAACAGCAGCGGCTATAAGGAATGCCATTGCTATGAGTTTTCGTAAGGAAAAAGACTCTATTTTGCTGCTCGCAGTAGTTATTTTTATTTAAATTCATTTCCTTTTCAGTTATTTTCTATTTCAATTCACTTTTGCTTACATAAATACATATATATGTGCCTAAAATTAGATTAAAACCAAAATTAAATCAATTTTTATTCTACTTTTTTTTGTCTTTTTTGAGTAGGCAGATCGCCTCCAACTTTGCCATACTTACATATAAGTATACTCATGAACAAAAAAATGGGTGTGCGGCATTTTGATAAATTTTGGTTGTATTTGGATTTTTTTATTTAATGTTTATTAACTTTTGATAAAATTCTAGCGTTTTATACAATAAACAACATAAGTAAAATTCCACACTTCAAAGCTTGTACAAAATCTAGAAAAATTTATAAAACTTTTTTAGCAGAATATTTAGAAAATTTTTTGGTATGCAGTTTTCTAAATCATTAAATTTTAGTGTATTAAGTGTATCTTCAGAGCGGCTGAGAATTCGCATTGATTTTTAATAATTTTTTTTGCTGACGGTTCTACGCATATAGAGTATGCGAAACCATTTTCCTTATATGGTCAGCAGAAAGATTTATTAAAAATCAGCTCGAATCCTCAGCTACTTAAAGATGCACTTAATATACTAGAATTTAATGGTTTAAAAAACTGCATACCAAAAACTTGTCTAAATATATTACTAAAACAGTTTTTATGAATTCGTAACTTTGAAATGTGGAATTTTACATATGCTCTTTGTTATATAATACGCTAGAATTTTGTAAAATGTTAATAAACATTAAATAAACAAAAGCCAAATACAAACAAAATTTATCAAAATGCCGCACACCCATTTTTTTTTGTTCATGAGTGTTTAAACATACATATGTACAGTATCGGTCATATCTATAGCACGCCATTTCAAAGTGATATTGTGTGCCACTTATGTTTATTTATTTATTTTTAAGAATTTTCAATTAAAATACGGTTTTTTATTTAACAGAACCCATATAAACCCAAGTTTAAAAACTTATAGAAAACTACAAAAAAGTGCAACAAATTTTAACCTAAATTTCAAACTTTTTTCTCGGAAGTGTTTGAATTTTTCTGAATACACAGTTTTTTAGCCCAATTAATTTTAGTCTGATAATGTGCAAGTTTCAAGTGGCTAAAAGTTACCGCTGATTTTTTAGAATTTTTTTCGCCAAGGATGTTGCGGTTTTCTTCCATATACAAATAAATTGAGTTTATTCATTATATGGAAGCCAATGCGACAAAAAAAATTCTAAAAAATTAACGGTAATTCGTAGCTACTTGAAATTTGCACATTATCAGACTAAAATTGCAGGGGCTAAAAAACTGTGTCCTCAAAAAAATTCTATCACTACCGAGAAAAAAGTTTGAAATTTAGGTGAAAATTTGTTACACTTTTTTGTAGTTTTCTACAAATTGTTGAACTTGGGTATATATGGGGTTTGTCCGAGAATGAACAAAATTTTAATTGAAAATTCTTAAAAATAAATAAATCAACATAAGCGGCACACAATATCACTTTGAAATGGCGTGCTATAGATATGACCGATACTGTATACTACTTTAAGTTACATTTTTTTCCAAAACGCTTTTCATTAAACTAATAAATTCTTTTGTCGCACTACTTTGCTCTTTAATAGCATTAACGCATTCTGCTGTTAAAACTTTTCCGTCGTCTATGACCACTTTTAACAGCTCGTTTTGCTCTTTAGCTAATTGCACCACCTCACCCATATAATTTCTTTTCCTTTTAGAGGATGTGGAAGCTGCAGTCGAAGTGTCAAGTGGCGAAGAACTGGACAACTCCACCGGCGACGAAAGCGGTGACGAAGTTTGAGGCGATGGTGACGGTGAAGGTACAGCGGTTGGTGGCGATGGATGTGCTGCGGTTGATGACGGTGCAGCAGCAGCGTATGGATACGACTGAGGCACTGGGGATGGGGACGCTAAACTTGATGGTGATGGCACCGGCTGCGGTCCTGATGTCAATATATCCTAAATTTAAGAAGTTTTATGTATTTTTAAAGTTTTACAAAAATATATGTACATATATATTTATGTGTGAAACTGAAATTTTACCATTGAAAAAGATTCTAAAATCTCAGCGTTGTTTGCAGCGTTGAAACCGATGATTTGGTGGACTGCGTCAAAATGTTTCCACAGCGAGGGACTCCCACCAGATGGTCCTACCTTTTTCTTTTCTTCTCTGAAATTTTACGTACATTTGCAATTAGTGTTCAGAATGGTTAAATGGAAAATGACTTACCTATATCTTTGGGTCATGTTTCTTATTTTTATGTGGACCTCCTTTGCACTAAACTTTGACGCCATCTGTGTCGATATATCCGCATATATATGCAGATTGCGCTTCGCCCGTCGCAAGTCATCCGCACGTTCCGCCCATAAATCCAATAGCACTTTCTCGTCGCTGGTGCTCCAAGTACTGCGTTTTTTGTCGCTGGCCATCTGAAATTAGATATAATTCATTTTTTTAATATATTTCATTTGTTTTTAACAAATTTTTTAAAATAACTTACTTCTGATATGCTTGTTTTCGGATTCTCTTTTAATTATTTCCGTGCTGTCAACCACAGTCACCATTCACAATAGAAAATATATGCCAATTTTGGACAGCGTTGCCAAATGCAAATTAGAAAATCCAGTATAAATGCTCATTTATTTCGTGCATTTCCATCGAGCCAATGCGCATTTGTGAGAGGATTATTCACGAGTTAAAGCAAATAAATGCTGCTAATGCAAATAATCCCATCAATCTGTCTACCGTATAAGTCTGTCTAACCAGGGTGCGAACAATAACCGGCTGTTAGCATCAGGCGCTAAACAGTTAAGTGGTATATCAAGTAAAATTGATGGGCCTTCAACAAGTACTGCTAAAAGTCTTATAAGCAACATAGAAATAATTTTAGATTTCTCCAGTGAAAGCGAAGGCTCGGATAAAAAATCTGGAGACATTAAAAAATCTTAAATTAAAGCTCAATTGAAGGCATATCTTAAAGAAGAACGAGCTCATCTCGGTGAAAATCCTGTCGATTGGTGGAAAACTAAATTAAAATACGACAAGTTGACAGATCTGGCCCGCAAATATTTGAGCGCTCTGCCCGACAGCATTCCAAGTGAGCAACTGTTCAGTGCAGCCGCCTTATATGGGCCTCTAAGACAGCGATTCCCAAAGTGGTCCACGGGAGACTCGACATGGGTCTACGTTGGTGTGAAAAAAATATGGGGGTCTACGTTGGTGTGAAACAAATTTGGGGGCCCACGAGTTGTAAGTGGGGGTCCACGCAAATTTATCTGGTTTCGTTAGTAAAGAACCAAAATGGTTGCTTGATAGCCTCTTTATTTAACTTTAATTTTTTTTCCGGAAAAACTCATCAACCTTCAATATCAGAAGGTCTATCTAGTTTTTTGTTCTCATAGAAAAGACGGGACTGCCACTTGATGTGGCAAATGACAACTCCATTTGCCCATCCTGCCTTGAACACATTCTTTTGAACATTCTTTTAAATATTCTACAAAAAAGGTTCAGGCTGCAATTTTAAAAGCACATTTTAAGCTTTTTGTTAATTGTTGTCAAAATGGCGTTTTACAAAAATCATAAATCAAAATCAAAAATCATAAAATCATTCGATATGTAAAATTTTTCGGGATCCCGGGCAATTCGGAACCTCAAAAAATAATGCATAGAGCAATCTTTTTTTAACAAATTTTAGTATGCATATTTATTTACTTTAACCAATGGCATATCTTACAGTTAACATTTTTATTTACATTTTTTATATGCACTTCTATATATGTGCATGTTTATGTCTTATACCTCCACGTAGTATTTATTTAGATTTTTAATTGCAAATATTGAATATTTAAAGTATATTAATTGCACTCACAATGATGATAAAACCTCTCTAATTACCAACTAATTTTATCCTCTTCTATTTACTTATTTCCCAACAGTAATAACAAAAATGGCCGCATCTATTTATGCTACCCCACCGCCAGACTTAAGCAGTGAGGACACTGCACTTTCCGATGTCTCGAATGCATCTTCGCTAAATAATCGCAGTAGCAACAACAGCAACAGCAACACTACTAACAACAACACAAACTACAACAACAGCACAACTACCAGCAACAACAACACAACCAGAACAAATCCAGTAACAAATAAACAAAAACGCACAATTTCCGAAGTCCTAGCCGGCAGTGGTGGTGGTGGTGGTGGTGCTGCAAGCCAAGTTGATCAGCAGTCGCCAAAACGCTGCATTAGCGCATCACCAAAAGCGTCTAACGGCGGCATCACTACAAGTGCCACAATTACAGTTGAGGAGGCCATTGATAGTACAATACGAGATGAAGGGGTAATTGACGATGATGCCGACATGTCAACGACATCATCGCCAACAGAAAGCGCCTCAGCTGCCACAATAGCGGCCGTAGCAGCGGCAGCTAATGCAGCAGCCATGCAGCTGCAATTGTTGGAGGCGCTCAACGATGCTGCAAAGAAGCGACGCAAACAAAATAATCCCAGTCGATTGGGGGCGCAGGCAGCAGCAGCAGCCGCCGCGGCAGCACTACAGCTGAATGAGGCCAGTGAAGGGGCGCTAATCAATGCGACTGCAGAAGCCATAATTGCAGATAAGCCACCACCAACAGCACTGCCAATAGATTACGAAGAGAAATTATCGAAAATGTTCTTACCAAAGTCAATGGAACAGCTGAAGGAAACGTTTGAAATGTTGCAGCAGCAAAGGCAACAGCAATTTGGAGACATATCACCAGATGCGGGCGAGGTATGCGACGGATCGAATCTTTCGACGCCCCACGAAATTATACCGAAAAGAGAGGCCCATTTGGAGGCAAAAATTTGCAACGCCGAAGAAGTGAGTGAGCAGAAAGCCACAGAGCTACAGGCATCAGCCGATGAGTGGCAGAACCCTTATCACACGTTCTGCAAAACATGTGGCGAGAACTTTGAAACCGAATTTAAGCTTGGCTTGCATATGCTGCAGGAGCATCAGAATGATGAGCTGGAGCAGGGTAGCGTTGGCGGCGCTGCGGAGGGCGCACAACAAAAGGCGGAGCACATGCCATACGATATGCTTGGCGCGGTGAACGTAAAAATCGAGCGTCCCGACTATGACAACTCTACGTCTCCACCTGCCGCCGCCTCGAGCAACAAAAATGAGAGCTCTACACCCAGCCTGCTGACAAATGGCAAAGAACCCTGGTTGCACGCCATGCCGGGCATGGGTTTCCCCTTTCCACCGGAGGCTGCTGCTGCAGCTGCGCTCTCAGCCAGCGGCTATCTGCCACTCCTTGGCATGCCTGGCTTCCCCAGCGTCGATGGGTTAAATCGTCCGCCGTTGCGCATTTTCAATCCCGAAGCTTATTGCGATCTCTGCAACAAAGAATTCTGCAATAAATACTTCCTCAAGACGCACAAGGCCAACAAGCATGGCATCTACGATCCGGCCGTTTCTGGCAGCGGCGAGAGCGGCAACAGCACTGCGGCTGGTGGAAATATGAATGCCATGACGCAAATGTTACAACTTCAAATGCAACAACAGCAACAGCAGCAGCAGCAGCAGCACAGCATGCAACAATTGCAGCAGAAACAACAACTGGCTTTGGAAGAGGTTCAACAGAAGCAACTCAGCGCACAAGCAGCCAACAGCGCAACCGCACAACAACTCACACCGCCCGCACCGCCGCCGGTGTATTGCGACATTTGCTCAAAACGTTTCACCAATGTCTTCGCCATGCGTCGTCATCGCGCCAAATCGCACGAACAGCTACCGCGTAACAGCCCTGGTGGCGAGCAGCCGATACCGACGCCACCACCGCAGCCACCACAGTCCACAGCGAAGCCAGATACAGCCACTGCTGCACAAAATGAAACGAAACATGAAACGGTGGTCACGGATGCTGCTAGTTCTGGTGCTGGTAAACAGTTCCAAATGCCCGACGGCTTTCGGCAGGACTTCACGCTCGAACAAGAGGAAGTGGCTTTCACGCCACAACCACGCAAATTATCGCCGCAATCGCAACAGCAGGCGCGTGATGCCAACTTCGCACACGATAAGCTACGTCGGCTTGGCGTGCTCAATCCGGAAGCTTTCTGCGAAATCTGTTGTAAAGAATACTGCAACAAGTATTTCCTGCGTACGCACAAATGGAAGCGTCACGGCATATTCGTGCCGCCAGATGACGTGAAGGATGAGCAACTGCAGCTAACGCAGAAGATGTCATGGCCATTCATGGGTCTGCCGGGCATGCCGCTGAACTTGATGATGGCCGGCGACAAGGCGCTTATGGCACAACGCATGTTTGCGGCCGCCAATGCAGCTACTTCCGCCACAGCCAATGCTAGCGTGGATGAGACGACTCAGCACATGGCCAAACGCATCAAGCTCGAGCAAGTGGACGAGGACATATCACGCGGTAATGATGAAAATCAAGAGAATAAGTGCTCCTCCGGCCGTCAATCGGCTGAGCAACCGTCACAGCAGGCGGCTAGTAATAGCATGCCGTCTACGCCAGAGCCACAAAAGATTTTAGCAGAATCCTACAATTCGGGTGCCAATATGCCGGCTAGTCCTGAGGCGGTGGCGGGTTTGCAAAACCTCCAAAAGCTCCAATCAATGATACAACAACTCAATGACTTGAATGGCAAACATTCGTTGGGCTGTCACCTCTGCGGCAGGGAAATGGAGAACCAATATACGCTGCAAGCACACATTGCAACCGAACACGCTGGTCTCTTTGACGGCGGTGCAAGTACACTGCCGCTGAACTTTCAGCAACACCTATTTCAGCAGCAGCAACAGCTGCAGGCCCAACAAGCGCTCAAACTTTCGCCATCCGGCTCACCAGGTGTTCTACCACCGCTCAACGAGATGCGTTGCAATCAGTGCGATCGCGACTTTGCCAATATACAAGAATTCAAACAACATATCGCCGAAGTCCATCTGCTGTCAGGTAGTCCACTCCGCGAAGGTTTTGTCACACCCGAACGTCCGATAAACGCGAGCGCCGCAGCCACTAACTCACGACCGCCCTACACCATCACACCCACCAGCAGCTACTGCGAAATCTGCAATAAGGAGCTGTGCAACAAATATTTCATGAAGACACACATGCAACGCATGCACGGCATCGAAATCGAGAATGGCGCACAAATTGGTGGCGTTGTTTGCAACATCTGCAACAAGGAGCTTTGCAGCAAATATTTTCTGCGCGTGCATAAACACAACACGCACGGCATTGTTGAGGAGGGCGCACCGCTGCCGCAGCCACGCCAGAACGGATTGAGCTTCGAGGCTCAACAGCAACAGCAACAGCAGCCGCCACAGTCGCAGCAACAACCACAACTGCCAGCTGCAGAAATGGAATACAGTCGCGGACTCAACCAGAGCCCCTTTGGCAGCGGCAACTCCGGAGACTCCAAATCGGACTACGCCAATTATACAGAGGTCTGCGTAATTTGTACGCGCCGCTTCCGCAGCGCCAAGTGGCTGCGTGGTCATTTGCTGAGCGATCACGGATCGGCGGGCATTGAAAAACTGCGCGAAATCGAGCAGCAGTACGGCCCGTTGTGTAAGTCTACTAGCCCCACGCTCAAAATACCCAACGGCTCGGGCAGCACCGGTCCTAGCGGCGGCGGCACCACTAGTACAGGCGGCAGCGCCAGTACTGCTGCTGGACTTCTACCGAACCCCACGAATCTTGCTCAAGCTCTGCAAAACCTAAATGCGCAACATTTACTCGGCAACATGCCCAAGAATATGTTGCCTGGCATGTTTGGTGTGGTCGCCGAACAGGCACTCCAATCGCCGCGTCTGCAAGAGTACCAGTGCACGATGTGTCCCTTCACCACTCCCTATTACGCATTTCTATTCATACACGAACGCTCGCATTCGCTGCTCGGTGGTGGTGGCGTTGCTGGTGACCTGAGCGCTGCCGCCGCACACGACCAATACATGGGCAGAACTGGTACAAAAGATGAAGCAGGTGGACGTGACGAGGTCAAATCAAAGGCGGACAGCACTAATAGTAGCGCATTAGTGGCGGACGACAAATTTCAAGTGGCTCCGTTGATGCCTACTAACAGTGCTGCTGTGCAAGCAGCAGAGAGCAGCCGTGTGGAACCAACCAATTTGTCAACACGCATCACCACATCGACTGGCAGCAGCAGCGGCAGCAAATGCAAGTCGTCTAAAGAAAATGCAGTGGCACAACGCAGTGCTAAGCATGCGGACGCTAAGGAGAACCACAAAGAGGCCACCGCCAGCAGGGCGGCAGTCAATGCGAAAGTGGATAAGACCCGCACAATCGCAACGTCACCCATTCTCACAGCCGCCAACATGCCGGCTCAACAGGATGCGCTCAATCAGTTAGCGGAGAAAAGCGGCAAAATAGCTTCGTATGCTGTGCCAAAAGACAGCGCTGCGGTTGTCGACATGGCCGATGGAGAGCCACAAATGCAAGCTTTCGTCTTGGAATTGCAACAGCAGCGGCGTGAAAAGGATGCAATGGCGGCAGACGCTGATAACGGTGACGCGGAGGAGCAATGTAACAGGTTTGTGCCAGCTATTGTTTATTTGCCCGTTAGGAAACGCATCTCAGGACCTGTAACTGTGTCTTTTAATTTGACCCCAGCCTAAGGCGGTCATGGTTGAGGGGTGGCATGTATGTAATGTGTGCGTGCGTGGCTTGGGCAAAGTGTTGCCAGATGGTTTTGCAAGCAGGGGGCCATTAGCCAGATATGAAATTGTTTTGTACTCATGAACGGTATATGACTTATAAACAATAGAAGAAAATGCCGGTATTTGAAATAGAAAAAGTAATTTATGAATTTTTTTTTAGAATTTTTTTTTTAATGACTGGAGAATCACAAAATTGGTCGATTGTGATCGCGTTGATGCAAACATTTATTATCGATCGCCCGCGAAAAAGATTTATTGATAAATATTGACCGCGATAAATATATGTCAAAGACTTATCTAAGAAAATATCGATAACTATCGAAAACCGATAGTATTTGAAAAATAGTGATAATTATCTGAAAAGTATCGATAATTATCGAACAATATCGATAATGATAGAACAAATATTTTTAAAACTCGAGTAGAACTCGCTTATACGGCAGAAATTAATTGATTAATTTTAAAGTTTCAATAGATTTTATCTACATAGTGTATTATTCTCCGATGAATTTACGATTTTTACAGTAGATACATAGCAGAAAGATTGAAAATAATCATTTATTTCATTTGAAAGTATCAAACATTTCAGGATCGCTTCGATGTGCACAATGCTACCGGTATTTATCGAAAACTTATTCAAACAAATATCGTTAAATGCAGAAACGTTGATCAAAATATTGAAGAATTATCTGCGGAAAAAGCAAAAAAGTATAGATTTGTTTTAAATATTTTTGGCCGCATCGAAATGCACGTAAACTATCAACATTATTTGAAGAAATCTTTAAGCAAAAAAAAAAAGAACAACCAAAAATTATCGATTTAAATGCAAAATAAGCAAGAAAAAATTTCGATTTATTGAAGAAAAGATTGATCAATGCTGCAACATGTATAGTAAGTTAATTGAATTTTTATCAAAACATTTTAATTTACCAGTAGGCATATTTTTTCTAAAACTATGATATTTTCGAAAAATATAGATACAAAATTCAATAAAATTCTGTATTCTCAACGGAACGTAAGTTTTATTAAATAAAAAAGTTCAAAATGCTGATTTAGCGAAAGAGATATCGATAGTTATCGAAAGTTATAAAATTTAGATGATTTTTCGATTTGCCGGCATACATATTTTTCAAAACCTGCAGTATTTTCGAAATCTATAGAAAAATTTAAATGAAACTCTGAACTTAAAAGGGTACTTTTCGATGAGTAAAATTTTGATAGTTCCCGAAGAATGTCAATTTGGCGCAAAAAATTTTAAATCGAATATTCAATAAATATTTTGCATTTACCAGTACATTTTCCAAAATATGTAGTATTTTTGAAATCTATAGAAAATTCAAATGAAACTGGAAGGGGTATTTTTGAGAACATACATTTGACGAAAATATCGATAAATACCATTTCGATAACTACCAAAAAAAGTCGATTTAGCGCAAAAAGTTTCAAAAACTTTTTGGACTTACTCTTACGTTCGTCCAAATCTGTACAATTTTCGAAATTTATTGAATGCTGAATTCGACAGGAAACTTTTTTTTTCTGAAAATGTTAATTGAAAAAAATTTCGATAAACACCATATTGATATTTTCCAAAAATTTGTCGACTTAGTGCAGAAAATATTGATAGTTGCCAAAAAACGGTAAAAAAAAACATTTATTTTTTCAAAACCCGTAGTATTTACATAAATTATAGAGAAACGCAAACAAGTGAAGAAATTTTCGATAATTATGGAAAAATTAGTGATACCGTTTCAGTGAAAGAAATATCTCGATTTTTATTGAAAAAATTTTAATTTACATGGTTATACAAAATTTTAGAATGCCGTTTCAGATTTGAATCCCGTTTCAAACTTTCCAAACAGAGTAGCATCTATATGTACATATATTCTCAAAACTTGGCTGTAATATGTTTTTTTTTTTTTTTGTTAAAATATCTATAATTATCGAATAACCTAATTTAAAATTGTATGGAAAATTTTTAATAAATCGATATATGTTTTTATCGAGATTAAAATGATTAATCGATAATTATCGAACAATAAATATTTAAAAAAAACTTTAAAAAGCGAATATCGACAACATTAAAAAAATCTATTACTGGTTTTTTTGTTATTTTTCATATTAAACAATTTTTATCGAGCTTGGGGCTCTATTGTTTAATAGCAATATTACTATTTACCGATATGAATTTCTAAAATCAGCAAAACTATCTAAATTTATCGAAAAACTGTTGAGAGGGGAAGATTGATAATTATTTTTTTTTTTTTAAGAATTCCTTAAGTTGGAGATCATCGATTTCTTTTTTTATAGTAAATAGTATATGTACTATATAAATTACTATTTTTTCTTGTGCCATCGCAGAATGGTTCATAGGAAATGGATATTGCAAATACCGATACTTTTTGACTATTTAGATGCTTCAAAACACTTCCATACATAAACACATAAACGCTAAAATTATCTATACAACTTTGATTACCGATATTTAGCATAGACTCTGCGATTATTTCAAACTACAATAAAAGACTGAGTGCGCTTTTGAAATTAAGCCTTCTGCGAAGTGAAAAACCATATTAAATTACCGAAAATAGCTTAGTACCGATATAAGACTTTGTAATACAAAAACATACCATCTGGCAACACTTTTCGCTAGCTAATGACGCGCAATCTTATCACTGAGTTTGCGACTTGAGTGATGAATGAAAATCAAAAGTTCCTATGACAAAAATCAAAATCTTTTTTTATATAAAAAAAATTATTAGTGAAAAATATTGCAAATTAAGAAAAAAAACACAATACAGACACAGTGACAGTTGTAGTTAATTTAAATATTTAATATAAAGACAAGCATATAAAAGCTATGCAAAAATTTAGTGAGTGATGCATTAAGTAGAAGGCAAGGCATAAAAGTACGCTTCCACAGGTGAATAAAAGCGGCTACGTAATTAAAAAAAAAAAAACGAAAACTAACTAATTACTACATACATATGTATATAGTGGTAAAGATAAGAACGCACAAAAACGAAAAACACAACACGCATACATACAGGCATAAAACCCAAAACGGTAAATGCTTTGCTCAAAAATATGAAGAGAATTTTGAAACAAAAAAAAATAAATTGGAAAAAAGTGAATTTACTATAGAAAATATATCTAATTAAGTTTACAAGTATCTACTTATGCAAATAAAATATACAGTAAAAGCATTCCATTGATATAAGAAAATAACAAAAAAAATAAATAAATAAAAATACACGCATGCATGTAGTGGCTAATATAACACGTACATACATAAAATACATACATATACATAAATCCATACATAAGTACATACATACATATTTGCCAAACGAAATACGTACGCTCGTATATAAAATATATACATATGTACATAGGGAATAGCCGATGCTGAAATTATGTACATACATACATACATAGACACATACCGAAACACTTAATCACATGTTACATAATTAACTACATAAATACATACTACATTACTATACATAAATAGTACATACAGATATGCGCTGCATACATAAATAAAATTAAGGTAAATCAAAACAGGACTAGAACTTTTTCTCAGGGCAAAAGTACAATTTACCAAGTACTTTCCATTTAAACTTGCACTACTTACATAAATATTACTTCAATATGAGCAGTAATAGTAATTAGAAGAAAGAAAAAAATGAATTACAACATTTAAAATTTTGAAACGTGAAACGGCTTAAGCAAATATGCGCAAAGAAAAACGAATAATAATAAATACCGCATTACTACCTCATACACATACATATAACTGAAAACAATAACAAAAAAATGATGCCAGGTACTAAATTTGCAGCCGTTTACTTGCGAAAATTTCTTTAGTGAAATAATTAACTAAAAGAAAAAACTATTAATTATGAGTAAAAAAGTAGTACTACTAGCAAAAAAGTAGTAACTAATAATTTTTTTTGCTTTTTTTTTTTAAAGAAATTAAGAAATCAAAGCATTATCATTGGTATGAGGAGCCTGTAGTGTTGTTGTATGTGCTTGTATAATTAATTTAGTTTAGTTATTTTTTAATTTGAAATTTATAGATATACTACTTAGTTTATTTTGTACTGCAACAAATATGAAACCTAAAAACATTCCAAAGAGAAAAAAGTATTAGGCGCTAGTCTGCAAGTGAAACACGAAATTTGGGCTCGAGTGCGAAATTGACTGGGTGAAGTGCAGATAAAGCAGCTACTAACAGCAGGTTTCACCAGCTATTTAAATGGAAAATGATTTTTTATTTTCTGTTAATTTCCATATAAAATCAAAAAAAAATTATTAAAATAATTTTTCACTTAAATTGCTTTCGTGAAACTGGCTGTAAGTACTATACATTTTTTTTTAACCTCAAACTCTATTACAATTTTTTTAGATGTGACAAATATTGTTTTTAGATCACTACATATTGTATAAATTCGATTGGGTATGTTGCAAAAAGAAATTTTCTATGAATTGTTCTTTCGAAAGGGTTACAGTTGCGACATCTCGCCATACATATACACACAAATACAGTGGCGAAAATACACATAGGGAAGAGACATTTTAGCATTCTTTGGCTATTGCCATATCGTTTATTTAATGTCTGTTATTCTTTTGTGAAAGCGTAGTCAGAATTTCAAACTGTGTACAAAAATCAGGAAAATTCAACTAAAGTTTCATCAAAATATCCAGCTTTTTAATTAGATTACTTAGAAATATTCTGAGTATGCAGTTTTGTAGCCCATTCGAAACCATGTGCAAATTTTATTAGCTACGGCTTACCGCTGGTTTTTGGAATTTTTTTTTGTTAATTTTTTTGCTCATTTCTCCATACAAAAAAAAAAAAATGTGGAACAAGCTTTGTGTGGAAGAAAATTCGCGAACAAAAAATTTCCAGAAGATTTACAATGAGAGGAAAAAAATTTATCATAAAAAAAACGTGCTAAATTAAAAAAAAATACGCATATGAAAGAGCACCAACCCAACTCGTAATACATTTAGTAGGGGAATATTCGGCCGCTGTGGTGTAGTGGTAAGCAAGCAAGCAAATGATGATTAACATCGAAAGTAACGTTAAAAATAGTATTGGGAAGTATCGAGTACTTTTGAGGATTGAGTTCTTTGGTATCGATACTTTTAAGGATCGGATATTTTTCAGAGTACTGAGTACTTTCTTTAAATATACACATGTTGGTAACACTTCACATTACTTAATGTAGAAATCTCACAAGCTGGCAGTATTTTATTCAAATTAATATATGAATCCCAAATTATGTCAAATTAATGGCTAACTGTACTGGGTACAAGTATTGTACTTTAAAATTATTGAAACTACAAATTGAGTGCAATCATTTCTGAATAACGTTAAATGTTAATAAAACTCAGTACTTTTTAAATCTATTCGACACTTAATACTGAGTACTTTGAACCGATCCTAAGTACATGTATCAAAGCGATTATTGGAACAGAGTATTTTTGAGTACTGAGTACTTTCGGGTTCTTTTCTGAGTACTTTCGAGTTCCTTTTTTGAGTACTGCGTACTTTCGAGTTCTTTTGTGAGTACTGAGTTCTTTGGAGTACTCAATATCGATACTTTTAAAAATCAAGTGCTGTCGATGCTTTTGAGAATTGAGTTCTGAGTACTTTTGGTATCGATATTGCCCAACACTAGTAAAAAAAAATTGTTTGCCAGCGATCTGCCAGGGTATAATTTTGCTCGGATCAAATATGTATAACCATGTCTCAGTTAATTTTTTAGACCTAATACATAATTACTTTTGTCTGGTGTGTCAGAAACTTGTCAGTAACACTTTATGTATGTATATATATATATATATTAATCGAAGAGTCATTTCTCAGCGAAAATCTTAAAATAAGATAGTTTTCTAATTTGCCATTGTTTGCAAGGAAATGTCAGAAAATATAAAAGATTAAAAAAATTATGTAAACAACTATGCTATTTGGAACATACCTAAAAGGATAAAATGATTTTAAAGCCCAGTCGTAAAATTTTGTATTAAACGGTTTTTGCTTTTTATTTTTAATAATGTTTTTTTTTTTTAATTTAGTATTATTTACCTGCTCTAAAGCTATATTTATTTTTCGCATAATCGAGCCCAGTTTAGTCTAGTCAACGTATTATATACACAAGTAGTATCGCTAAAAGCTTAAAGCTTAGCGGACTCGAGCCATAATAAAGGTGACAAGAAATTCATGCACAACAACAATTTACAGCTAATTTTTTGCGGACACAATATCAATGTACATTAATTTCATAGTATTTAAGATAATTTTTTTTTTTTTACAAAATGTGTCCGCAAAAATGCCGAATTATATACCGGTTAAGGAAATATTTATAATATACATATACATACATATATAGTACATACATATGTACTACTTCCAACCCAAATGGAATAATTATGGATATAAAAAAATAAGCAACCTATAAAATAATAGCTACATAAATCATACAGTACAACGGCAATTGCTAGTTTTGTGAAATTTTTTTTAAGTATTTTAAAAAGCTGCGTGCCTTTTAGCAATTGCCGATTTCTACTGCTTTTATTTTAATTTAATTTAAATATAATTTTTGAGACATTATCTACATATGTATGTCGTATGTATTATGCTGTTTGTATTAAACGATAGTAGTTTCATTTAATTTAAATTTTTAATTTTAAGTATTTAATGCATAATTTATAAATATTATTGTTTTAAGTGTAAAATTTTATTTGTGTAAAGAGATTTGCTAATCTAAATAAATTTATTTGTTTAAATTATAAATATAATTTTATATTGTTTTCTTATTTTGATTTTTTTCAGCATGTCTGTTTTGTTACAAGTAGGGCATGGAGTTCTATGCGGATTTTTTAAATAACCGAATATTCGAATAAGTGATTCAAAAATTCGAATATCGGTATATTAACCGGTTATGCGGATAATAAAATAAGCGGATATTAACTGGATATCCGTATAGAAAAATAGAACGGATATATCTTAATCGGATATCCGGATTTTAACCGGGTAAAAAAGTAGAGTGGATATTAATCGGATATCCGAATAAAAAATACAAAGGAAATTAATCGGATATCTGTATCTTATCCGTATACACGAAAATTCCAACGAACATCCGGATATCCGGTTATATGGATAGTCCCAGCACTAGTGACAAGGTATTTGTTTTTAACTTAACCCGTGATTTTCTACATATGTACATATATATGTACATGTACGCTTTCGACATGCACATTTCAGTGGCCATAATTTTTTTTAGAAAACATAACGAGTTTCGTTTTCTTAAATTTTTCCCCTTTTTGGTAAAATTTTTTTCTAATACCAATTAAAAAAAACACACACAAGAGCTCTTTACATTGCAATGGTGTTAACATAAAATCGCCTTATGCGCGCGTGTTAAACACACTTTTCTCAGCATTTCCTTTTTCTTTGGAGATACCCCCTTTCCCAGTACCTACCTCTAATTCCCTACATTAATACTCCCAAGTGAGTATCAGTTTTTTATTTCCTTGTTTTTTTGTTTGTTTTTAAGTGACGCAACCCTCCTTAAGACTCGAATGGCATCATTCCATCATTGATACCCTACTGTGCAAATAATCGTACTACTTAAACCCAACGAACGTCAATATGGTAGACCCGCTATCCCTCTTTCGTTTTTTTTTAGCAATTGTGCGCCACGTTCCCTTCACAGTATTGATTTCCACTAAAAAACAAACAAAACTCCATACAAATGTACATACATAAGTGTGTATTTCTTATCCGAATAAGTTGTATGCTATCTTATGACATTTGTATGATTATTGTCACACATTGGCAATAGAGCGTTAAAGACGATTGGGGTGAGAAGTGAAAAAACGCACACCCCACAAGTCTTCAATCATATGTAGGTACATACATACATATATAATAGTGTATAATCTTACAAAATTTATAAGCAGTCAGAATCTTTTGTGCGTTGTTTTTTTTACAATAGAAAATTACATACTTACACCAACATACATTTATAGATAACAAACATTTATTGGCTGCTGCGCTAGTTGACATTTTTATTGATTTTTAACTTTGCAGCATTCATTAGGGTGTCATTTAATTAAGCAGCACTGCACTCGTATTACAAGAGATACTTGAAAACAAATTTGTCATTAATGTGTGAGAAGATTTTAGAAAGTGGGTAAAAAGATACTTTTTATTGAATTATAGTCGTAATTGAATCTATTGACAATTAAGAAATTTAGGTACCCGAATCAAAATTGGGCTATTCATACTGTATGTGGCCTTTGGTTATTTCAAAATCTGAATTCAAAACTGTTTCACTTTTGTCTGTTAATTGAGTTAAAAATAAAGCAATAGGCTCATTGAAGATTGATTAATTAAAAAATTTAATACAAATATGGTGAAGGAAAACTGATTTTTGTGGGTATTTGTACTTAGAATTAGAATCCGCATTGAATTTACTGTAATTTGTATGCAAATTAATATGGGCCTTGATTTCCTTAAATTTTACGGGGTCTCCCGAGCAATATTTGCCACTACACAAATTGCAATCCCCCTAATCTTCATATGTTTCAATATGACGGAATTTTATAAGGCCAGCTTTAACCGGCCATAGCACACCGATGCTTGGCCTAACTAGATCCTTCAAGATATTTATAACTCCAAGAGAAGATAGGAGGGAGTGAAAACTTTGAAAAAGGGGCTCAGAGAATTTATTAACGCATGGATCAAAGTTGGTTGGAGGATTGAGTGGAGGCGCAGTCTATGGAGGAACTCTGCATCAATGGTAAATGTAGACTCGAAAATCACTGCAACGCTGCGTACAGATGGGCGGCAAGGCTATTTGGTCTTTAAACGCACGAAAATTGTCGGGGAGTGCCTCTCGACTACACAGAGAAAAAATCAAATAATAAAGTAGAACAAAACTAATAAGATATCTTTATGATTTTTCTTTAAATAGATAATGTTTCAAGAAGAAAACCTTATAAATAAAATCAATAAGCAGATCTTTCAATTTTTATTAGGTTATCTTAAACAAAAAACTGCGCTGATATGGCCAAATTTGGGACCTACGGAATTGTAGTTAACAGCCTGACTTATTCGACTACGGTGGTCGTCTCATAACATTAAGATTTTTTTAAATGATTTTTTTTTTATACCAGCAAGTAGATTTTCTCTACGATTTATCCCTTAGCCTAGACACTTTTCAAAGAGACAATCTTCTAGTATCCACGAGACATATTTTGGTTCTTTTGCATTAAAGGCCCTACACACGCATTGATTTATTAAGTTATGCTATTTATTTAAGTTATGCTAATACCATGGTTTGACCGACAACGAAACCACTTTAAAAACGAATTTTGGTATTGTGGGCTGAAAGCTGTTCGCACCGGCTATGAGTGCTTTCGTTGATATTTCTTACATATTCTTCCTACTCCTATTTGACTCCTCTCCAGAATATCAAATTTTATCACAAAGAGCAAATTTTAATTTGAGTTGAGTTGAAGAGTTCAGTTGCCTGGAGAGACTCTCGTAATACAGGCTGTTTAAGCGACTTATGCATTTCCCGCATAAACAAAGAACAGCGAACACCCACACGCATTTATATTGCATTCCCGCATAAACCAAGTGCAGCGAACACACACACGCACTTGTGTTTAAAAGTAATTCGCTCGTTCTTAATTGGGTATGCATTTTTTTATGCAATTCTCAAATATCTCTTCGCTGAACTTAGTGAAGTGATAAGTCGCTGGCATTTTCAGCATGGTCAACTCCAGCTTGGCTCATCACGATGGTCAACGCATAACCAGCTTGGCTCATCACGATGGTGAACGCTTAACCAGCTTGGCCATCACACGGTGCTTTAAGCATCGCTCCCACTCCACTCCCGGAGTAATTTTTGGTATGGTAGTAAGCTCCGGCTTACAAGCCACACTGGGGCTCTGCATGAATGCATCCGCAAATAAATCCCCGCTCATTGCACAGCAGCCTACGGCAGCTAGAGCACGACACCTCCAATGGAGTCCCCCAATTAATATATGGTCACCTTTAAGCCTGGTCTCCCGCTCTCCCTCAGCTAAACACAGGCTGATGTAGAATCTGGGTTTCCTGGGTTTACTGTTAGTTGAGCTTAAACACAACGGTTGTTAAAGTGAAATTAGTGGAGAACATAATGTACATTAGATCGTACCAAAAAAAATATTTCACCATAGACCTTCGAATCTAAAGTACATTTGCAAAACAATTTGGAAACTACATTTTTAGCCGAACGTCTAAGTAGCTTTTTCACATTCTTCGTCATGGCTTCGGTATTTACATTCGAATCTTCAAGTATGATGTATCGAAATTTTTATCTTGAGGAGAAATTTTTTTTGTTTTAAAGTTCATTGAACTCAAGTATCCCGTTCTAGTGCTTACGCACCAGATTTCAGTTCTTAACACTCGAATGTAAATACCACCCTAATGTCAGAAAATTAAAGCTCGCTAAAAATCATCAAACGTTTGCTAAACAAGTTTTTCGATTATTCCAACGCATATCGGACAGACTACTGATAAAACTGTAATAAACTTTTTATAAAAAAATCTATAAAAAAAAACAATTTTTAAATTTGCAAAGTAAAAACTCAATTAATCCACTAAATAGAAATCTACACACATTTTCCAACACCATTAGTGAGCTATAAGTACTTATATATGTCCTACTGTTAAAAATGCAGTCTGCAGTAGTTGGTCGAAAAAAAATTTACTTCCGGATTAAAAACGGTCCCCCACACACTTTTGTTTCGCTCTTTTCATTTTTTAATGAAAAAAAAAAACTCCCTTCCCTCCTTGCCAAGCACTCCCGCTGTGATTACGATAGTATTTCTATGGTAGAATGAAAAAAAACAACTTCATTTAACATTAAAATGGTAAAAAAAAACGTTACAAAATATAAAAAAGTGCATCTGCATTTTTGATTCGACCCTCAAAATAATGGAAAAAAGTCAGCCGAAAATGCAGGCCACCACATGACCGCACCGCTGGCAACAACATTTAAATATCTATGAATATACGAATAGCTAGGACACGCGCTCAATGAGCGGCTGGATCCTAGACAAAGCAAAGCTATGCTATACTAAAAGTGGATGCATTCATACATATGTATGTACATATATTTGTATGTTAGTATATTTGTGCATACCTAAGCGTATGTGAAATAAAAAACGGTATGGTCAAATGATTCTATTCAAATTGTATGCGTGTGCAGGACATAAGGCGCTTGTGTATTTATCAACATTATCATAAATATAAATAAAAAAATATATGCATTACCTACAAACGTACATACATACATACATACGCAACCATGGAAAATCCACGGCAGCTGTTTTGTTGATTTTTTAAAGCAATAAAGAAAGGCAGAAAATCGAAAAAATTAATGCCTTTAATAATACATACATACACAAATGCAATGAGCATAATATCGTATATGTATGTACGTGCATATAACTATCAAAATGAATGCATGATTTATGTTAAATTTTTCAAATTTTCAGTTTTTATTTTGCTTTGTAAAAACCGTCTTTGAGTACGGCGAAGTTTTTGGCTAAATTTGATTACACGCGCGTGCTATTTCAATAGCTGGCTAGGAACAAGTAGCACACGTCTGATTTACATCTGGGATACACTGAATACCTATTGATCCACTAGTTTATTTTTTCTTGGTTTTCGGATGAGTTATACCTGCGATAAGTGATATTGTTGTTCAGTCCCGAATTACATACATAAAATACACATGTATGTATGTACCTATGCCCAAAACAGCGTGAGTTTTCAGCACACATTGCGAAGGCTGCGCCAAGTCTGGAAAAATTCTTATTGGCAAGTGGGGTGTTTATTGAAGTCTGCTTGGCGCTGCAGGAAAGGCAAATTTTATAGAATTGTTGCTTCCACCTACGATTCACGCATCAAAATTCACGAGTATTCCGAACTACAGTTTTTTCGTGTCTAAAGTGCTTTCGTTTACCGTTTAGGCCTAACAGCCTCCGAAACGAGGAGTTTTGCCGGAGATAAATTATCGTCTAAAAAAAGGGGCGTCGATAAGAACTACACACAGAAAAATATGATACACAAAAACAAGAAGATTGTCTCTATGAAAAGTTTCTAGGCTAAGGCGTTAAACAGGCGAAATAAACGAAGAAAATTCCTTAGAGATTTCTAATTGATTGTCATGCTAATTCATAAAAAATAAAGAAGACTTTAACTGCTTTATAAATCGAAAATTTCTATGAAAATGTCACTTTATAAAACTCTTTAAACCTATTTTATTTTTTATGAATAAGTCCATTTATGTGCAAATTTTTCTTGATTTTATTTATAATAAAAAAAACTATGAATGTGAGTACAGTGCTGGAAAAAAGTAACGAAAAACATAAAAATATAATTTCTAAACTTTGAGCAGAACTTGGCAAAATTAAATAAATTTTCACGCAAATTTTTAACTTTTTAATTCATTTTTTTTTGGAATTTTCCTAAGTTTTCAGTTTTGCATAAAAAAAATGTTAGGTTGAAGTTAGGCAAAAATCGCGTTGATTTTTGAGAATTTTTTTTTTGTTAAATTGAATTGTTTGAATTTTTTCCATACAAAGCATTTTCGAATTTTTTTTGCATGGAAGAAACTGCGTGAAAATTGCTAATTATCAACGGCGAGTCCTAGCTACTTTAAACTTTCCGTTTATTATAATAAAGTTGATTAGGCTACAAATCTGCATACTAAAAAAAACTTCTAAAAAATCTGATTAAATATTTGAATATTTGCATGAAAATTTATTGAATTTTCCCGAGTTTTGCACAAAATTTAGAAATCATTTTCTTGTTTTAGTTTGAATAATTTTTTTATAAAAAATTAGCTGGAATAAATTGAAATAAAATTTTTTTCATACATTGTAAAAAATTCTCTGTGCCAATACTTTTTGCTGGCAGTGTATGTACATATTTTCAGCATGTTTTTTCAACAGATGTTGTAGCCGAAGGGATGTTTGTATGTATTTCATTGAAAACTATTTCTTAATTGTATGTGATATCTTCTTGAATTTATTGAAATCTTAAATTCATATTATTAAATATAATACGGTCGGCAAGGCCACCACCGTAGCCGAGTAGGTAAAGCTGTCAACTGCCGTAAAGTAGGCCTCGAGTTCAAGGACAGGCCAGTGCGGTATGTTTATTTTTTTTATTTTAGGCTACCTAATAAAAAGCGAGAGATTTCCTTCTTGATTTTATTAAAAAGACAACCCCACTAAAAATAAGAAGGCTTTCTTAAGGAAAAATTATAGCGATATCTTCTAACTTTTGTTCTATGTTGGTCTGGTTTTCGCTCTGCGTAGACTTCTTGTTTTAAGATTTTTAATTAGCTCGCCATTCCTGTATCAAATATGGTTTTTGAGTATTGATTCTAGCTAAGTACATATGTCTAAAACCGTTTAAAATCCTTTTTCATTTTATTTAAATACAACCTCGCTGGATTAGCACTTCGCCACCTCCACAAATTTCAAGCTGCGATTTCAGCTAAATGTATGAAAAAAAATCTATGTACATACATACATACATTAGAAACAAATTGCTATGCTTAGTAATAAATCGTTTGGTTACCCGTGAATATGCAGCTAATTGGTTAGGTTAGGTAAGCTCGATAGCCACCGCTTGGCGTCGCAGAGACCATTAAGGCCCATAGCGTTACCAGATGAACTACGACCCTATTAGACAGCTAATCACTGAGTACCAGGAGCAATGTTGAAGAGCATCGCAATCCTCTTAGCAAACTGGAAATACTTGTTGTACACTATATTGGCACCTACTTCCAGATTAGGCAAAAATCCTGCTCCCAGGAGATTGATTCGCAGTCTGCTAGGGGCAGAATACTCACATCTTTCGTTCTGCATTTCCTACAGATCTTATCAAATAATATTTATGTATATCTAATTTTGAATTTTAATCAATTGTAGTTACAAACTCTAGTAATATCTTGATTTCAGTAGCACCCATCGAATGACTCCAGCGACACCTATCGGCCTCATTTTAGGAGACAAAATTTCCATTTACTTAGCTAATGTATGTTCTAAATTGAACCAAATTAAATTGTAAATACGATTTTTTTAAATATCACGCGTCCAGCGACACCCATCGGGTAAATTTTTAAGGAAAAGTATTTCTATTTATGTGGTAAATTTTTTTTATAATTTAATTTAAATCGAACTATAAATACGATTTTTTTTTTAAATATCACTAGTCCAGCACCACCTATCAGGCCAATTTTAAAGGGAAATATTTTTTTTTGTACGTGGCTAATACATACATACATACATGTTCGGTTGAATACAATCGGACTGTAAATCCGGTTTTTGCGGATATCTCGACTACGGCGCTATCTATCGGATTTTTTTTTGCCCTGTGTGCAGACTGCAGCACAAACATATCCGATCGGTTCTATGGATTTCGAGTCTATAAATTACACACCGACAGACACACACACGGCCTTCTTATATATAAGAATAATGATAGTATTACGTAATAGTTCTCCCTGCTGTCAGAAACACGCTGTTGGAATTGTGGTAGGTCTGTGACCATGACCAGACATCTGAAAACAAATGGCCAAAGTAATTAAAAGCGCACGGGTTCACTGCTCAATTCATCGTATGTGTTCGATGGACCCTTGAACTGAATAGGCTTTCCGGCGTCTAGACTTGTTCACTATCAGCAAAAGATTTTCCTCTCTTAACATTAGCATCAGTTATGGTAGTTAAGTCCTAGATGGGTTCCAACAGCAGAAATGAAATTGTGTGAAAATTGCAAAGTCCATCCAAATCGATTAATCCGGGTATAACCTCGAACGTACGTGGGGCTGAAAGGAGCCATTCGGACTCAGAGTCGGTGTGCAGCGATCAGTTTGGATCGATATGAACTCAAAGATGCCTAGAATTTCCGGAATGCCCATAGTTGGAAGTTAAAGGTTAAGGCCTTCAACCTAGCTGCGGCGTGCGCTGCGGCAGCTTTGCTGCTACGTCATGGGCTCTACCCTTAGCATTGCGTTAAGTGCGAGATTCCAAATAAGCTAGATATTTGCACTCTTCCCAGCTGCTTTTGTCCAGTGCAATCCACCCCATTACGCCACGATACAATAAAATTTGTTCGGTGAGAGGAACCAGCGCTAGCCAAAGAACCCTCTGCAACAATAAAATATTATTGACGCCTTCTTTACCTTCTCCTTAACGTTCGGTCGCCAGAGAGGCTCACTGTCGAGAATCAAGTCCAGATAATTCTCCCGGCCTGTGAGTATTAGCGGAAAGTTCCTCATTAAGGGAGGTTTACGCCTAAGCCATAACCAACTCCTCAGTTTTCTAATATAACATAATAATCGCCTCCAGTTGTGCCAGTACCCATTTTTATTTCCATTTAGATGTTGTTTTTTTTTTTTTTTTTTTTGAAAAATCGTCTACTCTGTAAGTAATAATTTCCTCGAATTCGATTCTTCCTTTATTTGCAGCGCATTTTTTCGTGAACAACTTCTAAGCAGGCTCGTAAATTTTATAATTTTTTTTCTGTTTTCAAATGCAAAGACGACAGTTGCCAAAACTAAAATTTTTATGACAGTTTTCCACCACATACCACTAACCACTTGTATAGTATAAGTGTGTGTGTGTATGATTCTACTTAAGTATGTACATATGTACATTAGACCGTATCAGAAAACAAAGTTCACATTAAGTTAGACTTTCGGCAAATGAAACTATACTCTGGGCAGATGGATTTCAACTTTTAACAAATGGTTTTAACTTGGGCGACTAAATTTAAACTTAGGGCAAATAAAATTAATATTTTGGCAAAGCAAATTAAACTTTCATCAGGGATTCCACTGATGACTGTTTTTCTCCTGTAAAGTACGCTGAAAAAATTTCCAGGGAAATATCAATCATAACTGCAGTCCCTGATGAAAGTTTAAATCAAATGGCCTAAAGATTAAATTTATTTGCCCTAAGTGTAAATTTATTTGCTGAACGTTTAAATCTTTTTACTGAAATTTTAAGTAAATTTGACCAGAGTCTAATTTCATTTGCTAAAAGTTTAACGTAATGTGACAATGCTATACATCGATATTGTTGTCTCAAGGAGAAACATTCTTGTTCATAGTTCATTGAACTCAGTCCCCCGTTCTAATACTTAATCATCAGATGTGAGTTCCTACCACCCTAACGTACAATCCTAGTTTCAATAAATTTATGATCTCCAAAAATAATTAAATTTTTGCTAAAAAAGTATTTTTATTATTCCAGTAGAACTGCATATTTAAAAAAATTTTTTTTTTTTGTGGAATGTAGGTGTTACCGAGAAATCGAAAAAGGTTCAGCAAATCCAAATGGTCTTGCAAAATTACTTTATACTAGGTTTACATAGAAGTAGATTATCCTCATTTTAGAGCTTAACTCTCAATCTGTAATACAAAAATACATCCCTCGTTAATCTGTAATTATAAAATAATCTAAGATTAAACCGATAACTCTTCGGTGTCCAACCTAGTTTTATCGATTATTTTTGCGAAGAAGAGGAGAAATGCCAAATATAAAAGTAAACCAAAATTGACGCTACAGGTATCTTTAATAAAATATTAAGTTTGAATATATTTTTAAATTGCTTAATATAGCCGAAAAAAAGTCATCACGGTGACACAGAGAAGAAACATAACTTTTCCTTGAGATGTGAGAATAACAAGCACAACAAATTTGACGGCTAATAATCTGAGATATATTCCTGTGTTTTACACTCAGCCATGTACTGCAAACTTTGATTTTTTTTTTTTTTTTGCTTGTAAGGTGGTACGGTCTAATGTGCATGATGCAGACATACATATTTACGCCCTCCGCTGCGCTACAACTGTCAAAGGCATGATTTAATGTTATTAACATAATGATGTAACGGTAAAATTTGCATAGCATTTATAAATAAGAATTCTACAACAATGCAATGCACAAACAACAACAAAAACAAACGAATCAAAAAGTTGACAATCTCCATGCTGCGCCTTATTACTGGCCCAACTTCGTTAGACTTCTCAGCAAATTCTGTCAATGCACAAAATCAATATCCCACATTCGTTACACATATGAGGGTGCTGAGGTGGAGTGGACTTTTACCATTTACCTTTTAAAAATCCGCTTGACGTTTAAGCAGGGATATATATAAGTGCTCATACAAACAAACACACTAACGTAGTACTTACATACATATGTATTTATTCGTGCTGCTTCGTCGTCTACCTTCCTCACGCGCACAATTGCTGCTAAATTGCATTTTTCATTTTTCACTGATTTTTTCCTTATTTATTTAGTTTTCCTCACAAAAATACGTTATGCAAAAATGCATGCAAAAAAGGCATTATTGGAACTGGGAAAAGGGGATGGATCGATGGTTGGATGAATGGATGGATGGATGGATGGATGTATGTCTCGGAAAAATTGCACTTTTAAACATGCAAATTCAAATTTGTTTCTATGCACTTGGAACATTTTCTTTTAGTTATTAGATATATTTTTTTTTGTATTTTTTTCCTACTTCCGCGCTTGCACCCCTATTTCTCTAAGTATTTGCGTTAGATTCTCACATGCACATGCATACAAACATACATACACACATACATAGTTATGATTCTACTAACTATAAATCGAATGTGTAATAATGAGAAGGGTCCTGGCTGTCGTCCTGCCGTGCCGTTTGTTCGCTGTCTGCTTTGTGTGGTGCATGGCTGAGTCGCATAATGTGCATCCTGCATGCAAACCTACACAAATGATGGCAATAAAAATGTGGATTAAACTTTGTCAGAGCACTAAAAATTGCCTTGTCCGAAATGCATGTTTGTATGTGATGTATGTATGTATGTTGAATTTATTATAAATTGCCATCAATTCGATACAAAATTAAAATATCGATGTTGCATTCACGTTTAAGTTTCTCCTTTTTCGCTTTTTGCGCATTTTTTTTTCTAATTTCATAAATACCTAACGTGAATTATGATTAGATGCAGAGTTCGTTGGGGGAGGGTAAAAATCGCTGCTGGGCAGACTGCTCTAAGTATTTCACATATTTATGCAATTTTATGGTAAATGTATAATATTCACACAAAAAAAAAAACAACGGAATCATAATGCCGAGCGCCGTAAGGCACAATAATCAAGGCAGCTGTAGTATCTAGTAAGCGTGAGTCGAGCTTCTGAAAAATATCGAATGTCCTTGAATTCGGCGCTTTCGCATCATATTACAACATCTCAACGCTGCCCCAGCGTTGGTCGTGGCGAAGCAATTGACTGCGTGAATCAATAATGAAAATTTGCATGCTTCACCGGCTATATGCTCATACATAAATATGTACATTAGACCGCACCGAAAAAAAATTCGCCATACAACTTCGAATCTGAAGTATTTTTGCCAGGCAGTCGGATCTTCAAGTATGATATAACGATGTTCTTGTCTCAAGGAACCGAATTTTTTGTTCCAAAGTTCATTGGCTCCAAGTACCCCGTTCTAGTACTAAGTTCTTATCGTACTAACGTACCACCCTAATGTGAGTAAATTAAAGTACACTAAAAATGCCTAAACTTTTGTTAAGGAAGTATTTTGATTAATAAAGTGGAACTATTTAAAAAATATATATATGTATATATTGCCAAATGTACAAATCGAGCCCAAACTGCCAAAAAGAGGTAAGCAAATTAAAATTTTTTTTTTTTTTGATGCAGGAATATTCTTAGAGCATCTAGATGTGTTTCTACACCAAACACAATATTTTGAAAAAAAAAGGTCGCTTACATCTTTTTCGCGGTTAGGGCATGATATGTATCTAGATGTGAGCGCAGCAAAATGTAAAAAGCCGACTCTTACTTACGGCCAAAAAAAAAATTTTTTTTTTTTTTAAATTGCCTTGTAAAAATTCTTTAGACCCAGGGTTGCACACCGAATTTTTTTTGTTTGCTTGCATGGTGCTATGGTCTAATGTACATATGTACATTCATGGGTGTGCGTAGTGTTTTTTTTTTGCTCCACTCGCGGTGCGTGCGACACGTGACAAATAATTACTATGCCGCCGGCTGGACTTTCATTTTCTCACTTTTCCAACCATGTATCCATCCGTGTTGCTCATGCAATCAACGCCGGTATGAGAAAGAAGCCTACTACAGCCATCCTAAATAAAGGCAATTGTGCTCAAGAAACTTTTGCGGGCACCTAGGGAAGTCCCAAAAATAGCGCAACCAGTCAGAACAAATGTGACGAGCATTGATCTCAAGCTAGTGGTTGGATATAGAGTTTATTTTAATAAGCGATAAACAAAAGCTTAAAAATTGTATTCGCTGACGGAAAGCTTTCGAAAAATGCCTAAGGTGCTTCTTTTTCTTCTTCGTATTACGCACAACATCCGTTTGCCGGGTCGAGCCCAATGCAGTTCACCAATTAGCTCTCTCTCCTCTGTGAAGTACTGCAAATTATTCACATCAGCTATAGAAGGTCAAATCAGTGGTTCATGCAGGACTTAAGTCTTTCGCACAAAATTGTCTAAAGAACTTTGTTCTCCAATCGGCAGGAAGAGCGCAAGCATAGTCTCTATACATTTGTCTACGTTCGTCTGCATCAAATCGTTCCTTCGTCGCTGGTGGAAAATCAGAACATGTGCTACGGTCTAGGGATTTCCTTATGCTCGCGAAGCCGAAGGTGGATACCTCGATTCTGTTAGGTATACTGAAAGTTCACTACCCTAATGGGGTTCACGCAGTGAGATCAAATATTACACCAGCCTCCAGTTGGCGCTGCTGCTGGAGAACGACGAGGTGTAATCATCTCAACGCTTCTCCTTAGACTGTCCAGTTTTTGCTAGATTTTGTTTAGGGACTTGGGTTCGTACTTTATAACTAGTACAGTGGAGATATCTGAGCCAATTTTGCAGGCGATTTTAGATGCGATTAGTTTAATCAAAAGTCGGCAGCCGAACCACTTCGTTGAAAGCGATTGCTTGAAAGGCTGTTTATACCAGAGAATTGTTGGTTTTAAAGCAAAAGTTACGTGTAAAATCGCCGTAAGTAAACGCCGTATAAGGAAAATTTAATTTTTTTGAAATAGCAAACAAATAAAATAAAGTATAGATAAAGAGATAATCGATTTATTTTATAAAGTTTTAGGCAGTGTAAAGAGCTTTTCAGAAACACCAATGATCCAAATTTTTTATAACCAAAAAGACAACATGTGTTTTGAGTTTTATGCAGGGGCCGTAATGGCTATGATCTCTATAATAAAAATCATATTTTAACCGCTAAAGTTGGATTTCTATTCCTCCGATCAAATCTAACCGTTATGTTATATATATATTTTTTTTCGATCAAGTCTAACCATTTAATTCAAATTTTTGGGATCAATAACTACTGTACTATTTGATTTTTATTGTTTTCAATCATATTATAACCGTTTTCTTCTCAGTGTTAATTTTTTAAAACATAAGAAATTTAAAACGGCCATAAAAACGCAGTAAGTATGCATTATAACGGTTAAAAAAGATCGAAAAAAAAAATCACAAAATAACGGCTAAATTTAACAAAAATTATCTTATATTAAAAACTTTGTTATTTAATGTTTATTTTAGGTGCGTGATTTATTTGTACATACTGTCTTTCAGATATATATTTTTTTATTTGAAATCATATTTAATTTTTTTTTGGTGTTTAGTGTTTAGAAACTTATTTTTTAAGCATATTCCTGCATATTGTTAAATTTTCATTATTTTACTTTTTAAAATATTTTTAATTTGCAAAATTTTTATACATTAGGGAGGCATACAACAAACGATTGAGTGTTAACGAAGCTAAAAGAGAGATGAAAAAAAATTTTATAAAATCAGAAATTTTTAAAATAAAAAATTGTAATTTAATCAAGGTGACATGAATCAAAAGTACGAGTACCTTCTAAAGAGCGTAAAATCAAAAGGCTTAACCCCAAATTCGGGCAGCGGCCACAAAATCAAAACTAGTAGACTATATAAGTGCAAGAACATTGCAATTTACATATATAAAAATATTATGTCAAAAAAAATCAAATATGTATTTTAAACAGTTATGTTTACAAATTTATATTTACGAAATTAAGCAAAAAAGAGAAATGTAATTGAAAGGAGTACTTTATAAATTGTAACAAAAAAAAAACATTAAATACGTACATACATATACAAAACGTGCATACATACTTCAAACTTGTGTTCGTATGTAATGTCATTATTAGTTAATAAGCGAAATGTGAAGGAGCTAAAAATCAAAATTAAATTTAGTTATTTAAATTACGTAAAATATTTAATTTTTTTTTGGGAAACTTTAAAATTCAACTTACAAGTATGTATAATTATAAAACATAATGAAAAATGTGGAAGCAACAAAAATGTATGTTTATTAATTGCAAATTAAACGCAAAATTGAAAATTAAATACATGCATACATATTTACTAAATATATAAATATGATGAAGAATTTGTTATGAAGAGCATAAAATCAAAATTAGAAATGTGTAAAATGTACTTACTAATTTTTACAATTACTTATGTATATGTATTCATATTTAAGTAAAGTTCACCATTTACTAATCACTAAAAATGTGTGTACTTTATTTATGAAAATTGTGGTTTTGTACGACGCACATAGGAGTATTTGTATGAAAAAGCCGGTCATAAGTCGAATTAAAAAAATATGTTTAATCTCATCACAGAAACTATTTTCTTGAAGATAGATAATCGGTTTATCAAATAGCAGACGCCAGAATTTTCACAGCGTTTAGTGTCTGAGCATTGTTCATTGGAACCTAGTCATTGTTTTAACCATAAATCTTTGTTCTCGTCAATCCTAGATTTCCATAGTATGTAATGGTTAACTGTGCTTTTGTTTTGTGAAGTAAACGAAAAAATCTTTTTGGACATGGAAGGGCAAGGTATGTACTTTATAATTACAATTTATTTTTTTAATTTCATGCCAAGACTGCACCCTAAGTGAGGATTTTTAAGTCCCAGAAAAAGTAATTTTTTTTTAACTAAAATTTATCAAACAGTAGTGTTTTTAAATAGGTGTCGGACCTTGTCAAGTAAAATTGTTAGCGTGATCATAATATTTGGACCCTTTTTGAATATAAACGGGAATAAAATTGTCCCCACATGTCCACAATTTTGTTTTCTCAGTTCTCAAAGTATGCACTGCAAAAACAGGTGTCTTGGCAAAAATCAATTGTCCTCGCTTTTATGATAATTTTTTTACATGTCCTCTGTAAAGACAGTAGGAATGTCTTTGTCCAATTTCCTAAACGTGTTTTCACAGCCGACTGAATATAAATGCCCAAAACATAACCTAAAAACGTTGTTCTGTTGAAATACAGTGAAATTTGCATTCATTTTGTAAATTTTGGTAAAAATTGTATTAAACTATCAATTAAACATTTTATTTAATTATAAAAACGATCTTCATTTTAAAATTAAGTGTGAAAAATCACTTTTCTCGTTTTCTCGATAATGTCATTAGGTTAGGTTTTTGTCGGTTGGCAAACCTGATTTTCATTAAAATAGAAATTAAGACATTTATTTTTAAAAGACATTATCAAAACGTCTACTTTATTAAAAAAAAGACAATTTGAAAACATGTGTTTTTGCAATGTGGATAAACATTTTAATTGATTCTTCAATTGTAATACTTTGACTTTGTTTTTTAACAGGAGCTCCTAAAACTGTTTTGCGAATAACTCGGCGTGAATTATATAATAATTTGATAGATATGCACAAATTACAGCGAAACTTTACACAGACTTGTATGACTGGCACCTAATGTCTCCTACACTCCATAAAGTATTAATACACGGTTCCATGGTGATCACTCATGCCATTTTACCAATTGGACAGCTATCAGAAGAGGCAGCCGAGGCCAGAAATAAACACTTCCGAAAATACCGCCTGGATTTTTCCCGAAAATTTTCTAGAGTAGAGTGCAACAGAGATATTCTAAACAGGCTGTTACTAACATCTGACCCATTCTTGAGCTGCACTAGCAAAAAGAAAAATAAATAAAAATAAAAGCCGTTTTCTGAAGAGGCAAAGAAACTCCTGATTCCGAGTACACCGACAATGGACGAAGATTAAGTCACAGCTTTTTCAAATACTAGAAGAAAAAACCATTAATTATATGTCGTTTATCAATAACTTACAAAATAAGTGTGAAATAGAAATATTGTTTATTTAAATAATAATTTTTATTTAATTTTGTTTTATTATTGTTAAATATATTGCAATTATGATTCATTAACGTGTTTTCTTAATAAATGTATTTGAAAAAAGCACTTAATAATTTTGACCGGTTTTTGGACTGAAATACTCCTATGTGCGACGGTTATGTGTTTTTCAATTTTCAGCATTCAATGGCTTTGTAGGCAGCGTGGTGCTCACTTTAAGCTGCTACAATCTCTACGTACTTATTTAAGTTTTATATGAGATTTTTTACAGGCAAGAGCTATACATATATACAGTGGCGGGAAAATAAATATTGACGTTTTAACAAGTTTTGGACCATTTTCTTTGGTTTATTTAATATTGATTCTTTTTTTTTTATGAATGTATAGCTCATGAATTTCAAACTTTGTACATACAAATTATTTTTAGAAAATTTTGGTATAAATATAGTTTTGTTTTTAGTATGCAAGTTTGAAGTAGCTAGGACTTGCCGTTGATTTTTGAATTTTTTTCTGCCGTCTACAGTGCCGCCGAAATCCAAAATTGGAAAACAAAATTTTCTATATAGGGAATTTTTATGTATTTTTTAACACGCTTTTATTAGCCTTAGTATGTGGAAATTTCGAGCTTTTTATTAGATTTATTAGGAATATCTTGAGTATGCAGTTTTGTAGCCCAGTGAATTTTAGTACAATAAAGTGCAGGTTTTAAGTATCTGGCGATTGCCTTTGATTTTTGGCAATTTTTTTATTTTTTTTTTTGGAGGTGATGCTCTCTTTCTCCATATAAAAAATCATTAAGCATACTTCGTATGGAAGAAAATGACTGGCACTGCAAACAAAAACAGTTGTCAAAAACAGCAATTCCTAGCTACTTAAAACGGTATGCCCAAGTTTCTTCAAACTTGCACTCATTTATACTAAAACTTAATGAAATTCACCGATTTTTTATAAATTGAAATTTTTTCATACATGGTTTTTATTGGATAGTGAGCTGTACTTAAAAATAATAATCAACATTAAATAAACAAAAGAAAAATAGTTAGAACTTATTAAAATCTCGCGTCCCTATTTGTTTGTCCGCCACCGTACATATGTGTACATACGTATGTACATATGTATGTATTATTTAAATATCCCACCATGCAAAACATAAGAAATAGGCAACATTCATCAGTGGCAACAAATTGGCGACTCACCGATTTATTGCTGTGGTGATAAATCGGCAACATCATTTCGTTCACGTCAATTTCGGAATAAATAATATATCAAAAATTTCCAAACTTATGAATATCCAAAAGCATCTAATTTATGCCAGAGATAGGATTGAAAAAATACGAAGCCCCATAGCGAGAGAAAGACTTAATTCGGTTTTTATGTTCCAATTTTTTATACAAAATATAAATCAAGTATTAAAAATAAAAAAAATGTTTCCAAACATCGCCTGTAGAATAAAAAAGCGATAAGAAAACGAATCATTCAGGTAATAACAAAACGACTCGCCCAGGCAAGTGGCCTTCGGCGGACATTTTAGAGCGACTGGTAATATGAAATGGATACAATGGCGATATTACCGGCGATAAATTTGTTGCTGAGGGCGACATGTTTTCTTATTGTCGACAACAAAAATTGTGTGGTGGGACGTGTTTATTCATGGCGGCTTTTACCCACAAAAGTAGCAAAAACACACGCAAAGCTTTTCAAAAGTACACATGTAGCATAAAATCAGGCGCACTGAACTCCTGCTTAATCTCGCTTACACAGATTTTCCATTTTCTTTCGATGGCTTTTTTCTTTGAGCTTACATATATACCTACATATGTATTACACCACCAACAGCG
>NW_023458565.1:11960590-11964018 GCF_013731165.1 Rhagoletis pomonella
TTTGAGCTTACATATATACCTACATATGTATTACACCACCAACAGCGAGCATTTTAGCAGTATTGGTTTTTGAAAAAAACCTAAGAAGATTTTGCGTCTTAGAATACCAGTACTCCTCCGACACCCGCATTCCTTAAAGCAACTCATGCACCATGTATGTAAGTGTGAGTAGGTTTTTGTATTTGATTTGTCCGCACATGTCTCTCAGGACTTTTTTTAAATACTCTTATTTTTAGGCTTGAACAAAAAAATTGAATCACGAAATTCGAGAAAATATAACAAACAAATAAAAAAGTGAGTGACACTGTCACACTATAAAGGACAACAATTCTATTTCTACATGCATGTGTATGGATGTGCGGTAAGTGTGGTAATTTTACTACTTGCGGGTAGGCAAACAATTTACTACAATCGAGGTAAAAAATGTACCTATAGATACAAAATGCTATTGGCTTTGTGATACAAACATGGTAAAAAAAATAAATCAAATAGAAGTAAACACTTTTTTATTTATAGACCTTAGGATAAGTTTGCATAAACTTAGACTGGCCTTTCTTTTGACTTGTTCTTCTACATTTAGGGTTAGAATTCGACAGCTGTAACCGCCCAAGCGCTTTTAGCCGAGTCCAACAAATCACGTAGTCGCTTGTATTCTGTGTTAACTGACGCCAATTGAAAATGCCAAGTGAAGCTAAGTCCTTCCCCACCTGGTTTTTTCAACGCAGAGAAGGCCTTCCTCTGTTACCAGCATCGCGACCCGCAGTGAATGCTTTCAGAGCTGGAACGTTTCTGTGGAAAAGTGTTCTCTTCATAATTTAAGTACGTCACTAAAGGCGGATTCACCGTTCGTATCCGGGCACTTTTTATTAGGATTTTTTTCGCGTTCCTTTCCCACTTTGCCTCACTGAGAGCGCGACAAAAATGTGCTGCACACTCTTTGTTCGAATCAAATTGATTTTGAATTTCTGTCCGAACGACTTCATGATTCGGGTTGCCGCGTTCTCTTTTATATGCATTTGCAGCGAATTGCATGTGTTTTTTGCCCTCAAAATCATATGTAGGCAACAATATCATAAGCTGTTTGCTTCAGCACAAAATAAAATGTGCCGAACTGAACGGTGAACCGTACTTCAGCACCCTCTCCGGCAAAAATATTTTGAGAGCAAATAAAAAGTTGTCCGGGCACGAACGGTGAACCTGCCTTAAGTCGAGATGACTGTTCTAACAAAAGTTCGCACTGGTCTTGAAAACTTCCGTAAGTCGCCTAACTCTCTGATCAAATTTTCGGGGGTTTTTCTTCTCGGTTAGAATTTTAAGCTCTCTGCATTTATGTATTTCGGCCTCTCTCTTCTTATTGCGACAAATACGGCTCGCTTCCCTCTTCAGTGCCCTACATCAGCTCGCGTTGTACCCGATCGCAGCATTTCTCAGTAGGCGGCATATCTTTTCTCCGTCGTTTCGAGACATTCCTCGTCGTACCAGTTGTTCTTTCGGGTTTGCTGAAATCCGAATACTTCTTCGGCTGCGGTACTTAATAAGCGGAAAGTGTTACTAAACTGGTCACATACGTCGGCTTATTGAAGAGTGCTCTCTGAGAGCAGGTCTGAGAGTTTGATGGTGAATAAATTGGCCGTCTGTTGTGGTTGAAGCTTTTCAACGTAGAGCTTTCCTTGTGTTGCTGGACGCAGCCGTTGCTGCGAAGAGCCGTGTGTGTTCTTGGCTGCAACAAGAAAGTCGTCCGAGCCGATGTTTGGCCCTCGGAGTGTACGTACAGCCGTCTAAAACACGGGAATCGTGTCTTCTGTCTGTCACAATATGAACGATTTGGTTACTCGTTTATTAAAATTTTTCGATAGGAATCGAAATAAATTCAGTCATAAAAAATTTACTCATCGAAGGTTATGAAACTACCAAAATTTATCGATTAATCGAAGTTTATGGTAATTGAATTTATCAAATTATTATGTCGAAATTTAAAGACACAGAAATTTATGGATAGTTGTTTCCACCAAAGGCTTAACTCCGCTTATGAGCTCAGGTAAGTTCCAAAAAACTTTAGCACCGGGTGATCGGCAAAGTTTATATCTTATTTTTTTTGTATTTTCCTTTCGTTTGCTTGTACTTACTCCCTTCGAGTTGTAATCTTCTTTTTCCAATAGGCATAAACTGCAGTTAAGACTTGGTGGGAATGAACTATTATAGAGCTTTATGAGATTATCGAAAACTGGCAAGTTAATGAAATTTATCAAGTTAGCGATAATTATTGAATTATCACTATTTATAGAGTTAACAAAATATATCGAGTTATCGTTATTTATTGATCTACTAAAATTTGATGATTTTACGAACCGAAGTTTTTGGAATTTTCAAAATTTGTCGAGTTATCGAAATTTCAAGATTATATAAATTGATCGAGTTATCACTGCTTATCGAATTTTATCACGTTACAAGAGTATAACGAGTTATCGAAATTTGTCGATAGCTTTCGAAAAATATGGAGCTATCAAAATTAGCCGAGTTATGGAAATTTATGGAGGCATCCAAAGTTTATCGATTTACATATATCGAGATATATATATGTATACATTTTTGAGTTTTCGAAATTTATTTTATACAAAGTATACGAGTAAGTAACAGATTTACATAAACTCATTTGTTCAACGCCATATACTTACGCCCACAAACCTACACAACCTCTCAATAAAGTGGGTGGTAGATACATATTTAGTAGCACCCAAACAACACACACACTTCAATGCCCTTAACATCCAATCAAACATTTTTATTCTTCGTTCCGATAAACTCGTCTCGTTCGTTTTGACAGTTTTTACATTGAATTAACAAAGTCAATATTTGGTACGAAAATATACAAAAGTTTTTCATCAACGATAATTCTTCTATATGTACATATAATTTGGTAGAAGAAAAGCAAAATGTGTATCATATAATTTTGGCTATGTATACACACACACACATAAATATATACTAATAAGTATATTTATATATCTACATATTCATTCCAAATTCCATACATTTTTATACATATGCAGACATACAAGTGTCTATGCATAAATGTACATACATACATACATATATATAAGTTTAATAAATATGACCGCCATCTTTCTACCTGCCTGAGATACATATGAGAAAAGGAGGCTAAAAAGAAAAATTCTTTACACTACATATATGTATGTATAAATTTTGTGCGTAAGTTCATATATGCGTTTGACAGCTTTATGAATGCGTCAAATCTTTGGATATTATTTGCTTTCAATTGTGAGGTTATGTCATGTTCCACTCAAACGTAACACAAACAGGGGAACTACAAAACTAATACATATACTTACTTACAAATGTCCATAAGTTTAAGTATATATAGCAAGAATGATAGAATACAAGATTGCGCCGATCAGAGAGGATTTTTG
>NW_023458565.1:11964118-12005940 GCF_013731165.1 Rhagoletis pomonella
TTTGAGCTTACATATATACCTACATATGTATTACACCACCAACAGCGCGCATTTTAGCAGTATTAGTTTTTGAAAAAAACCTAAGAAGATTTTGCGTCTTAGAATACCAGTACTCCTCCTACACCCGCATTCCTTAAAGCAACTCATGCACCATGTATGTAAGTGTGAGTAGGTTTTTGTATTTGATTTGTCCGCACATGTCTCTAAGGACTTTTTTTTAAATACTCTTATTTTTAGGCTTGAACAAAAACATTTGAATCATGAAATTCGAGAAAATATAACAAACAAATAAAAAAGTGAGTGACACTGTCACACTATAAAGGACAACAATTCTATTGCTACATGCATATGTATGGATGTGTGGTAATTTTACTACTTGCGGGTAGGCAAACAATTTACTACAATAGAGATAAAAAATGCTATTGGCTTTGTGATACAAACATGGTAAAAAAAAAAATAAATCAAATAGAAGTAAACACTCATTTTATTTATAGACCTTAGGATAAGTTTGCATTAACTTAGACTGGCCTTTCTTTTGACTTGTTGTTCTACATTTAGGGTTAAAACTCCACAGCTGTAACCGCCAAAGCGTTTTTGGCCGAGTCCAACAAATTACGTAGTCGGTTGTATTCTGTGTTAACTGACACCAATTGAAAATGCCAAGTGAAGCCAAGTCCTTCTCCGCCTGGTTTTTTCAACGCAGAGCAGGCCTTCCTATTCCTCTGTTACCAGCATCGCGACCCGCAGTGAATGCTTTCAGAGCTGGAGCGTTTCTGTGGAAAAGTGTTCTCTTCATAATTTAAGTACGTCACTAAAGGCGGATTCACCGTTCGTGTCCGGGCACTTTTTATTAGGAATTTTTTCGCGTTCCTTTCCCACTTTGCCTCACTGAGAGCGCTACAAAAATGTGCTGCACACTCTTTGTTCGAATCAAATGGATTTTGATTTTCTGTCCGAACGACTTGATGATTCGAGTTGCCGCGTTCTCTTTTACATGCATTTGTCCCCTATCAGACACGTCAAGTCTTGGAAGCAATTTTTTTCGCATTCTCTTTTGTGTTTTCTATTTGCTTCCACACGCGTCAACTTTAATTGAATTCAAGTCCTTAGTTCTTTAAATGGGAAGCAACGAAAAGATCAAAAGAGACAAGAAAACTTGAAACGAATTGACGGTACGGAGGTATCTGTACTCTTCCCCTCTCTTCTCACCTCCTTCGCCTACGAACGAGCAGACTTGAAAGCAAGACTTGACGTGTCTGAAAGGGGACTTTGCAGCAAAGTGTATGTTTTTGTTTGCCCTCAAAATCTGTTTCTGCTTCAGCACAAAATGCTGTTCAGCAAATCTGCTGTTTGCTTCAGCACAAAATAAAATGTGTCGAACTGAACGGTGAACCGTACTTCAGCACCCTCTCCGGCAGAAATGTTTTGCGAGCAAATAAAAAGTTGTGCGGACACGAATGGTGAACCCGCCTTAAGTCGCCATGACTGTTCTAACAAAAGTTCGCACTGCTCTTGGAAACTGCCGTAACTAACTCTCTGATAACCTTTTCGGGTGTTTTTCCTCTCGGGCAGCATTTCAAGCTCTCCGCATTCATGCATTTCGGCCTCTCTCTTCTTATTGCGGCAAATATGGCGCGCTTCCCTCTTCAGTGCCCTACATTAACTCGCGTTGTGCCCGATCGCAGCGGTGCCCTGTAGGCGGCATATCTTTTCTCTGTCGCTTCGTGACATTCCTCGTCGTACCAGTTCTTTCGGGTTTGCTGAAATCCGAATACTTCTTCGGCAGCGGTACTTAATTAGCGGAAAATGTTGCTCAACTGCTCACATATGTCGGGTTGTTGAAGAGTGCTCTCTGAGAGCAGATCTGAGAGTTGAATGGTGAATAAATTGGCCGTCTGTTGTGAGTGAAGCTTTTCAACGTAGAGCTTTCCTTGTGTTAGTCCCCTTTCAGTCACGTCAAGTCTTGCTTTCAAGTCTGCTCGTTCGTTGGTGAAGGAGGTGGGAAGAGAGGGGAAGAGAACAGATACCTCCGTACCGTCAATTCGTTTCAAGTTTTCTTGTTCTCTTTTGATCTTTTCGTTGCTTCCCATTTAAAGATCCGAGGACTTGAATTCAATAAAACTTGACGCGTGTGGAAGCAAAGAGAAAACACAAAAGAGAATGCGATAAAAATTGCTTTCAAGACTTGACGTGTCTGAAAGGGGACTTACTGGACGCACATTTTTTTTCTGCATAGAGCCGTGTGTGTATCTTGGCTGCAACAAGAAAGTGGTCAGAGTCGATGTTTGACCCTCGGACTGTACGTACAGACGCCTAAAACACTGGACTCGGGCCTCTCGTCTATCACAACATGAACGATTTGGTTACTCGTTTATTAAAATTTTTCGATAAAAAAAATTTACCTATCGAAGGTTATTAAGCTACCAAAATTTATCGAATAATCGAAGTTTATCGTAATTGAATTTATCGAATTATTATGTCAAAATTTAAAGATACAGAAATTTATGGATAGTTATAGCATATTTCCATCAAAGGCTTAACTGAAGTTATGTGCTCAGGTAAGTTCCGAAAATTTTAGCACCGATCGGCAAAGTTTGTATCTTAATTTTTATGTTTTTTCCTTTCGTTTGCTTGTACTTAATATGAGCACTTACCCCCTGGGAGTTGTAATCTCCTTTTTCCAATAGGCATAAACTGCAGTTAAGACTTGGTGGGAATGAACTATTATAGAGCTTTATGAGATTATCGAAAATTGTCAAGTGAGTGAAATTTATCAAGTTATCGATATTTATTGAATTATCACTATTTATAGAGTTAACAAAATTTATCGAGCTATCGTTATTTATTGATCTACTGAAATTTGATGATTTAACGAACCGAAGTTTTTGGAATTTTCAAAATTTGTCGAGTTATCGCAATTTCAATATTATATAAGTTGATCGAGTTATCACTGCTTATCGAATTTTATCGTGTTACAAGAGTATAACGAGTTATCGAAATTTGGTCGATAGCTTTCGAAAAATATGGAGCTATCAAAATTAGCCGAGTTATGGAAATTTATGGAGGCATCCAAAGTTTATCGATTTATATCGAGATATATACCATTTTGAGTTTTCGAAATTTATTTATACTATGCAAGTAAGTAAATTAAACATACCGAAGACCGATTTACATAAACTCAACGCCTCATACGCCCACACACCAACACAACCTCTCAATAAAGTGGGTGGTAGATACATATTTAGTAGCACCCAAACAACACACACACTTCAATGTCCTTAACATTCAATAAAACATTTTTATTCTTCGTTGCGTTAAACTCGTCTCGTTCGTTTTGACAGTTTTTACATTGAATTAACAAAGTCAATATTTGGTACGAAAATATACAAAAGTTTTTCATCAACGAAAATTCTTCTATATGTACATATAATTTGGTAGAAGAAAGGCAAAATGTGTATCATATAATTTTGGCTATGTATACACACACATAAATATATACTAATAAGTATATTCATATATATCTACATATTCATTCCAAATTCCATACATTTTTATACTTATGCAGACATAGAGTGTCTATGCATAAATGTACATACATATATACATATTAAGTTTAATAAATATGACCGCCATCTTTCTACCTGCCTGAGATACATATGAGAAAAGGAGGCTAAAAAGAAAAATTCTTTACACTACCTATATGTATGTATAAATTTTGTGAGTAAGTTCATATATGCGTTTGACAGCTTTATGAATGCGTCAAATCTTTGGATATTATTTGCTTTCAATTGTGAGGTTATGTCATGTTCCACTCAAACGTAACAAAAACAGGGGAACTACAAAACTAATGCATATACTTACTTACAAACGTCCATAAGTTTAAGTATATATAGCATACCTTAAGTCTCGAAAATATTTCCACTAAGGGGTAGACACCTATCTTCAAAAGTATTCCTACTAGGTATGGGGTGAGAGTTTAAGTGCGTTCGAAAGTGTTAGCAAACGAAAAAAATGCGAAAACTTGTGCAAATATGAGTAGTATACAATTTCTAAAGTATTCAACTGAGGCACGCAAAATGAGAGAGCAATACCAAAAAAAAAAAAAAAATTAAATGATTTCATATGACCGACCAAAGTAAAGTTGGTCGAAGATGCTGTATAGGCGTGAATATAAAAATATAAATTGCTAACCAAACTTTTGCCAGTAAAATCTGTGTCAGATGCCAATATGACAGATGCGTACAATGGGGAATACATGTTAATTGACCTTAAAGGCAGCAGGCGGAGCGTTGTGAAAGTTGAATATTTTAGGTTGGGAAAGAAATTGGATCTGACAATCGATTTACAAAGTTTACGAAACTAAGTAGAAATATTTTTGCAAATATTTTTAGACAAACTAGAAGATTTCAACAAGTATTCACCACTAGCATTTGCCTACTTACATATCGCACTCATTCTTCAAAGGTATATTCATTCAATAGTTGTAATTTTTAATATTGCACGCTAAAAACATTCAAAGATATTATAGATCTTCGAACCGAGCTCGGTATTCGGTATCTCGATGTTCGGAAATTTTTTCTGATGTATTTTATTTGTGTAAAATAGTGTTACACAAACCAAATACATGGGAAAAAATTACCGAACACCAAGCTACCGAGTACCATGCTTCGGTGTGAATACCCATAATATATTTTCCTTCCTTTCCCGACTCCAACTAGGACTGCCAGATTGGCTTTTTACGACCCAACTAATATTTTGCTTGTAATGCAATTAAAAGTCATTAGGGATGTTCACGATCCGGAGTATACCGCATATCATGCTGCACGGATAGCATAAATAGCACGATTGTTGAACATTTTTGACAGCAAGAATTTGCAAGCAGGATTGTGGCACATTTTTGTCAACATTAATTTGAATCAACTAGTTCGTTAAATTTAAAAGTGAACAACCTTGCTGCGATTTACTAATGAAAGAAGCATGTAAATGTCTGTTTATTCAATTAATTCCAAACATTTGAAAGGTACTCGGCTGAAGAAGCTGTATTCGTAATAGGAACGCCGTCGACACCACTCTCGATATTGGAAATCAGACAGTGACTTCCACAAAGAAATTGAAGCGTATGTAAAGTCACAATAAGAAGAAATATACTTATAGGTCCTGTTTTGGTTTCCACCTGAAATAATAAAAAAATTTTATTATGCTCGAAATGCAACCGTGGATGCCAGCTGGCAGTGAAGCTTGCAACTGTTTGCCAATTCCTGTTCGCACAAAACTTAGTAGGTTTCTCTCTTTGGGAGAGTAAGATACTTTATTCTTTGAATTCTAACTGGCATTCGCAAAGCGAACAGAACTTATATTTGCAAAAACTTACAAGTTTTTAATGCAGCTGATCGACATTTTGTTTACATACAAATGCATGAAACTGAAAACATGAAAATAATATAAATTAAAGTTATTTGCTAAGCAAACATAAGTAAATGAATATTTGCTTTATTCCGAAGCATTTGCAGTTCTAATAAATTATTTTAATCTAAATCATTTTCATAAATTTCAAACAGATGATTTTGATCAGTGTGCTGGCAAATTGGTGCTGAAAAAAATTTTTCCAGCAGGAATTAGCAACTTCCCTGCAAGTTAACTTAGCCGTTTGCATGTTTCCCTATAAAGTGCAAATGTGTGGGTTCCAACCCCATTTATGGCTTAGGCTCTTTTGCACCAATACCGGGCTATTGAAGCCTTCTCCTAAAACAGAGCTATGCTCTCCTTCCAGCTAAGGCTATTATTCAGAGCAATGCCTAAAATTTAGTTTTGTTTATGAGACCTAAGCTGGACCAGTTTAGCTTCTACGTACTAGTTAGCCGCGTTTTATACTTTCTTGTAAAAACCACAAGTTCCACCTGGTTCGCATAAATGCAAGTACTACCACAACGAGTGGACTATCATGATACGTAATGAATGGCCGCATTATGTTATATTTTGGAAAAAAAAGGGTCTCGGAAATAATCTCGACGTTACTACAAAATCTCTACTTGAAGATATATTATAAATTAAGGGAACCCTGCAGCTGCTTGAAGTAAGTCTGTTGGCTCGTTGAACTGCGTTTTACAAGTTTTTCGTAATAGGTCTAGCAATAGGGGAACACAAAAATGTTTCTGCAACCCTAAATTTTGGTGTTCTATTCTGTCTATTAAAAATTACTCAGAGAAAAGAAGCCTAGTAAATACAATACTAATGACCTCGAACCTGACGTGATGGAGGCTAACAGACTTCGCATTCAGAGCGTCGAATAACATAACGAATTCTCAAAAATCAACGCGATTTTTTGGACATTTGAAATTTACACATTATTATATTAAAATTTAATGGGCTATAAAACTGCTTACATGAATTCTTTTTTAGAAATTCGTATTAAAAAGTTCGCGATTTTGCCGAAACTTTTTCTTAATTTTTGTACACAAAATCATTCTTGCATTTAAATGGGGTTTGCTAAAATATAAGCCATATTTTAGTACAAAATTAACAAAAAATTTTTAACATGAAAAGCATTACGAATATTGACAATAAAACGCCATACGCTTAATTTTGGGAGTAACTCTATGGACTATAGTTGCCTGACATTTATCGGCTTCTACGCGTTAGAAAAACAACAAATATCGCCTTAAAGCAATAAAGGTCATTGATTTGTTCGCTTGGAAACTGATTCTAAACTATGTATGTGTAATTACACAGCTTTGTGCAAATACATATGTACAAACTCCTTTGTCATTATTGGTACGTACATACATATATATATATATATATATATATATTGAAAATTAGTTTCAAATCGATTTTACAATTATACACGGCGTCAAATTAACCACAAATGCTTTCCTACTAGCAAATTACGCTCATTATATGCGTGTTTCAATTACTTTTAGGCATGATCTCAAATAAGTGTATTGTATTTACTAGGCTCCTTTTCTCTGAGTAGTTTTTAATAGGCAGAATAAAACAACAAAATTTGGGGTTAGCGTTAAATTTTTGTCGCCAACAAAATTAAAAAAAGTGTGGCGTATATGTATATGTATGTACTTTGAATTTGTTTGTGGCCCTAAGCATATGCTGATTGCAATGTATGTAGTAAGAATTTCTTTTTGATTGTTAATACATATGTACATACATATTTAGTATGTGCACTTCACTCTGAAAACAAAAATTAGTATGTCCTAGTAATTATCCCTAACTTGTTTATGCATATAAAAAATCCCGTAAAAATATTTGTTTGCTTAGAGTTATGCCAACAATTAGTTACTGTTTTAACTTTAATAATTCAGGCATGTAAGTATGTGCCTTAGGGTAAGTCACAAATAGTCGCACATATGGAAATATACAAAATTTTTTTTTTTTCAAGTATCTAAGTATTCTGCGGCGTTTTGTCAAAATAACTTTCTCCATTTTGAGCGAATAATTCTCCGGAACTGCATATATATTCAAGGAGTTAAAGTATTCTATCAAAATATATATAATTTTTTTAACTTAACCATAGGAGTCCGTTTAATAATCGTTTCCTGCATGGTTTTTTTGAAAATCACATAGGTAAGTAAGTATTTAATTTAAAAATTAATCATGAATAATGTCAACCCGAAAATGTAAAAAGCTTTGAAGAACGTCGCCATCGGTTTATCTCCAAATCTAATATGATAAGGGATGATGTAAATTCGTCCAAAAAATCACAGCTGCCGGTTTCATCAGCTATTTAACTGAAATATAATTTTTTCGCTTCTGTCAGTTTTCATATTAAATTTAAATAAAATAATACCCTTGTGCACAACTGCGCTCGGGTATAAAAAGATTATTTACAAGTTTTTATCAAGTTTCAACTGCGTGTAATCTTATCTTACAAACAAAAAATTCTCGAGAAATGCAAAAAAAAATCTGGGAAAAAATGTTCACTTTTAATGCTTAATATTTATTGTTTAGAATCGTACCGAGGTTTTTCTTTAATTTTAAAGCTCTATATTCCTGACTATCTTTTGTTGATAAAAACAAATTTTAAACAATAAATATTAAGAATTAAACGTGAATATTATATATATTCGATCTCCCTTTTTCTGAGATTTTCTGAGAATTTCTCAAGAATTTTCGATTGTAGAGAAAAATAAATGGTCCCATAGTGTTCAGCGACCTCGCATATATTTATCCTGTGAGCGTGCCAATTTAGTAGCCAAAAATTGTACAAAACGGAGACTAGCATCGGGTTAATATTTGAATTTCGCAACCAGACTTGGTCAGGTGAGTTTTTACAAGTATTCGAAAGTTTTTTAGCTATCAGCCTCAAAAAAATTACGACATTGGGTCAGTCTAATGTACCGACAAAATACTATAAAGCTTACGAATATTACCAGATTTTTTCGCAATACATATTTCCTATTTTTTTTTGTTTTGTTTTCATATTCAAAAATTTGTCATTGATTTGATTTGATTTATTTGATATTTAATCCTAGCACAAAAATTCAATGAATTATTTTATAGTGCTAGTGGCAGAATTATACAAAAATAAAGCTAAAGACAAACATGGAAAAGAAAGCATGGTACAGAAATGACTTTGAATTAAACTCTAAAAATAACAAGTCAAAGAATAGCCAAAAACGATTTTTTTTTTTGTTTACTTTTTTTAGAATAAAATTTAATAAGAGTTTGTAGCGCATTTTCTTTCATACAAAGTATGCTCGACAAAATTTTCATATGAATAAAATGCCTAGCACCGACAAAAAAATTGCCAAAAATAAAGGATATTTTGTAGCCACTTGAAGTTTGCACTTTATTATACTAAAATTGAATGGGCTATAAAATTGCATACCCGAATTTTACTTTAAATCACAGCTAGATGCTATATCCAAGCCGTCTTCATTTTTTGTACTAGCCTCAACTTTAAATTTGATAAAAATTTTCTAGATTTTCTATAGAGAAGTTATATGCATCAATTGATAAAAAGTCGGATGTCGATTCTCGATTTTTTTTTGTTCGATTTACGAATCGGAACTCAAAATTCAACAAAAAGTCGAATCGGAAGGGCTCGATTAATCGATTTTATCGATTTAAAAACGGCATCTTTAATGTAAAGTATCCGATTTGAAGGATAAACTGTTAAAATCCTAGCATCGCCGCTTTAATAATTTAAAAAGTGAAGAATATATGGCTGCTCCTTTAACTGATTCAAGATTCAAAGGAAAATATAAGTGGCAAGCGATTATTCAGTACAGCTGGTCAGCTGATTTTATGAAAGTTATTCAAGTCTTTAAAATGCTTTTGACGTTAAGACTGCACCTTTTTTGGCTTTTTTGTTTTTGTTTTCAACTATGTGTACTTGTAGGTAAAAAATAATAAAAATAGTTCGTTATGAAATACAAAATCACAGACTTGTCCTTTGTTTGTGAAACGTAAAACTAAATTCGTCTTCGGCTTCTATGTTCGGCCGAATATGGAATAGTACCTAATAATCGGCTTCGGCTACGGCCAAAATTTCAACTTCGGTCGGACACTATTGTACACCTTTTAAATACCAATCCACCTTGTCTGAGTAGTAATACTGCTTAGCGTTCAATCGATGTCGCATCTCACTCCTAAAAAAAAAGAAAAAGGCGCTATAAAAAATAATTAAGTTAATAATAATAATTTCACTGCCGCTCACTATAAAAACCAATAAAAGTGCCTGATATTAATTTAGAGTCTGAAAAGCATTTAATAAAGTTAACCCACCACCCGCCACCCTCGCATTAATTTACACACTTTATCGCGTCACATAAATTAACTAAAAAAAGAACTGTTATGTGCAGGAAGTGGACATGTGGCTGAGCTCATTAATGTATTACTATTTTAATTAATAACACACCAAAATACAAAAACAAACAAAAAATAATAAAAAGCCAACGCTCGAAAAAAATTGGAAAATGAGACTGAAAAAAGGAAAATAAAATGTTGTTGTTATTAAAAGATAACTGCTTTAGCTTTGACGCAAATACTTGTAAAACGTATACAAATTCGTATGTATGTATGTATGTATGTGTGTATGTAGTTATATATGTATGTACAGTTGTGTGCGTAAGTTGGCTTGTATAAAATGTGTGTATGCCTTCAAATTCGATCAATAAAGTTATAAAAATGGCATTTATTTTATCTCTTCTTCTTCTTCTTGTTTATGCACATGCCTCTAATTTTTCATTTTCGCTGTATATTTGTTTGTGCACACATATACATATGTACATGTATCATTGGCGGATACACGTAAGGGAATAAAGGGGCATTTAGCCCCCCAAAACTTCACCATACTTCCTCCCTGCTCGCACACATCTATTCGCGGGTTAAAGTATTGAAGTCTCACCTTAAGAAGGCGTCTTGGGGAGGAACTTATACCAGCAAACATGCCCAGAATCAATTCATTGAATATTCTAGGAGGGAGATTTCGAAAAAAAAAATAAAAAAAAGTGGACACACTCGTTTTTGATGAATGCCCAGATCTTTCATACCAGGAAAAGCTCAGTTAAGGTATGGCTTGAGCAAGGAAAAAGATTTCTTAAATGGGATAAACTCGAGTAGCTCTCCTTAAAAATATTTTTACCGTTATAAGCAAATTTATAATTTGGGGCATACAAGAAAATTTCGTTACATTTTTGGATGCTTTTAGTGAACTGTCAAAGAATTACACTGCAAAAGATGACGATTCAGAAAAATCTGAAGTAAAAGAGAGTAAGTTACCTTCTAGGATCGCTAAAGAAGATGGTAAAACTTACAAAGTGTTGTCCCTCCTAGCAGTCCCAAACAGATATTTGTAAATAAGATGAAAAAATATATATAATTTAAAGTTAAACTTACATAGATATCTATGTGCTTTGCGCAATTCTGGCTTATATTGTCAAAAGTTTAAGACAATTAAGGGACAGTAGGCAAGATATGCGAAATTTTAAATATTTTGTTTATTCTGGCACGAAATTATTACAAAAAAAAAAGCTCCATTGCCAACTTTCATGGTGAAAAGCTTGCTTGACAGAAAGCACTTTTATATCATTTTGCTCGTGCTACTCTAACAGTCGATAGCCGAGTGAGCAAAGCACTGGCGTGCCATTCGAGTGATCCGAGGTCGAGTCCTTGGGCAGCAGGCATTTTTCTTTCTGAAATTTAATTCGTCTTTCTTTTTTACTTTTAGTATCTTCTATTTTTTTATTCTAAATGTTTTGTATCTTTAAAAACAATTTTTTTAATTTCATTTCATTTTCAGAAAATTATTTTTATTTTTTTTTATTTAGTTTTTATTTTCTTTTTCAATTCAATTTCAGATGTTATTGTTTTTAGAAGCAGAACATTTTTTTTTTAAATTACATTCAATTTAATTACACTTATATTTTTTCTTCTTTTTTAATTTGATTTGTGTGTTTGTTTTAATTTTAAGTATTTATTGTTTTAAAAGCACATTCTTTTCACTTAAGTTTCAGCAACATTTTATTTTGTATAAGTTTTTGTTTTAATTTAAGATTTTTTTTTGTTTTAAAAAGCAACATAGTTTTCATTTAATATAAGTTTTAGAAACTTATTTATACATTTTTTTCTTCTTTTTGCCGTATTTTTTTATATATATAACCTTTTTAAATTTTTAGTTTAATTTGTTTTAATTTGTATATTATTTCATTTAATTTTTAGAAAACTTCCTTTCAAAGGAAAATCAGAATAACTCTAATAACTCCTCTCAATTAGTGTTTCGAAATACAGAAAAGAGCTTTCAAGTTAGTTGCCATAATTGGCATTAGTCTTACGAAAGGTTTTCAAATGTATATAAACTACGCTCTCAGTTTCATTCTATTCCACCATTTTGCGAGATATCAGCCTACAAAGTTTTTGATTTTTATTGGGTTAGAAAGTACCTACATACATACAGTATCGGTCATATCTATAGCACGCCATTTCAAAGTGATATTGTGTGCCACTTATGTTTATTTATTTATTTTTAAGAATTTTCAATTAAAATACAGTTCTTTCTCTAACAAACCCCATATAAACCCAAGTTTAACAATTTATAGAAAACTTCAAAAAAGTGCAACAAATTTTCACCTAAGTTTCAAACTTTTTTCTCGGAAGTGTTAGATTTTTTTCGAGTACACAGTTTTTTAGCCCCTACAATTTTAGTCTGATAATGTGCAAATTTCAAGTAGGTACGAAGTACCGTTAATTTTTTAGAATTTTTTTTGTCGCATTGGCTTCCATATAATGAATACTCGATTTATTTGTATATGGAGGAAAGCCGCAACACCTTTGGAGAAAAAAATTCTAAAAAATCAACGGTAACATTCAGTCACTTGAAACTTGCACATTATCAGACTAAAATTCATTGGGCTATAAAACTGTGTATTCAGAAAAATTCAAACACTTCTGAGCAAAAAGTTTGAAATTTAGGTGAAAATTTGTTGCACTTTTTTGAAGTTTTCTACAAACTGTTAAACTTGGATTTATATAGGGTTTGTTAGAGAAAGAACTGTATTTTAATTGAAAATTCTCAAAAATAAATAAATAAACATAAGTTGCACGCAATATCACTTTGAAATGGCGTGCTATAGATATGACCGATACTGTATATATCTTTGTCATAAAACATATATAATTTTTATTTTTGGTACTTCATTTGTCCACCACCCCTTCCGCCCTCATCCGCCTTTTCCTAAATTTGTTCGACGACTAATTTTGTTTACCCCTTAATCCAAAAAAGTTCATATCTAGGGTTGCCATTTGGACCCACGGTTCTCAAAATTGTCCTAGAAGTCCTATTTACAAAGGCTTTTCAGTACGAAATTACTCCACAGAAAAATGTTCCTAAGAAGATTTAACTGAGGGTCACCAAACAAATGAAAACTGTACGCTTTAATTAAAGTTGCAATTTTTTAAGTAAATACTAAATTTCATAACGGCATGATTTACAATGAAAGCTATATGATTTACCCTCCCAAAAGAAACTCTTGGATCCGCCCCTGTATGTATGCATAAAGGTATGCATTCGCTATAGTAACTAAATCTACTCTTTCAATATTTCTTCTTACTTTCATTTTGCTTCGCTCTCTGCTCTCATGCGTTCCATGTTTTTTCTTTCTTTTTTTTTTTTGTAATTAAGACGCCGATTAATTATGGCATATTTTTTTATTTTATTTTTCTGCAAAATAATACACAACAAATATTGCTTTTGGAAATGCTCTTTGCTTTCGCTTTTACTCATGTAGACATTAATTTATGTACGTTCATATGTATCTACAAACATACATATTTATTTACACATCCTTAAGTCTATGGCGTTTTTCATAACTCTGCCAGTAGCCCATGTAGTTTCCATGATAAAAACAATCAACAACTGTGGTTGTGTAGATGCAAAAAGTATATAGTAAATTTGAAATTGGTGGGCGGCGGAGCTTGCCCACAATGCATCCTTAGCCTCATCATCTTATTTGCTCAACTCTCAACATTTCGTCGACGTGTGTTATTGTACATGATTACATGTGCGTACTTACATACATATGTACATTTAATAGGTATGTATTTGTGTACAACCAATTTACGCTTGAACATTTTACATAGTTTTCGTAAAATAAAATGAAAAAGCCACACACAAAACAAAAAACAAAAACTACAAAATAAAATAAAGCCCAAAGGCATAAAACACTTTGCACTTGCCGCGGCCAAGGAGCAGCGAACAACAGCGAACCGAATGCAGATAATAGGCTCCCCAGCTCTCCGACGTCAACCCCAAGCTTTTGCCACATAGCGCCACATGGAGGCAGTCAGATGTGTATGTTTGAGTGCTTATACCTCAATTTTTCTCACTTAGAAACTAATTTTTTTTTTTTTTCATACATGTGTCGATTGAATTACTTATCATACTGTAGAAATAACTAAGCTGAGGCTAGCACAAACTAAACCACTTTGGTATGCTACTAGTCCTTTTCACTGAGCTGAGCTGCATGCTATTGGACCATATGTATCTGAGGCCGTAAGCAGAAGACGGGAAGACCAACAAACACTCTGAGATCAAGCTGGTGTGGGACTGATTTTAGATTTTAATATTATTCTTAATCTATGCACTGGGTTTACCTTATTTGGGTACCGGAGCACATTGACAGATATTCTCGCTAGAAAAGGGGTTTCACATGGATTAATAGGTCCAGGACACTTTATCTATCTGCCATGGCGAGGGAAGCGTAACATTACTAGACAAGTATTGAAGGTAATAGATCGACTAAGTCTTTCATTCCGGAAATATAAACGAGTTGAACAGAAGCACTATTTCACCTTACTAGTCAGGAAGCAAGAATTGTTTCAGACTTTCTTACTATCCGCTGCAGGAGACTTGATACTTTTATTAGGGCAGCCTGTGTTACAAGGGAGTGGAAAGAGCAGTGCTCATTACATGCCACAGTGAAGCCCTCATTACGACCAGTTTTCGCTTCTTAGGATCATACTACTTGAAAGTACATTACCCAAAAGCAAGGGACCGCTAAAAATCATATCTAAATAGTATCTACTTTCTATCTTCTGGATATAACCATTACCTAAATGAAAACTTACGACTCCCACAGACTAATGAAATGATGCCATCGTCCACATTTCTGTCTCATACACCAAATCTTGCATGGTGGGCGGCTTAAAGAGCCTCAGTCTAAAGTAACATTCGCTAGCAAGAAACCTTGGCTATTGAATTTCGAAATCGATCGGTGTTAATTTTGGCTCCCAGCAAGATGAAGTTTTCTCTTCCTCTTCTATCTTCAACAGTGCGGCAGTACCTGGACGCAGATGCGCTGATTGTTTGTCCCATATACTTCTTTAGGTCGTCGCCCTCACTAGACCCACGCGGCTTAGTTAGTTCGAGGCGGCAGAACTCACGACACGCTTTCTGAAGCTGATGATATCGACATCGTTGGCCAGCAATAAACCACTTTACCAGAACGCTTCAGTTCTAGAGCCAACAGGTTAAGAAAATCACGATCTTGCTGAAAACCTCATTTGGCGTCAAACGGCTCGCAGAGCTCCTTTCCAATTCGGGCGCAGATGGGGGTGTTGCACAGTGGGCTATGATAGGACATCTTTTGGCATGCAGTTACTCGACTATAAATATTCCATTTATATCTTGCGTCCGCTCCTTCGCACTCTGGAGAACGTTAGAGCCACACTTGTATGAGATACGAGAACCAACCCTTACTTATTCGGTTTAATGGTTCACTGAAGTCTGCTGCGTATGTCCAAACGGTTGTGCGGTTTCAGGCAGGCGTAAATCTTGGAGCAAAAGGTTAGGTATATAAACTTAACGTAATCAAAACGACCGCGGGATCGGTTCTGTACCCAGGCAAGGCTTGCCATGGGCATCGAAAATTTCATCTAATAACTTTTGGAAACTTTAGAGTCCTTATAATTTAAATAAATTATTAGATATTTTTATTTTGCACTCAACCACCCTTATCTGACCCTTTGGTATCAGTTCACAACCATTTAACTCAAATAATGGCATTGCTCCTTATTTCACTGTGGGGTTCACAAAATTACTATTTACATACATACGTACATTTATGGTTGCTTGGTTTCAAACTCAAAATACGAAAAAATTCTTTACTTTTATTACTTTTCCCTACTTTTTTCTCTCCTTTTCATTTTAGACTTTTGGCTTGATTTCTACGGAGTTGGGGGGTTACAGGCATAAGCCAAAGAGTGTAAATGGCATTTATACATACATACATACATACGTAGAAAACCTATACACTTTGGAGCATAAACAGTGTAGCACATGTGAGCATATCAAAACAAGAATTCTAACCGCATACTTGTGTAGTTGCGAGGGTGGCAAAGATTCCATTATGCTTTGTGTGCATATAAATACATATGTACATACATTCCCAGCAGGAATATTGAGTGAATGTTTAAATAAAAATGTAAAATGTGTTCGAGGGGCAGATAAATTTTAAAAGTAGAAAACGGCTCTTATGTAGTATTGGATACAACTACCTTAATGCCAATTTATGGAAAAATACGATTCAGAGGCCTTTTAAACCATTCAAATCCATCTCGATCTTTGCCACTTTTATCACTGCAAGAAAAGACCGGCAATCATTAAAATTACTGTCAGATTCGTAAAATTCACAAAAGGCCCGGTGACACTTCAAAAAATTAAGACTTTGATTCGTTATTCTCGTTTTTGAGTCTCCTGCGGTATGAAGCGCGGCGTTATTAGATTCCATATACAAGAAAGAGGTCCTAAAATTTATGAAAAATATTGAAAAGATGTTCCTTATACATATGGTTGTGCCAGAGATTTTTTCGTAACTTTTGAATCATAAAAATTGTTCTAAAAAGCTAAAACCCAGTTTAGACCGCCATACCTTCTTCCCGATCATGTTGTGAAATCAAACAAATTTGTTTTTTTTTTTTAATCATCTTTAATATAATTACTAACTAAGCACTAAGCTACGAAAAAAATTATAAACTAATTCCATCACGTAAATTTTCCAAGAAATGTTTTTTTTTGTTTCTTTTTATATAGAATTACTTCGAATTACTGGCTTAGAACATAGAATTTCCCTAAGACTTTCTTATTTACTTAGGACCGCTTTCTCAAGTAACCTTTAAGCTTAAAGTTCACTTTATATTTAAAGGTTTGATTGAAAATAAAGCTATCTCTAAAGTTAAGCATTTCTATTATCGGTTTTTGACGCATGTATGTTTCTTGCTTGTAAACCAATTTAGAACCGATAATAAAATGCTTTACTTTAAACAGCAACATAAATTTTAATGCAACCTTTAAATATAAAGTGAGCTTTCAGCTTAAAGGTTACTTGAGAAAACGGCTCCTAGCATTTTTAAATAATACTGTTTATTTTTTTTAATTATATTTAAGTGTAAGTTAATTATTTTTTGGCTTTTCATGAAAATTGTTACACGAAGAAAGAATTACGAAAAAAGTAAGAAAAAAATTTCTTAATCACGGAAAAGCACCTATGAAATGCAGAAAAAAGTCGTTTTCAAACGGAAAAATCTCCAAAAATAAATCTTTTTAAAGTGAGCAAAGATAATATGGTTAATTTTTTTTCTCAATGTAAAAATTCTAAAATAAGCATGCGCTAGAAAAATATCAAGGCTATAGTTTAAGTAAGAATACATTGATATTGAAAAAAAAAGTAGCATAATTTTTGGAAGCGGGAAACAAGTTAAATTTCGCATGCCTGTGCTAGCAATCCAGTAGAATACCTCAAAACAATTTTTTTTCCTCGCAGTAAACCACCCCTTTCTAGTCGTCTTCCCAAGAAATTTGAGGCGATTTCCTTGCAGAATCATAAACACTAGCTTCTTCTTTAATTTTGGTCCAGTTTCCAAACAATAAGAAGCTAATTTCGCAAATAATCTTCTGTAATTGCGGTGAAGTCTTTTTGTTTTATTTCCGTTCCATGTTTTTTTTTCATGCGATACTATACATCATATTCAGCTGGCAATAATATCTACACTTCTTTTAATTTTATTCCGAAGTAGAAGCCCTTTAACTATTTCATCCAAATATGCTGCCGTCCATAGGTGCTTAGATGTGTTGAGTACCTAAATGATTTGAGCTGGAAAAATGTAAAGTTAAGCACCCTTTTCACAATCATTCATACCGCTAAATTTCCTACTGGGCTATTCATTACTTTCTACCGTCTTTATATCTTCACTCCTTATAAGTGTTAATGTGCAGGAGTTGAGAGGCGAGTAGTGGTCCATAATATGTGATCCTGTTCATTGCCTCAATATACATATGTATGTACATACATACGTCCATATATAAGCACATACATATGTATGCGCAAGTATGTGTCCTCTATGCATGTATGGCTGATTTTATATGATTGCGTAGCAGTTTCCTTCAGTTGCCAACGGAAATAACCAGCTGGCTGCTTGCTAGTCGTCTGATTTAGACTTCTTATAAGAAGCAAAATAAAATTGAGAAAAATACGGAGGAAAATTGTAATTTTTATCGAAAGCATGCAAGTTCTCCTCTTCTTCTTGTTTCTTTGAGCTGATTTCTTTTCATTTTACTTCTTCCTGACCTTAAAAGAAAATTAGTAACTTTCACAACACATACATATGCACATGCATACATGCAAACAAAAAGGCTGAAGTAGACATTTGGGGAGTATGCATAAAACTATGCGCTTCGATAGAATATCTACTACATTAGACCATACCACTTTACAAGAAAGCACACAATGAAAAGTTCGCCGTAACCCCTGAGTTTAAAATATTTTTGTTTATTGGCCAAACCTAGGCCAATGGTGACACATACATACATTCGGCAGTAAAAAAAAATTTAAATAGTTCTACCGGAATAATAAAAAAAAAATTCTTAGCAAAAGTTTGATCATTTCTGACGAGCTTTAATTTATTGATATTAGGGTGGGTGGTACGTTGGGATGATAAGAACTGAGATCAGGTGGGCAAGTGCTAGAACGGAAAATAAACTTTGAAACAAAGAAGTTTCCTCCTAGAGACAAGAACATCGATTTATTAAACTTCAATATCCGACTATAAAAGCCGAAATTCGAAATTGTCCTGCAAAAATACCTTAGACTCAGAGGTGTACGTGATTTTTTTTTCGATGCGGTCTAATGCACATATATACTTACATACATATGTATGCAAGTAAATATTACAAAAAATTAAGAATTTCTAATACAACGCATGTTCACATATATATGTATGTATATATGTATTTATGTGTGAGTTGCTGTGTTTGTAAATAAATTTCAGCTTTTCAGACTAGTGCGTAGGGGGGGGGCTGAAGGCAAGGATTTGCGCGAATGATTCTGAATAAAAGTGAATGTATATATGTATGTATGTATGCATGCAGGTAGGTGTACACACTCATCTATATGAGAGAGCTTTCTTGAATTTCTGATTTACTACAATTTCCGATGAAAATTTCTTTATATTTTTTCATGCATTCTATGTATATACGTACATTTTTCCACACATTAGGGTGAAGCGAAAATTAATCAATTTATCGATTTCGAAATTCTTATACTGCGGAAAAGTTGCATAAAACGATCACATTGAACCATGTTAAACCATTTTTCGATCGGATAATATTTACGGTCACCCCAAGAGCCTTAAAATTTCTAAACATCTCGCAAATTATGGTTCCTCTATACTTTTTAAAAGATTATCTAGAATGATTTTGAGTATGCCGTTTTGTAGCCCATTAAATTCTAGTACAATAAATAATAAATCGCGTTGATGTTTGGCAATTTTGTTCTTCCTGACAGTGCCACGCTGTTTTTCCTAACAAAGTTTAAAATAATGATAATTTTAGGGATTTTTCGAAATTTTTTGAAATTTTAAGGCTCTTGGGGGCAACTGTAAATTTTAAAAATCCAATCAGAAAACGTTTTAAAACCCTTCAATACGATCATGTTACGCAACTTTTCTGCACTATTAGAATTTCGAAACCGATAAATTGATTTTTTTCGCTCCACCCTAACATACATATGTACATATCTACGTGTGTGTTTGGTATCAACGTTGGTGTTGGAAAGGTGCGGTAGATAGAGTCGAAATAGTTGCCAGGAATGGCATGTCTAATGAAAATGTGGAAAGCGGAATGAATTGGAGACTTTTTTTTATTTATTTTATTTTACTTTTCTTTTAATTTGGAGCAATATAATAAGTCACAGCCTCCCAATAAGCTATCGCAAGGAAGAACATCGGTAAGTGAGAGTGTATTGTATTGATGTGTGGGTTGAAAGTGGTGTTGGAAGTGGTGCATGCACACACTTACATACATAAATATGTATGTTTGTAGCTGAATAGGAAATGATTTGGCACTTTTGTATGTAAGTACTTGCATGCATACTATGTAGCTAAAAGTTAAAGAATGTTTGTTAAAAGGCAGTATAGTGCGGCGGACAATATAAAATTTTTTACGATAAGTAGAGCATTCCTTTTAGTCGATTTACCTCTTGTAACTTCGCTGATTCTGCCGTGAAATTTTTTGCCTGTTCTACTTTTCGAGTCAGATCGAAATTATTCGCAAGCTGCACTCATATTTTTGGACTTGAAAGTACTTAAATAACTTATGTTGTTTGCGAATCAATTTTAGTTTACACACATGTTAGGGTGGTCCTTAAAAGTATGAAAATATTAATGTTGTATATTTTGACCAGTCTGAATACGAAAATATATTGCATAATTATCGGGCTTAGGAACATATGTATGTATCTGAAGTTTAAGTAAACCAAGCTGAAATGGTATATACTATAACTTTGGTCCCATATTGGTAAATACAAGAAGAAAAAGAGATACGCCCATAAAAAGTGAACAAGACGGTAAGCTGTGTCGATTAAGCCAGGATTTTTTTCAGGCGAGGAAGCGTCGAAACCTCAACTCCAAAAACAGTCAATGTGAAACTTAAACACACTCAACTTCCTGCCGTATATGTACCGATCCCTCGGCACCACCTTTAAGTATTCCGTCTGAGGCTGTTTGAGCACGAAGCTCCATGTCCCTTACCATTCAGAAGTAGCTTTTAACACCTCTAAGTGTATTCGTACCACACTACCAGTGGGACTAGTGTTTCGGGTGTTTTAACGCTACCGAGATTGCTTTTTGTTAGCGCAGATAGATCCTTCTGCACTTGGGTTTTCCATTGAGTTCGTGGATACTCCATGAGTATCGAATCGAAAAGGCGTTTCATTGAAGCATCATTATCCATCTGCAAAACATGCCCAAGCCGGTGTAGTCGCTGTCTTTCTATGCTTCTGGCAAGGACCATGTCACTATAAAGCCCGCGCCGGATAGTCCTATCGCAAGACCCAAAGCCTTCTGTTTGACATCGTCCACGTTTCTGCGAAATATAAAAGGACGGGTATAATAAGAGATTTGTAGAACGTGATTTTTTCCGTAGGCTTTTCAAATGCCTACCGCGCCCGAAAGTAGTACCTGTTGGCAAGAACTAAATATTATTCGATTGATACCTAGGATGACGTTATTGGTGGTGTTTGTGCTGGAGCCTAGCTAGACAAAGTCCTTTACTACTTCAAAGTTATAGCTGCCAACAGTGAACACGATATACATATGTATGTATATGTGTTGTCATCCTTCCCTCCTAGGCCAAATCTTTTTGCTTCCTTCTCAAAGCTGCACAATGCTGCGCTAGCAGCCCTGGAGCTGCATCTGTAAACGCCAGCCGCATCGTGCTTTCGTTTTCCAGCATAAGGTTGAAGAATTTGTACTTGAGGGAATTGCCTTGCCTAAAACCTCGTCTGGTTTCAAACGGAACTAAGAGGCCCAACGCAATTTGAACGAAGCTGAATGTTCTACTCAATTTCACTCTGCAAAGTCGTATTAGTTTCGCGGGGATTCCAAAATTCAGAAATGCTTTCGTACACTGAGCTTCATTTTCGCCTGCAGCTTTTCACATTTCAGCTGGTATATTGTCAGTTGTGGGCGCTTTACTGTTTTTAAGCTGCATCAATACTGTTCTCCACGCATCATAGAATTATGTATATGTCATACAACTGGCTTTCTGATCGTGAATTGGATACGTTAACTTGAATAAGAAAAATCATTATAGCGCTTGACTATCATGTATGTATGTACGTATGTATGAGTTGCTCAAAGTTTTATAAGTAAAGTATACGCCGTGATGATCGTAACTGTTTCGCTAGCGAAAAAATTGAATAGGTTGATCTTAATTTTGTGTCACACATTCATACATACATAAATATCAAGCACTTACGTATATCCGGCATATATTTTACTAAACGCAGCCCATGCCGAAAATCTATTGCAGATGAAAATTTCAGAAAACTATATATGTATAAATATGTACTCGAATATATTAATGCATATATGCATGTATGAAGGCTCGTTGTCAAGAATGATAGAATACAAGATTGCGCCGATCAGAGAGGATTTTTGAGAATAACTTTTGTGTGACGTCACACTGGTGCAATTGCGAGAGAGAAATGCCAAAACGTGAGCAAGAATGGAAGAAGAAGAAAAAATGTTGCAAGGAAAACGTAAACAAGTTGCACCAGTGTGACGTCATGCAAACAACGATTCTGTCAAATTCGTTAAGAGAGGAATAGCGGTCCGAGATCGGCGCAACCTTTGTATTCTCTCAATCGTGGCTCGTTGTTGTATTATCAGTTTTGTTAACTTTTTCTCCACTTTCCAACTTTTTTCATTATTGAAAATCAATACTCTTTACTCCGCATATGAGAGAGATTTATAGGCAGCATATGTATATATGCACATGTGTGTACTTGCATGTGTGTGTGTATTTGACGATTAACGTATGTATGTATGTTCATTAGGGTGGTCCAAAATAAGTAAGGTCGGAATTTTAATGCTCTCACCCCTTAAGATTATTCTATTCTGAAAAAAGTTAATCAAAAAATATTTAGAGGTCGCTCAAAGTGCTCAAAGTTTGCCATGTATTTTATAGAGGAAAAAACAATTAGTCGTAGACATGGTAAAGAAATTTTAAAAATCAATATTTTGCGATCGGAAAATTTTGTGTCTCTCCAGGAGACTTTTAATAACAACGATATTAATAACAATATCTTATGGGTCCCTGAGAACCCCAAAAAATGCAATGGAGGACGCATAAAAAGCGCTAGTATTAAAAAATGGTATAATAAACAATTGGGTATTATTATTGGCAGCATTCTAATAAAAAAAAACAGAGTTCTCCGATCGAAAAATATTGATTTTCAAGAATTCACGAAAAATGTTTTTTTCCACATATAAAATACATGGAAAACTTTGAGCGCTTTGAGCGACCTCTAAATATGTTTGGGATTCGCAATAAAAAAAACAGAGCTAATTTTTTTCTTTGATTTAGAACAAAGCATTAAAATTCCGACTTTACTTCTTCCACGTGCTTTTTTGGACCACCCCAATGAATGTATGTTATGTATGTAGTATTTGGAAAGCAAAGTGTTGTACTCCGAATGGCAGGTAACCAATCATTGAAGAATTTTATGCGTTGCCGAGGAAATGAAAGCAATTGATTTTGGTAATTTCGCTTGGTAATAAAGTAAAAGTGAATTTAGTTTATGTATTTTAGTACTTCACTTAATCTCACCCACTTGTACGAGTATGCTTTGTAGTTTTGGGCAGTATAGGGGAAAGGAAAGGTAAAGCGCATATTTCATTTCATTTCCCCCGGACTAGATTTTTCCACAAGTTGAAAGTTTAAAGATCAAAATGTTTTGTTAAGCTTATAAATTTGTTTAAAAAATTTGATAAAAAAAATTCTTTGTTGTTTCATAAATTAAAATTGAGTATATACCTAAAACTTAAAGCTGGAACTACATGGTGTGCATAGCACTGCATGTGATTTGTTTTACAAACGAATTGAATGCGGGTGCGTTCAGAAATGCATCAAGCCAAAGCATCAGAGTCTTTTATATCTAAATTATAATTGATGGAAATGTCTTTTTTGCGCAACTAAGTTCCAATTCGGCTTTTAACCGTGGTTGCGCATATTTGACATTTCCATCAATTATAGTTTAGAAATAAAAGAGACTGATGCTTTGGCTCGATGCATTTCTGAACGCGCCCTACATTCTACGAATATTATAAATATGAAAGTTCGTCAGTGAGTGAGTGAGGGTGTGACTTTGCGTCTCTACAGGCAAAAATTATTGCTTATCAACTGTCATTTTTATAAATTTTATCAGAGGCAATATTTGTGCGGCGCATTTTTTTATTTTGATAAAAGCATTTGTAATATGGCTTCTAACATGGTCGTAGCCAGGTAGGGGCAGGGGGGTGCTCGAGCCGCCCCCCTAACTTTAAAATTTTCCTTATATATACATATATGAAATAGTACCCTGAAATGCAGCTTAATAGGGTCGAGCAATATGCGGTCTCAATTGATAAAATATTACCTCATAAAATTATCAAGATGAAAACTTTTGCCTGTGGAGACGCCACGTAATGAAATTTGACACACTGCTAGGTTATAACCTCTATTAACACATAGGAAGAAAGCTTTATTTCGAAAATATTTTTGAAAAGTTCTGCCACCGGTTCAAAAAGTTAAATCAATTTATTTAACAACTTAACTGAAACATTTAGCTGTCAAATCAGAGTTGCATAAGAAAGTATTGCTCCGAAAATATTTGTGAACAGCGTTGCCATCTGTTTAGAAGTAAAATCTAATATTTTAATATAATTATCAGACGAAAAAATTTTAACCAAGGTTTTTTATTTGAAAACGTTCTGAATAGGGTTGCCACCTGCAACGTGCACAAATAGTTAAAATAAATTTTATTAATAAGTTTAAATATATGCATTTATGTACATTAGAGCGTCTCGCCTTACAGGCAAAACCAAAAAAGCTCGCCGTACGCACCCTCATATGAAGTGTTTTTGAAAAGCATTTAAAAAATATAAATATTTTTTTTGGACAACCCTAGTAAAGCCCAATAAAATTTTTCTTCTCTTACATTTAAAATTTTCTATCTTCCAAGAGGGACCGATTTTGCTTTGCATGGAGCGCGAGGCAGTAAAATCACAAATTCTAAGCAACATGGAGCTATAAATCAAAAAAGACTTCATGCATGCACGTGGCGCGCCAATTTTAATATACATTTATTGCAAAACCCATATTTTTTTTTTGTAAAATCGATGGTTTTTCAATAATAAAAAAAATGTCAATTTTCGACATGCTGCCAATCAATGCAACGCGAAAGGGTTATCACAAACAGCCGACTTACCAAAATATGCTGCAATAAAAGCGACTCATTAACAATAGAAAGCAAGATAGCGACCATGTGACAATTTAAAAGTGTTGCCGCATAGATAGATACATCTGGCGCACGCAATGATCACACGCAGCGCATGCGCAACACTTCAGCGACTAGCTGGCTGCCTGCCTGCCTGCCTGCACAGAGCAATGCACTTTTATTGGCCTGCATTGGCTCAGCTTGTCGCCAGACGCACTTTCCACGCGCGTGTTATGTGTGTGTGTGTGTGTGTGTGTGTTGTGGCATGCAAGCATGTAATCGATGCTGAGAGGTGCAACGACTTACATCGCGACGTGCGTAACCCTATCGCACCCTTTCGACCTTTTGTGCTCATCAAGCGACGGCAAATGGAATTTGAAATGAAATTTTCAACATTTACACTTAAAATATGTGAATTTTTCACCCAAAACGATAGTAAATTTTTGGGAAAGTGTAGAAAAAGGGTAGAGCAAGCAGCCATCCGTCCGTCCATGCAATGCAACAAATCATTTGAACTTCGAATAATGGATATGTACATACACTGAACCAGTCGGGGTGCAACAGACATTCACTTTATCACCCCGGCTATGTAACCCTTTCAGCGTGCCACACACACACACACACACACACGCACACAAACAAATGTAAACTGAAAAGTGCAAATGGTTAACAAAAGGACGCAAATTTTCCAATTTTTCGGTGTCTAATGTGAGTTTTTCCAAGTGAAAGAGTTGCAATTTTTTTTTGCTTGCTTTTTGTTTTTGTTGTACGTTGTGATTTTCAATTTTGCAGTTTTTGACATTTTTCGCACAAAAATGCATTGAAAATAATCGCAATTATAACAAAGGCACTAAAAGGATTACGGCGTGCGAAAGAAAGAGGGTTGGCTGTCGCATAGACCTAAATGTCAGTAATCCGCGCGTATTCGCACAACGAAAAGGGAAAAGGGTCAGCCGAAATATTGTCGTAGTTGTGTAAATAAAGGATAAAGGATTCGTCGTGCATCAGCGTAGTTTAAACAGCAACACCAAAAAAAAAACAAAACAAAAAACACTAAACTATAAAATCAGCAGAGAGCACCCGTGTAATCGCACAACAGCAACAACAATAGTATGCGCGCCGACCGGCTCGGTGACAGTTTGGAAAATTAATGAATTGCTATTTTTTCCTAAAATTTTCGCAATTTTAGAGCACAAAAAAGTGAAATTGAATTTTACACATTTTTTTTGCAGCAAAAATAGCCTTTCGAGGTAGGGTTTTCCGAAGGGACGTGGGATATAATGCACAAAAAAAAAAACAACATATATTTATAACGAAACGATACATTTGAAATTTTGGCACACATTCGACAGCATTGCTGGTTCGATTTTTTTCTAAAGTTTTTTTTTGCCCTTTTTTGTAATTTTGTTATATTTTTTTTTGGCTGTTGTTACTTTTAGTAATTTGTAATTGGCAGTCGAAAGGGGTTAACACACCAACTGAACCCATTAACGAGCGTTACAGACCTGACATGTCACATGGGTCACCAACAGAGCAGCAGCAAGCGAAAGAGCGACGCGAATTTTCTAATACAGAAAATTATACTACCTAATGGTGGATCAACTTAATTCACGCAACACAAAACAACCCCGTAAATATCATTTCCAAAAAATATATATGTATATATAATATCGGCAATTTTCTGTAGTTTTCGCATATTTTTTGTGCACAATTTTTGGCAGTAATCCTCTTAGCGTTTAGCTGGTTCACTAAGAAGTAACGTACGCGTAAAACGGAAGCTTATTTTTTGCTGTTGCAGTGCGTTACCTAAAGTTTTCTCTCAGCTAGTTAATGTTGCTATCGAAAAAAAAATGCAACGTTCTACATAAATGAACATTAGACTGCATCACTCCCCATACAAAAAAAAAAAAATCGGTACTCTTTTTCCATTGAAATTATAAAATCTATAATATTTTACGACAGCCACCTAAATATTTCGGAAAAATAATAATATTATTATTCATAAAAAAACTTAAATTTTGGAGGTATTTTCAAATCGGTCCAGCTCACGTAAATCTTAATATTTTTCTGAAATATTTTGGTAGGTGTCTTCAAATATAATAAATTTTGTAATCCCGGCGGAAAACCCGCAACTTTTTTTGGTGATGCAGTCTAATGTACATATGTATGTACAAGGCTGTCGAGAGTCGCACCGGACTCCAGAGATTATATCATCGGCGGACCATTTTGATGGAAATATTTGTTTTAGTAAATCTTCGCAATCTTTCCAAATAAAGCGGGTATTAGTTATAGGAGCTTAGACAAAATAAAATACATAATTTTCGGTATAGTTACAATGAACCCAAAGGAATTCAAGGAATTTTCACGTCCTATGCTAAGTTCGCTTACGTCATACCAATTAATCGGAAATTGGCCGGGTTCTCTCGAAAAAACCAAAAGACATCTCTTCCTTATCAGACATCGTTCACATCACTGTGCCATATGAACGGACAAAACCGATACGAGAACTGTAAAGGTTTATTTTTGTTTTCTTTGAAGACTTCGAAGGCATCTGCTTTCCAATAAGCCTGTAGCTGTAGTGACAGTAGTAGAGACGTTTGTATTGCCTCGTAAGTAAAGAAAGTGACTTTTGCTCTCTCCACGTTAATCCAACCAGCTTTGCTTCTTTTTCAGTGAAGCACTAATAGAGGAGTGACGGAAGAGAATGATTCTCGTTGTCTAAAACTTCTTTTTGGCCTCGAAGGTTTCTTTCGGGCTGAACAGAGCTCAACGTACCTGTATTAGTTTAATGTGAATCCGAAAATTAGATAGACATGGCCCTGCAAGGGTTGAATATTTTCATATTTTTGTATTCTCCAGCAGATTTGATGACCTGTGCGCCGTTTATTAGTTTTTTAGGTACATTTGTCTGTTTTGCTTCTCAAATTACGTACAATTTGAAATTTTCAACACTCATATCATTTTAAAACTTTAGAGCAGTGCCAGGCAAAATGCACACCCACACATATCCTTGGGTGCCTGGCATTGGTTTAGAACAATTAATTATGAAAGTGTTACGGCTTCCAACAAATATGATTTTTTTGTACTTGTAATTGACTAATTTTTATAATTATTTGTAGAATTGACTTTAAGTTTTAGAATTATGTAAAAATTGGAAACAAATTTTCTGTATTTAACCCTTGTGTGATAGAAACCCAAAATTTGAAAAATATGTGATAGATCTACCACATATGTATGTGCACACTGCTTAGAAACCTCATTCTAGTCCTACCCAGTGCTAGAGAGTTGCACAGGAGATGATCTGCTGTTTCCTCAGAAGTTTATGAGTAACAGCTACGAAAATAGTGCTGTGTTCCACTCCAAGTCTTACATCAGCCAGTCGACGCAAATCCTTCTTGTTTGATAATTACTGAAGTCTATTTTGCGCAGTAGATGGGCCACAAACTTATAGTAAAGACCCTCATATAGCTAAGACGTACAAGAACCTCTTCTGCCGCTTAGATATTCATGGCTGATCTGTTTCTGGCTATAAACTTATCTCGCCGGCTATTCCGTTACCATGAATTCATGTAGCGCACTCTATACATTGGTTTATTATGCTAGAGATGATACTTACGGATACCTTAATCGCCGCCTGGCTATTAAAAAAATCAATGCTTTTCGTGGATCGTTCGAGCCTAAAACTATATTACACATCTCACTGATAACTTGCAAGTTGCAACTGAAAAACACCTGCTCGATCTGGAATAGGTATTTCGCAGTGAAGGTCATTGAGCATTTTAACCAACTACATATGTATAAGTTTTGAATAAATAGCTCCAAACATTAAAATTCAAGACAAGAGAAGCATGCCCAAACATTTGATTTCACTGGGTTAAGCATGCTAAATCTATTATGAGAATAGCTGCACGATCAAAGTGAGAGTCGATTTCATTTCCCCAAGCTCTGTACGATCGCTTAAATTCTGTTGTCGTATTTTAGAAGAAGAAGAGTACCGCTAAAAAGAACGTGCTCCTCATTCCTGCAACTTGGGCAGAAGTCGTTAGAAGCGAAGCCCATGCGTTTTGCGTATTTCCCCATTAAGCAGTTACCGGTAATAACCCCAACCACATGGCTGCTGTCCTTTATACACTTTCCAATTTGCTTTTAGGCGTGATTCAGTCCAGCATTAGACACCATCGATTGCGGCCTATTGCTATAAGCCTGCGATTTCAAATCGCACGATAAGATCAGAAATCTTTATGTTTTGCTGTACAAATGTCCCACCCGTGACGATGGAATACCTTTAAACTAAATGCAATATGCATATCTTCCCAACGGGACTGAAAGTTAGCTGCTCCCCAAAGGAGCAAGTACGGAGCAGTACAAAAGCAAAGTAAAAAATAAATTTTTAAGTTTCTTACAATGCTCAGAAATAAATATCATTTTGAGTAGTAACATAAAATATTTGCTTTTGAAAAAAGTTAATTTATGTGCAAACATGTATGTACATATGTATGTTTTTTCGTATGTATACCACATAGAAATGAAAAAAAAAACCTGTTTATAAGTATACTTAATAAAACCATCAAATGGTTTACAAAAACGCCATTCTTTTATTAAAACCAAAATATAATAATAAATTAAATTAAAATTTGCATGCATCGCTTTTTAAATGCTTTAGTTGAAGCGCTCACCAAGGGCTTCTTTGGGAGCAGCAAGGGAGCGCTTACTGCTGAATATGGAGCTTCTGGCCCCGTTGGGTTATTACATTAAACGGGCAATACTTGTATATATACATACTAGCAGACCCGGCGAACTTCGTCCCGCCCAAAATTTTTATATATTTTATTGAAACTTTTTGGTCCAACATTTTCACCAACAATTCACGTTTACGATTTTCATTGGCACATTTGACTGCTAAGATTAAGGTTTGGTGGTCATTTGGCGCTTTAAATAACCTAAGGAAAGTGTTATATCCGTTCTTGAAATTCTCCAGTTGTGCGGCATTTCATAGCACGGTTATTCGCAAAGCGAAATAAATTTTTTCCTCTTCACTCCCTGGCGGCAACAATGAAAATATTTTTTTAAAGCTATCCAAATCTTGGAAACTTTAAAAAGTATATGCACTCCGGACAAAGCTCGGTAAACCTGGTACTATGTATTTAACAGGAAAAAAAATAAGAAAACAGTCTGTCCGAACCATAAACTGAATTCTATATATTAAAAATGACAAACTGCGCCAAAGGCGTTCGAAATTTCTGGTGAGGAGACCAATTGTCACTTCGTAGAACAATGTCACGTCATAAATAGACAATTGAAAATGTTGCGTTATTTTATTATTCGATTATCGCTTTTCGATGGTATTGTGAATGTCGTTTTCTCGTTTAATAAGCAACTGTGAATAGTTTTTAGTCGCTCATCCTTCTTCAGCTGTTTGTTTGTAGAAGAATAAGCACCTATAATTTATTCACACTGACTTATTGAGCGAGACAACAACGTTCACAATATCATGGAAAAGCGATAATCGAATATTAGTGCTTTATCTACTACCAGTCGACAGAACTTTATATACATATGTATGTAGCTCTACACTACTTAAGAATCTCTTCGATTTGCTGCCAGCATAAAGTCACGTGTGCGTCTCGGCTAACAATAATTTCCCTTAGGGTTTGCGCCGAAACCAAACCGTTTCAACTGCTTCTTGCCGGCAGATGACGCCGTAAATTCACTCGTAGTAGCATATCTCGTACATTTACCGTAACGAACGGAAGTACTAAACCGGAAATCAATCAATGGCCCATATGTTTTCTTTTTTAACTTAAAATTAGTTTTAAGTTGCTAATGTGTGATTGACCTGAATTTTATATGGCGAATAGTTTAAGGAATCGAATAAATACTTAAAAAAATAGTACACCTTAAAATGAGTCGGAGTTGCTAGGTAAAAATATCTGTATGCACATGCAGTACATACATATCTACGCAAATGTATAAATATGAATGAAATAGAGTGTACGTGTATGCATTTTTAAATAATTGCATGAATCATATGCAAATAACCCTTTCACTGCATCAGCGATAGTGAATGATTCGTTCTACTATGTACCTATAAATGTACATCTGGATGTACATATGTATGGAATCTAGTATGTAATTCATCATTTATGATATCATTGATGTGCATATACATATACATATACATATATACATACATATTTATATACGAATTTATATCCATTTCAAACGCAGTTCTTCTAAGTGACTATTTCATAAGAAGAGCTTGCGGTATACATATGTGTATGTATGTAGGTACGTATGAATTCTGGTATTTCCGTTCTAAATTCATTTGAAATGCGTATGCACATACACATTGTATACATTTTTGGTTATTTATGTCATATTTACTTCCCAAAATGTAATTCTGGATTATCCCAACTGGTTTGCGTTTATTAATTGGAAATTTTGCAATTCTAGTTAAGGAATGTCCTCATTTGCAAATCGGTAATCGCTGGTTCAAGAATTCGTGAGTTCGGTGTACATATGTATTCCGTTATATATTAGATATTTCTGCATAGGAGAGCAAGACATTTTCGCCGGGTAATCAGTACACTGGAAAGAGCAGTACAAAGCTGGCTTTTCATTTTATTGAACAATATTCAATATTAATATTCCCGGAGATCTTCTCATTCTGGCATCTTGAACGAAAGTGTCTATTGTTTTCATAGCAGCGAGGATAGCGTGTATCTAGTATTTCGACTCGCTGCGTGAATAATCATCGGGCAGTATACCGTCAATACATTCTCCAGTATTTAGATTTGCTATTTCGTCAGCCCAAGAAGATCCCTTGACCGCCTCCATTACCCAACTAGCTTTGAGCGCATCGCCTTGAGAAAGTCCAATGCCTTGATTGCCGCGACTATCAGAATTGATAACTAGTTTCCTCTGTTGCCGACAATACACAGTTGATCAACTCCATTAAAGAAAGCTACCTCTGCGAGGAAAGCACCACAATGAACCGGAAGCCCAAATTGTTCAGCTTTAATTTTGAAGTAGAGCTTCCAGCACCGAGCCTCCGAGTAAGAATTCTGCGGTGCTGCCGACCAACCAATGTCTCACCCCACGCATCCTTTGAGAGGGTATAAAAATCAGATAAGATCTGGTTTCAGTCTAATTGTAACATTAAAGAGGTTCACGCCTCTAAGAATACTAGACTGTCCATATTCAAAGCACCCAGAGCCCCTTTGACCTAGCGCAGCTTTTGCAGTAAAAGCAGTGCGGGAGTGGTCCTAGATAGATAAATATTAAATGAGGTATGCACCGCGATCAGGAGATCTATTGTGTTCTAAGTGGCGAACCTATTCGAAAGAGTATGACCCGCCATTCCTTCTCTAGTGTCTTCCACTAGACGAGGACTATATAAAAAGAAAAAAGTACTTGCCTATATTAAAAAGCGCCAAACAGACGCCTTCAGTTGAGACAAGAGTGTCGTGTGCCATCTTATTCTTCCTAGTAAATCGAGTCAACAGTTCTCAAACTACTTGGTCAGCTAGTTCAACCACGCATCCGTAAATTTATTCCTCACTAAAATTGAAAGGTCAAACGCTATCTTCTCAATCAGGTCGTTTACCTCCATAGCCCAAAGAAGGGGTAAGACAACACCGCCCTGTGTCGCAGGGCATGCATTATACGAGCTTAACCAGGTCAGTTTCGACTTAACAAAGGATCTGACAATCGTCCTTCGGGCGGAAATTTTTAAAAGCTTCATGGATGTCGAAAAAGGCCACTACAGTAAAGGTTTCATGTATAAATACTTCCTCTACGGATTTCACGACCATGTACAAGGCCGTCTCGACTGGATGTTGAACTACAGCCAGCATTCAAAAGGATTCCTGTTTCTAAAATGCATAGAAATCAGCCTCACCAGGGTTTAAGGTAGTAAACAAGAGTAACTAAAAAAACTCTTGGTGCTTCATACATTTTTGGGCGCCTTGTCGCTGTCACTCAAATGGAGGAACCTATAGTTTACGACGCCTCCGATGGATGTTGTTTGAACCATGGATCGAACTTGGTACTACATGGTGGAATTTGCACTTCTAACCACACGATCCGGCGGCCGCGGAGAGAGACTAATTGGTCTATGTAAGAAATTTTACCACATTTCGCTATAAACATCACCCTGATCACTCTCCAAGTCCTGGTGATATACCCCCTCACAAGACAACTAGCGCAAATGGGAACCAGCCAACGATACGATACCCACAAAGTCTCTTCCAACTTGGCAAATTAATCATCGTCCAAAAAATTTGGCATTTATTTACCCCGATGTAATGCCCTGTCCAAAAATCGGGAGCTTTTCCTGGGACTAGCTCACATGTAAATAAAATTTCCGCCTCGCAGCTAAAACTACCCAAGGGAGCAGAACTACCCGCAAGCACGCGATTCTTCATGGCATCCTCTTAGCGCTTAGCTTTCGCTCTTATTTATTCCTAGACCGGCTTTTCAAAAATCCTAATCAGAGGGTATATAAGTGCTGCTGGCTCTTTTAAGAGCCTTCTGAGTTCATATCAGCGACTTCCCTCTGTCCTTTAAGAATCTTACGGCACAAGATACCTCAAGAGCGCCTCTGCTATCAGCAGTGAAAAGCTCGACAAATTTATCTTACAAGCTTTCAGATAGAGCGGAGTTATTTACAGATGAAACTGGGAGAGCTGAACGCATAACTATTACTGCGATAGATGTCCTAGGATACGCCTTCGAGTCTTTTAAGGGTGAAATAATCGATCCAGCTTTGTCCAGAGAGAATTGAGTGCGCCTGTCGTCCGAAAAGGAGTGATCGTTGAGAATGGTTAAATTTTCGTTAAATTAAATCAGAGTATGGCTCACCTCCCGCAGTTTTGGCCGAACTATTCCTTATAAATTATAGTATACCCGCAACGTACCCAATCACAACGCTAGCATTCCTAAGTCTAGCCTCAACTACCGCCTATTTTAGCAGCGTTCAAGGTGATTTCATTCACTCATCGTCGGCTGTGTTGGGGCGATTTCAAAGCCCCCAAGGCTGACCGTCACAATGAACCTCAGATATAAAATTGAGTCTAAGCTCAGACTTAGATTTTGCACTAATGAAGTGAACTCAAGCTTAAGAATTCGTACTCAAAATCGATTCGGAGCTTATGCTCACTTTTTATGAAAGAGACCCAATGTCTTCATTGCGAAAATTATATAAAAAAAAAGCTTTAATTTCGTTTCTAAGCAGCATACAGGCTCATATAGTGCGTCCGTCTTTCGGCCACGGCTCCTGCATGAGGATACTGCCTGCGGCACCTAGCTGAAGATGCAGTAGAAGTTTGGTGAATTTCGCCTTGCAGTATTTGGGGTTAATCTATTGGACAATCAGCATACAGTCTCTGCTCCATTAGCTCTAGCTCTGCGCCCTCATTTTCAGCCCTCTCGCACATTCGACCAAGGGAGAGTACCGCGAGGGTTCGCTGATGGGATTTCTTGCTCTTCCCAAGGCTGATAACCCCACAGTAGTGGGTTGCTAACCTACGGACTTCCGCAATCCCCCCGGTTCACAGGGCTCAGAAAGTTCGACAGAAAGCCAGGCATGAGTCCGTGGATGAAAGCGGCTGCTTCTTTTCTTCCACGAACTCTGCCTTAGCTCCCAGCCAAATTTTTTCCAATCGTGGCTGCTATAGCATTATATAAGGTCGTTCTCCCAGAAAGCCATAAATAATATACACCTTTCAGGATTTGGCGCGGTCCTCTGCAACACGATCCACGAAACCCAGGGCAATGGAATAGATAATCTAGCGATTTTGCTAAATATTTTTGGCCCTTCACACTTTTTTTTAGAGGAAGAGTTTCCCAACTTGCGGACTTTGCCGCTAACGAGCAGATGGGTTGCTGTGCCAACCTTACATCGGTAATCATCTCCTTGGTCCACTTAAGCGTACATGCATGCTTCTCCGACGAGTCTGATATGCATGTTATTAGCTATGCGGAAGTCCCAATTGGCCTTCAGGTAATTGTGATTTGCAGAACGATCTAAATAAAGTGAACCTAAGTCTTTCCGGGGATGTTAAATATCTAGGGGTGACTCTAGACATGAAACTGACATGGAAAACTCACGTAGAGGTAAAGGTAAATCGTGCGCTGAAAGCTTTCGGACAGCGTCGAAGAAGATTTAGTAAGACCTGGGGTTTGAGACCGGCTATGGTATTCTGGATATACATAGCTCTAGTCAGGCAAATCGTCACGTACACTGCTGTAGTATGGGTACCGCAGAACTATGGTCAAAACCAATGTTTCTGTGTTAAACAGGCTTCAAAGGAGCGTGTGTATAGGCATTATGGGAGTTTATCACCTCAGGATTTAGCGATCAAAGAGAAAGCAATGAAAACGATGTGCCCACTGTACTATTTTGGTCTGTGACACGACGATCGGAGTTCTGGGCACAGAGAGTTGTTCGGAAGGTAGTCAGAGTAATAGCCTTAGTTTTTCGCACCTACTGACACTTGGAGTATGCTTTGGAAGAAAGTGCTCATTAAATTTTCTACAAGGGAATAATAGAAAGGTCCTCTTTTGAAGCTCGCGGAAAGCATTCTATACCGACGGCTCCAAGCCTGAAAAAGTTACTGGAGCTGGATGGCATCTCAGATGCTTTACTGCTTTGGGCGCAAAGGCAACGGTATTTCAATCGGAAGTCTTTGCAATACGGAAAGTGACAGATTGGATAATTGGCGAAAGATGGTGCGGACATAAAATCAGGATCTGTAGTTACAGCCAAGCAGCTCTAACGGCCTTGGAGACCGCTCGCACCGCATCAAAGCTAGTCCAGGAATATATTAAGTTGGGGCTGAACTCCGCTACAAGGTGGAATGAGCTTGAACTTGTGTAGGTGGCAGGACACTACGGTGTCCAAAATAACAAACTGGTTGACCAACTGAGGCTCTCTGAAGCATCCACTTGGACAGGAGGCAATTTGAGGGTCAAGCACAGCTGGAACTATCGGGTTTATCAAGGATCTCATTAACAAAATCCATGAGAACCATTGGTGCGGTATTGACAGCTGCAAAATAACTAAGTGTTTCCTAAAAAGGCCTGACAGGGTGGTAGCAAAATTCCTTCTCATACAAAGAAGCAGTGATCTACGAGCTCTGATACGACTGATTATGGGGCACAATCCATGGGGACGACATATGGTCATCATAAGCATCATCGACGATCCACTGTGTACATCGTATTTGGAGGATGAGGATAGTACAGAACCTTTTCTCTGCAGCTGTCCGGCCTTCGCCAGACTCAGATGGTACATTTTTTGGGTCGGATGTACTGATAATGGACGCGATACATTCTCTTTCCCTCAACAAACTGCTAAAATTCCTAAAAAAGTGTGGTAATTTTACAGGAGCAATGAATTCCCACCCCACCTACATATCCCTTTCCTCTAAATCCTGTCTCTAGCCCTTAATTACGTCGGGCAATACTGTCTGAGAGCTTGGAAAAATTTGTTTAGGTTTTTCCGGCCACACACACAATTCTAATCCATTCCATTCCAAATAAATTGATGTTTTAAACAAATCAATGAAAAAATTAATAATGCAAGCCACTTAATATGTGTAGATATGTATGTATTTGTAAGAACTTCATTTGTTGTGATACATAAATCACGTAATAGTCATAAAAGTCGTATTTTTGTATAAAAAATCAATAAATCTAGAATTGATAAAGACGTACATACATACATGGCACAGAGTATATATGTACATATGTACATCTGTTTAAACACAAAAGCCTCCAGGAAAATAGTTCACCAATTGGTATTTTTATTGTTGTTATTTTTACATACATACATACATATGTACATAAATAAGTAACTCCTTCATTAATTGAATGAGTATCAGAATGAATGAAAATTACAGGCATTTTACAAATGGGTCACTATATACTACATATACAGCTTCCTACACGTGCACATGCATGCAAAAGTGAAATGCCATCAATTTATGAGTAAAATATGTATGTGCATACTCATTACTTACATATGTGGTATATAGTACACATCTTTACGTGCCAGCTAAACTTAAACGGTGACTTTACTCCAAATCCACTCTGTTTGACTCAGTTTCGTAATTTTTGAATTTGAATTTAATTTAATGGGCACACAAAGGCATCATCATTCACACATAAAAGTGCTTCTATGTATGTACATACGAGTATGGCAAAGCCTCTGTGGGAATTACTTGTAAGGGCAGACCCGCATTTTTCATCAGCAACAAATATGTATGTACATATGTATGTATGTATGGCAGTTTTATGCACACATTTCTATAAGTGTATATTTGTAGTTAAGAGTACCTACATAAGTAAATGTTTCTATTGAGGCGTGCGCTCGTTACAATTTCTTTGGGTTCGACGAGGTTTTCCATTTATAATTAAATAATGGAAAATTCATATTTCATAATTAAACAATTAAAAGCGTATAACACAAATGGTGCGTTTTATTTAATGCATATCTACCTACAAACCTACATATGTACATGCATATGTGCATAGTATGTATGTGTGTGTACACTAGGGTGGTCCAAAAAAAGTTTAAAATGTTAAGGGCCTCACCCGCTAAGGAATTTTCTAAATGGAAAAAAAAGAATACCCATATTTTTTGTTAAAAAAATTATATTTAGAACTGCCTCAAAGCCCATAAAGTGTTCCATGTATTTTATATGGGGAAAAACACTTTTTCGTAGAAATGTTACAGAATTCTAAAAAATCAATATCTTTCGATCGGAAAACATTGTTTCTCTTCAGAAGACTGCCAATAATAATACCCGATTTTCTATTTTAGCATTTTGGGGGGACCTTAAAAAAATAGTTAATTTTAAAAAATACTTAAATAAAAAATTGGGTACTGTTATTGGAAGTCTCCCAAAGAGAAACGGAGTTTTCTAGGATTTCGGTAGAAAAATATCGATATATAAAAATATCGATATATTTTTTAGAATATAGTACTGGATAGATGCATCGATATTTTAAATCTCGAAATATCGATATTCGATATTTATTTACGAGTATCGAATGTTTATCAAATTCGATATTTGTTTAAGGTCTATGTGCGCTTAATTTGATTAGTTTTGAACGTAACTTTATAGTTTGTGAATGCAGCCAAAAAATTGCACTTCTTGGCCCTTTCAAAGAAGAAGCTACTGAAGAGATAAGTGGGGCGTCAAGCTTAGCAACTCCTGTTTTAAATTTACGTCGCTAAGTAACGGATCAATCGACTCCATCGATTAAACTCTCCACTCTCCAAACTCTTAAGAGGCTTTGCTGAAAAGAATCGACGAAAAATTTGCCGCTTACGAAAGAAACCTTTCTCTTAGCAGCCCAGCGTCTCCACTTCACCTTTCAATTGTCGTGTCAAATGCTATATCGAAAATTAGCAATGATATTCGCTCAGAGCATTGGTATTGAGGACAACCTTCTCTAGATTTAAGGCCTGTTCAGGCAGCACCAGAAGCTAATGAGTCATATATCTTGAGTAACAATGAAAACCTAATAACTCTTGTAAAACTGCTAAATACGTATTATTTTCACTATCGCACAATACTTTAGGTAATTCTGTCTTGAGGTAAAAATATCGATGTATCGAAATGTCGATATTTTTACTCTGCATATACCGATATTATTTAAAAATATCGATATATTTTTATTATTTGCCCATCCCTAAGTTTTCTAATCGAAAAATATTGATGTTCAAAAATTCTATACCATTTCTACGAAGAATTTTTCCCCCCATATACATAAAATGCATGGAAAATTTTATGGGCCTCGATGCAGTTCTAAAAATAAATTTGTTTAAAGCAAAAAATAAAGGTATTCTTTTTTCCATATAGAAAAACCCTAGGGGGTGAGAACTTAACATTTTCAACTTTTTTCCCCTCCACAAGTATTTTTGAACCACCCTAATGTACAAACGTACATATATATGCACTTTGTTATGGTATGTTTAAAAATGCCGGCCCAATCTCCCATACATATATTCACAGTACATATGTATGTACGTATGTATGTACATATATTGCACGTACTTATGATGTATGTACGAATACTCACTTAATACATCATTTCAAACTTTTGTATATCAGTCGCATATCCCTCATCAGCTGCCAGTAAACCATGTGAAAATTTGTATAGAAAGTGAAAACGGCAATGATCGCAATCACAATTGCAAAATGTGTGTGAGTATTCGTACATACATATATCTTCTCACAGACAGACATATTTATGTACATATGTAAGTACATAGTATATATAGAGGGCCACTCCAGTGCAAAATGTTCACTTTGGTTAATGAATTCCCAAATCTTTTTATGGTTTCGTAAATGCAAATCGTAAGGTACATGGTTTTCCGTCCGCTATGAATTATCTCAACACTGTGTCTAGCGACAACCAACTCATTGCCAACATGTTTTCCTCAGTTCTTTAGGTCCATTTATTAGGTTTACCCGATTAACTCAGCTTATATTCCAGTAATATCTTCCGATGAAGTTATACACAATTAAACAAAATTAAAGGAGTCATATTCCGACCTCTTTCGTATAAAAACTGCGCCGGAAACATCTGCAAGCCTTTAGCAACTCTATTAAACAAGGGGTTTTCCGTTAGCCAGGAAGCAATCTTTCTACCACTTCACAAAAGTGGCAACAGGTCTTTTATAGAAAAATATCGAGCCGTAGCGAAACTCTCCACTATTCCAAAATTATTTGAAGCAATTATTTTTAATAAGCTGACATATTTTATATCGTCTTCAATTTCACAACCTCAACACGGGGTTTCCACCTCCTCTACCCATCGTCCACGCGAACAGGGCCGTAGATCTCAAAAGCATCCAAAGCCTTCTGATATTTGTTCGTCGTTGTAGAGGCTACAATAATTCTGCTCAGATCGGCTAGTCTCTGAGCCGTTGTCATCAAATTCAACTAACGGGAGACCTAAGAAGAGTGCAGCCTCTATAGGGTCTACCCACAGGGACAGAGGCGTCAGTTGAGTGGGGTTTTGTGGGCATGCGAAGAGATGCATCGAGTCCTGTGGTGTCTCTCCGCATGCCGGACACTCGTTTGGCCTATCCGCATCTGGTCTGCTCAGGTACGAGTTTAACCTGCTGTAGTAGTCTGAGCAAAGTGGGGCTATTGTGGTTCGAGTCTCCCGAAGTATACGAAGCTCCGTCTCGTCCACGTAAGGTGGTTGTGTGCCCAGAAAGGCACTCACAGGTATGGAGTCTACGTAACTTGAGACCGACTCCCTGTGAATGCCGCTCAAGGCCTGTGGATATGCTATCGGGTCCAGAGGTTACTTTATGAGCCTCTGAGCTTCGTCCGTCAGTTCATATAGATGCCTTCTGACGTGCTTTTGCAAGCAAGTGTCTGTTCGGGTGTCCCCGTCTGTGGCTCCCTAATAAGAATTGCATGCGAGCATGTTGCTGCGCCATATAAGAGGACGGGCATGATGATAGATTTGTAGATCGTAATTTATGTTCGTCGAGAGAGGGCTTAGCTATTCAGTTGCCTACCGAGCCCAAAGTAGCACCTGTTTTATCTCCAGACTGACATTATTGCGGGTTTTATACTGGGTCCTAGATAAACTAAGTCCTTCACTACATCAAAGTTATGTCAGCTAGCAGTGACGTGTGTCGCAATACGCAAAGACTTTTTATGTGTTGCCAGGAGGTACTTTGTCTTGTCCCCGTTCCCCGCAAGACCATACTCTGTGCGTCGTCATTCAGAAGCGTTGAGAAGTGCTTGCTCCACACTACTAGATTTCCATCTTCATCTCTACAGAAACCAGCCCCATTCTTGAAACCATTTCATTTCTGCCTTATTTTCTGGTAGAATTTTCGAGATGCATTCCTGTCAAGCTCTTCACATTCACGTCTTTCTGGCTCTCGTTTGTTTCTCTTAAATAGACGTCTCTGCTCACTCCTCATCACCCGGTATCGTTCCATTGTCGCTCGCTTAGCTATTGAATGCAGGGCGGCTTTGTATTCCAGTTGTTCCGGCGTGGACGGTAGTACGCAATCACCTCTTCCGCAGCGGCACGAAGATTTTGGCGAGATGGATTTCCACTGCTTATTTATATCCGGTCGTTGAGTAGTTTCTTGTTTGAGCAGGATTGAGAGTCGATAGCAAAATTTCTTGGCTGTCTATTGTGAATGCAGCTTCTCGACGCCGAACTTTCGCCGCGCTGCCTGACGCACGCTCTTCATTGCACAGAGGTGCATGCGGACCTTGGCTAAAACAAGATAGTTATCCGAGTACATACTTGCTCCTCGGATATAATGCCCATCAGGAACGCGCGAAGCGTATCTTTCGCCTATCAGAACATGATCTATATCAGTGGTCGGCATACTAACACATTCAAACGATTCAATAAGTGAGACTGTGTGCGTTAAATGTACTGCTCAGCTGCCGCTCTTCGTATACGTATGAAGAGAGTGCTCACTGAGCTATGGCCCGCCAACCACTGATCTATATGGTTTTTTCTTTTTTGATCAGGGGACATCCAAGTGCCTGCGTGGATGTTTCGATGCTGGTGTCTGGTACCACTAACTACCATGTTCCGTCCATTCTAGCATTAAAGTCGCCCAGCACGAGTTTAACATCGTGGCGGGGGCAGCGCTAATATGCTTTCTCTAAGCGCTCGTAGAACTGCTCTTTAGCCTCATCGTCCTTCTCCTTCGCTGAGGTGTGCGCACAAATGATAGTGTCGGGGAAACGATTTTGATCACATCCCGCCTAAAAAATGCTTAAAGGCCCTCCCGATACCGCCATCTCGGCCATTTTGAAATTACTAGTGTGGGTTCCGCGGGTCCCGATACCCCGCGCCCATCGCTGGCTTCAAGTCCTCCAAACACCTATTTAGCCGCTAAAAACTTTACGACATACGGCAATACGACTCTTACAACAACTTGGGAACCTCCTAGATACATTTTTAAAGCTACTTACATAAGTACACACACATATACATATCTGAATGTACATACCCACCATGCAAAACATGAGAAATAGGCAACAATCGTCAATG
>NW_023458565.1:12006340-12030999 GCF_013731165.1 Rhagoletis pomonella
GTTGCCATTGACGATTGTTGCCTATTTCTCATGTTTTGCATGGTGGGAAGTTGTGTGTGTAAGTATGTATGTACATAAATCTTCCCTTTTTGTTGCTTCTCATTAATTCAATGGAAAAATTATAAATGCACACTTCCTATTAAGATACTCAATATTCATTACGAATGCATCTACATACTCTCCACTGGCATGTTTTAGACAATTTTAGGGTGCCTCAAATTCTTACATACATATGTACATATATTGGGTCATATAAAAAAGACTCCGCAGTTTTTTGGGTGTAAAAACATTTCTTTATTGAAAATAAATTTTAATCAAAGCCCAGTATTATCTATAATTTCTAGTTAGTTTCTTCATAGTTCCATTGGTATAGACCTTTTGTGGTTTATCGGCGAAAAACTTGGTCAATTGGTTTCCAGCAGCACTTCGGTCAGCCAATTTTTTACCACCAGGAACGTTTTGCAGCGACCGAAACAAATGGAGGTCAGATGTTTTGCTAGGTACGTGTTGGATGTATTACTATTTCCCAACCAGTTTCTCAGTCAGTTTGTTTCCAGTCAGCAAAGATGCGTGTCGCCTGGCATTGTCATGGTGGAGCACAACTCCTTTACTGTTGGCCAATTGTGGTCGCTTTTCACCGATGGAACCAACCTGGACAATGGGAACACTGGGTCGGCTTTCATGGATCTAGATTTCAAAAAAGCGTTCCGGTGGGCTTATACCCAACCATATTCCTGGCAGAAATTTTCGCAATTGAAGTCTGCGCTCATGAATATCATCACAAAAGGACTAATGGGGCAGCAATGAACATCATGTCTGGTGGGTAGACAGCATTAACAGCACTTGACTCTTGAAAAAAAGAGTTGAAGCTAGTAGACATTGGTAAAATGGTGCTGGAAAAATGGCACTCTAGCGAAGTGCGGCGCCCAACTGTGCCTGATCGGTCCTCAGCCCTTCTGTGATCTGTCCAGAGGATACACGGCAGAGCTCCTAAGGAGATGGGAGAACTTTCAAAATGCAACTCAATGGTACACGTCAAAGGTCAATTCAAGGATTCATAGCTCCCTCCCGTAAAATCTCTGAACGACTGCTAAATCTTTGCAGAGAGGGCTTAAGAACTCTCACCGAGTATTTGACAGGACTCTACACGCTGAGGTACCATCTACATAAAATGCAACTCTCTGAGGATACGAGCTTCAAATTCTGTGGGCTGGAGAAGGAAACGTCGGCGTATACAGGGGTAGGCGCTCGAAATGTTATCAATTAAAAATTATTTATCTATATTTTTTAATATTTAAAAATATCGGTTCATCATAAAAACTAGTCAAATTTTTAAGAAAAGTGCATTACTGTTCGACCTAGCCATCTTTAAGTAGCGCGCATAATAGAATGCAGTCTGTCCGGCAATCAGAGCTGCCAACTTGGCTCAAACCGTGCCGTTTTTGGCCCTATTTTACATTAAATTGCACTTAATTTTTAAATTTGGCACAAGCGCCAAAATGGCACTTTTGAAAAATAATAATATTTCAATACATTTTTGTGAAATCTTTTGCGTGCACTTCTTTTTCTCAACTAAACTTTTCTAATTTCTAAAGATTATTTAACTGGTTTATCTTATTTTGGCATTGCACTTTTGTTTTAGAAATGTATGTAGTTCTTATTTTATTGCTAAATGAGAAGGATTACAAAGGATGACACCTTTTTTTGGCACTTTTATTTTTCTATTCGGCACATTTTGGCACTTTTTCATCACCAATATGGCACCTCATAGCTTACAATAGTTGGCAGCCCTGCCGGTAATGCTTCACGTACTACACGAACGAATATTTTAAATTATGTTTCCTTATCTTGGTCACTAAAAAAATTCACCGGAAATCATGGGACGTTTCAAAAAGACTCGGCACCATCGCATAAAGTTCGCGATATCCAACTTTTTTTTTTAAAAAACTACCCAGCCCAATATATTCCCGTATTCAATCCATTTTTCATCGCCGGTAATGATACGCCTCAAAAATGGTATAGTCCTTTGAATAAAGGATTTGTTAGAATTCTGTTAATTTGTTTAATTATATTGGAATTTTAAGGAAACCTTGGTTTATTTTGATTGTTTGAGACTATTTGTCGATGAGACTTTTTTTGGTCAGAATTGTATGTGAATAAAATTCTCTCATTCTTCGTTTATTTAATTTTTAATATAATATAGCATAATTTAATATAGCATATTAACATAGCATTTTTATTATACCACAAAAAGTTAACTCATTGTCCATTGTGTAGATCAGTGGAATCTGCTTTATATATTGAATTCAATTTTTAAACAAAAAACGCATTTCAGCACTACCTGACTACTTTTCCTACTACCTTTTTACAAAAGGGGATACAATTTTTACCCGCCTTCTCTTTCCTTCTCAAATGTAACCTTACAAGGCAGTCGGATGACGCAGATGTCAATATTTATCCAACCTTGTATTATTGAATCATGCTACATAGGTACATACATATTTTCTGCACGAGCAACGAATCACAGAGCTGTCTGTCCTGAAAGTGTAGGCTTAAATGTCACCTTTCAAACACACGTCAGTTTGACGCAATTGAATTAGAGTTGCCAGTTGTATGGACATCAACACCACATATTGACAAAAATCCGCAGAGACTTATCATATGACCCAATATTTATACACAAATAAGTATAGATATGAACTATGAATTTTTTTTATTATCGTCCATCGTTTAATTGGCCCAGTAACAAACCAACAACACTGGTCGCGAATGAAATGTTTGCAGCTGAAACACATCTTCAGCACTTTCGAATCGCCGAACCCGAACGTCAGAAGAAATTCTGAACAGCTGCTTTTTGCAAATGTGTCGACGAGAAGTAAACTGAATGTAAGACACCACACACGTATATATGTATGTAAGAAAGTAGGTACATAGATAGACAATGTACATTGTAGAATTGAAAAGGGGAAAAAGTAAAAAACTTAAAAAAAAACAACAATCCTTTGCTACTAATTTTGCAAAGCAATAGTATCTACTACAAACGAGTACGTGTTTGTTGGTTTGTGGTGGCTGGGAGCGACACCAACATCGCCACCGGCAAAGGAAGGGGTTGGTTGGTTGCGTGGAAAATAAAGGAATGAGAATAAAAATAGTTTGTCTGAATGCCTTCGCGAATAACTGTGTCTATGAACTTTGTATATGTACTTACACAGATGAAGATGAACACAAGTAGATATGCGCATTTCCTAATACCAATGCATACTCTTATGCATATCTACTTATATACTCGTACTTATATACTATGTATATATGGATATACATACATACATATATAACTTACTCATCGTGAGTCAAGATCTACCTCTTATGTGTATAAAATATTTGTCTTCCTGAATTTGGCCAAAAGTAGACCAAGTCTCCAAAAAGATCTCGAGGATTAGGACTCAGCTGAAAAGCAGAGTGCTCTCTTATCAAACAGAATTCTTATTCTATAAATCGTTCATAAACTCAATAAAATACGACTCGGTCCATGCTATTCACGAGCATATAATTTTCAATTTCAATTTCTCTGATAGTTTCAAGTACTTGGGTGTGATTTTGGACAGGTCGATGTCTGGAGGACCACTCCCATATTACCACTCAACGCTTAACTTTGCTTGGCTTCGTACCCGGACACATTGCAGGCAAGGTTGCCGCAGTCCGTACCGCCAACATACTAAAGATCACTTCTTTAGCCCGGCGCATGTGCACTCTACAATTTCTGGCGCATACCGATGCTGGTTCCGAATAAAGAAGGCTGGTGGAAATATCCTTCGACTCCGCACCCATGGACGAACAACGAAAGCAAAGGCTCCCACGAACACAATGGAAGGACTAAGTGCAGTAGGATCTGTCCGCACTCGGTAAGAGCAACTGTCGCAAAGGAGAGAGGCAACTGGAGAAACTTTTTGGTCTCGCCCCAAACCGACAAACGGTTGCCTGCCGACGACGACCGCTGTTAGAAAAAACTTTTTATAATTTAGATTTTACTCGGACTGGTAATACGCACCTCTAACCACTCAACCACTCCTTCTCAGTCAGCTTGGAGTACATGCAATTGGTGAATTTTCTAAGGGCACCCTCGAGGTTATTTCCCATGACCAGAATGGTGTAGAAATCCCTGTGACCATCTCTCTGGTTAGATGTACCTTTAGGCGTTCAAGGTTGCAGGGTCCTCATTTCATGTGATGCACCGTAGGCGGCCAAAGAAGCTCGTCAATTCTTCGTATGACAGGATTCTTGGATGCTATCTAGGAACTAGCGCGATACGACCTATCATCATCTCAGTCCCACATGGTCGCAGCTGTTTGGATCAGTGTATACCTATTGAAGCGGGGCGGCTTCTGAGGTTAGATCCTCGCTCAGAAATCTGGGCCGAGCTGCCCTTGTTGGTATCAGTGGGCACTTACGACCACTCCCACCCTGTTGCGGCTGTTGCGGGTAAACTTAGTAGATCGATACACTCTATTATTGTTGGATGCTTCTATTTTATCCCTGTTAACATGAAGCAGAATAGACTGACACCAATGAGTTTTTTTTCATTCACATTCCTCCAAGCGATCTTTGGATAAGAAGTAGTAGTGGAAAGGAGGCGCAAGGGTCCATGCTTGATGGAAGGATTGTCGACCAGTGAGTAATCGGATGTGAGCTTGAAAAAAGATTAACGTTCCTCCTTGCGAAAGAATAACCAGAGAACTTCACCTGCAAAGGGTGCCTACACTCCTTGCCAAGCTTAAGGATGATCAGCCTATTGCAAAGGGCCCGTATGTCGGTGGTGCTGTCTAAGAAGAATAATAATAATAATAGTAGAATGGCGCTTACACATATGTTAGTGTTTGGCCGAGCTTCTCCTCCGATTTGTGACGTACGCATTGACGTTGTCACACAAAGGGGAGGGACCTACGGTTTTACGCGGACTCCGAACGGCCATTGTATTTTTATGAGAAGCTGTGTTACACTCGGAGGTTTGCCACATCCTGCCGAGGGGCGACCGCTGTTAAAAAAAAACGGCCGCCTAAGAAGAATACCATGTGTAAATTCAGCCGTCAAATCCATCTGACCATTGAAAATTAAAGTTTTCATTAAGGTGAGAAAAAATCTGGACAATGGAGTCTTAAGCTAGAATTAAACCGATGTCCACGCGATAACGTCATTAAGGTATTAAATTTAAGTACCGACCCCTTTACGACCAAAAATTCTTCTGAAGACAGAATCTTATATAGATGGAGGTTTCAACTAAGCATCCAGCCAAGTATAATCCCAAAATATTTGATCTCCTCATTACATTCAAGTGCTGTCCCTTAGGGACTAAAAAAATACTAATGCTTTGTGGGCTTATGCTGAGGCCCTTGTTGGCACATCAGCTTGATTCGAAACGGAGAACCGTACAGCCGAATTTTGTCGTTATTATAGTTACGTACCAGGTCCACCTAACCAACGGCAATTTTATCACGTTCCTATAATCTGATTGAGAAGTCATCCATAACCCTTAAGAAAGAAACGGAGAAAATACGCATAATTGTGCGTGCATTTGAAGTGCAAAGAGAAGAAATGGGAAATTCACACGGTTGGGATAGGATTTGCCCCAAATTTTGGGCAAATGCTCAATCGTGTTACACTGCCTTAAAAGCGTTTGTTGATTTGAACTCAAACCACAAAAACGTCGCCGATTGCCTTTTACATTTTCGAAGCTCCGCCTTTTCACTTGGTCTTTCCATACCGTTTTTGGGGTAGGTACCTGTTTTCGTACACCGTGCATAGGTACCTTTATAAAGCAAATACAGTTCAACATTCCATCTTCCTTGCTACCCGTCGTCCACACAAACTAAGTAGTAGATCATAGACTTACTAAATATGACCTACATACGTATGTATGTATATATTATTATACGAGTAGAAGACCTTACCACTATGCCCTAAGCATAAACAAAAATTTTAACAAAAACCGAAACAACTACAATGACACTAATAAAACTTACTCAAAGCAACATAAAAAGCTGCCGCTAATACAAAACTTTTGAAAACCTTTAGCTGCTAACAACTAACTATTAAAATGCACCAGCTTGAACTCGACATTCGCCCGCTGCACCCCATCCCAGCCGATTGCAGGCTAAAACCACAAGAGTGCCCATTCACGGCGGCATCTCTGCGACTCGAATCAACAGCAACAAGTGAGTTTATCAGCTGAAAAATGACGAAAAAGTAACACAATAACCACAGCGGTAGTGGTAGTGGAAGCAGCAGTAATAATAACGACAGCCACATATTTATGTACATACATATGTACGTAGCAACAACAACTATGAAACCTAATTTAAAATGTAATGAAAACATTTCACAATGCCGGATACGCACTGGAATGCGGCGGCCCGTTTGGCCCAATGGCATTCGATGCCGAATTCAAATGGTAAGTAGTCTCTACATTTGTAAGTTGTATGTATGTATGTACTACATAAGTAGGTAAGTGTTTATAAGTAAGTATGAATATATAGTTAAGCATGTGGGTATAGTTATGTACATATATAATTGTACATATTTAAGTATGTTGCATTTTAAAGCCCCTGCAGGGATCGCAGTTAATGTTAACCTTTTTTTTTTAGATGCTAGTGACTAGATTGCATGAAAGTTGTCCTAGGCTAACTATATATGTATGTGATCAGTTTCACAGTGTTCCGACCACTGAAAATCTATGCATTCGTAAAATTGGAGTAAATTGAAAATTTTCGTAGTATGTTTGCATTTTTTTAAGCATCAACAACTAGCAAATTCAAACAAAAAAGGTATGGGAATATGTTGCCCAACTGGCTATATATAAGTGGTTGATCGTGTGAAAAGCAACTGGTCCTATCTATACAAAAATATATTTTGAAAGCCGTTTTCTTCTGTTCGCAAAGCTCGAGAACGGCTATACCTACTGCAGACTTTTCAAGTATGGTTATAGACTAAAAAATGCGACATATAAAAAGGGGCGTGGCACCTCCCATTCAAACCTAATTTTTCATACTGCATATGTCAAGAATGATAGAATACAAACAAGATTGCGCCAATCGAGCTGTGAGCAACCGGGTGAGACGTCATATTAGCGAGAGAGTGAGAGAGTAAAGAATAATTTTGAAGAAGAACATAGTCGAAGAAGCGAACAAGCTGTGCAAAATAGTGATGTAAAACTAGGTAGAAATGTACCTACTCTTAAAACTGAACGTATTTTCGGTACAGGGACATTATTTCAGGACCGTTTGGAACGTAACTGATAAGCAATTTTTCTCTTATTTTCCAAGGAATTTCAACGCGTCTTCCAGTGTGGGAATTCCAATAGGCTCCCTCCTTTGTAAAGGGGCATAAACATTGGTTAAAAAATAGGTTTGGCTTCAACTGCTCGGAGAAATTACTTTCACGGCCATTTTAATAGAACAGATTGTTTGATGTAAGTCCAAAAGTAGATATGGTAACGATGGAAGAGGTAGTCCATCAACTATCGAATAAGTATACACAATAAAAATACATATTTACTTTTTAGGTACGTTTATCTAATTTTAGGTAAAAATTTTCGGCAAATACGTACAATAAGAAAACTTAATAATCATCGCTAGTGCGGAAAACTCTAATGTGACGTCAGCGTTAAGGTGGATGCAGTCAAATCGACGAAGAGAGGATTAGCGGTTCGCGGAAGGCGCCACCTTTGTTTCGCTGCATCGTGTGCATATGTATCACGTCTCCAGAAGGGCTACGCGATATACTAACAAATCTATTTTCACAAAGAGAAGAAGTTGTACCAAACTGTACCCGATACGAAATTATCGATGTCTAAGATGGAAAAGTCCCTGGGCGAGACGGAATAGCCAACAAGGCTTTGAAAGCTGCAATTAAAATATGGCCAGATTTATTTGTAAAAGTGTTTCAGACTTGCCTTTTTTAGTCTTAGTACCAAAAGGAAATAAGCGAGTTGCCAGCACATAAAAAAATCCTTATCAGAAGGGAGGCCCTGAATAACATTATCAGAATCATTAGGTGCTATCTCTCTGAACGGTAGTTGAAGCACCGGAGCGTTCCTCTCTTGTAGAATTTAATGTATGACGAGGTTCCAAGCATCGATATGCCTCCTCGGGTAAAAATAATAGAACTCGAAGACGATATCGCTGTAGTAATAGTAGCGAAGCATATACATACATGACATTGAAAGGAAAGCCAGCAAAGCTATGAAGAGAGTTAAGGTATGGCTATCGTCAATATATTTAGAACTCGTTGATCACAAAACAGAGGCAATATTGATAAGTAGCAGAAATACCGTAGAGACAATAAGACTCAGTGTTAGATCAGAAACTATAATATCGCGCCACGCAATCAAATATTTGGGGGTAATGATTAATGGCCGTTTAAACTTTAAGACCCACCTGGAGTAAGCTGAAAAGTAAGCATCGAGCAAATATCGGCGGTCCTAAATATAGTAGAAGAGTATTGCTTAGTAAAGTGGTGAGCTCAGTCTTACATTAAGGCGCTCCAATTTGGGCTGAAGCAATGCGAACTCGTAATTGCCGGATTGATTCGCCGTAGATATCCTGGCAAACGAGAGGCAAAGAGTGTAAAAGCGTGTATTTGTGGAAACTATCAGTTTAAACCGAAGACAAGAAGTCACAGAGCAGGAAAAATGTCTCGCTATTGAGATCTGGCAAAAGCGTTGGGATTAATCGGAAAAGGGTAAGGGTAGGCGGGCTCTTAAGCTCATTCCATGCATTAAAAATTGGCTGCGAAGAGCCCACGGAGACTCAAAACTACTACTTAACACAGAGGGTCTTTCGGGACATGGCCCGTATCGAGAGTATCTAAAAAGATTCGGGCATGCAGACTATCCACACTGTCGGACTTGCATAGGCCTTACTGAAAACGCGGAACACATAGTATTCTTTTGTCCACGCCATGCCTATGAAACCTGAAACATACTGCATAGTAGCAACGTTGTAGTTTACTTCTTGAAATTAACAGAGGACTGGCATAAAATGTGCGCACATATTTCTGGAATTCTTAAAGATTTGAGATAATCTGAACAAGCTAGAACCGGTTAAACAACGTAGCGTGACTATTGGCCAATCAGACCCGGCAGGTAATCTCTTAAATGGCAGTGCCGCGAGAATAGAGGTTAGTGGAGAGGTTTTAGTATGCAGGTGTAGCTCTGAAGCTGCAAGTCGTGCATACTACAATATCGGTATAGTAGTTAGTACTCATGAGAATTCCCTCTTCATAGGCGTCATGTGAGTGAACTCCTTCTAAATGGCTGGATCGATTTCAAAGAAATTGTTTGCGTGTGTTTCAGTGGGCCTCTGGACAGCTTAGGCTCACAATTTGACTCGCCAGTTGGCGCTCGAATCCAGTTATTACCTAAAATCGTACTGAACCGTGCTATGAGAAGTCAGATTGGTGGAGAATTTCATGAACTCCTTCAAGGACATAACACCTTAGTGAGGTTATTTGGGACGCCAATGAAAATATGCCTTCTGACCACTACCAAACCATAATCTTAGCAGATAAATGTGTTACTGGTAATCGTGAATGGGAATTATTGGTGAAAATGTTTGATCAAAATGTTTCAATAAAAAAATTAATTTCGGAAAACACTGTTTGTAAATCTAAACCCCCTATAGCTGAGAGTCTTTTCATACCTGAGCTCAGCTCTCTGAAGAAAATAGCAAGAAAAACAGGAAAAATATTTCTACCGGGCTTCTCTTGAAGATATTTCCTTAACTACCTTACACACCGTACATAAGTAAGTATGTATGTATGTCGTTATCTACATTTCTCACATAATTTTGGATTAACACTTTTCATTTAACATTTTTTAATAATATGTAATAAAAAACCACACGATATTTCATTATTCAATAGATAAACTATGCATGCGTACATTAGGGTGGTCTGAAAATGCATGTGAAAAAGTAAAGTCGGAATTTTTATGTTCTCACCGCCTAGGCTTGTTCGATACCGAAAAAATATACCCATATTTTTTATTATGTAATCAAAAATTATTTAGAGGTCGCTCAAAGCGCTCAAAAATTTTCCATGTACATATTTTATATATAAAAACTTTTCATAGAAATGGTTTAGAATTCTCGAAAATCAATATTTCTTCAACCGGAAAACTCCGTTTCTCTTCAGGAGGCTTCCAATAATAATACCCAATTATTTATTTAAATGATACATCCATGCGCTTGTCTAGGAAGAAAATTTTTTTGTTTGACAATTCATTGACTTTAAGTGCTCCGATCCAGCACTTACTCATCACATTTCAGTTTTTATAACCCTGAAATAAGGCACGTCAAAAATCATTAAACTTGTGCTAAGGAAGTACTTCGACTCGCGATTTCGAATTTTTATTTGCCTAAAGTAGTAGTAAATTTTTGTCATATCTTCGGCATTTGCAGTCGGACCTTAAAGTATGATACATACGGACTTCAAGTACCCTGATCAAATACTTGCTCACCAAAAATTTTTTTTTTACCGGATGTATTTCTCATCGAAAAATGTAAAAATGCGACCACTACGTCGGACAAAAAAAAATGTTTATTTTCGTAATTGTCCTGCAAAAATACCCAAGACTGCCCGGCGACCTTTTGTTTTTTGTTTACATGTAAGGTGGTACGGTCTAATGTACATATGTACATAAGCATGTATGCATTTCAATTTTTTTGGGTGAAAGCTTTGCGCATGCGCAACAGCCCAAAAAGACAAATAGTCAAGCCGCGTTCACTTGCATTCTACATTTTCATATGCATACATATTTACTATATCAGCGCAATACCTTTATAACTGTGTTAATTGTGTGTGTTTGTGTGATTGTAATCAACATAATAAACGTGTGGAATGCTTGGAATGTTGTTTTGTTTATTTAGAAAATTTACCTTGATCGTTGAATGACTTGCAGTGCATAGATATATACATATGTATGTATGTATGTCGGCCGCATGCACGACAAAAAACCCAAAAAAAAAAAAAAAAAAAAAAAAACACAACACGTAGGTATGTACTCAAAAGCCGCACGCACTTATAAATACACGCATACAGCGCATTCAAACAAACCACGAACACATACACGCACACAGGAATTCGAACTTAAATTCTCACCTCCAAATGAGCTTGCCACTTTTGTACGCATCAACAAAACAAAAAAAATAATAATAATAATCAACGAGGGGGCTTACACACGTTTGCAGTAGTTTACCTTTTTTAACAGTTACACTGCTATTATTCCTTTTATGATTTTGATTTGTGGCGCCTGTTTGATATGTATGTATGTAGTTATATATTTATTTGTCAGACCAGAACTTTTTATTTGGTTTTCTAAATGTAAATGTGGGTGTTCTTATAAAGCCTTTTCGGTATTATACATTGAGTTACACTCATTTATCCATTTTCTGATTCAATCGGAAATGGTCAAATAATATGATGCAAGCCGGCAAAATAAACATCTGTACCGATTTATATTAAATCATATGAGCAAATCTCACGAGTTGTTTTTCATAACTGTTTTTTTTTGTTAAATAACTTTGGGAAGTTTTGAAATCGAATCTTCATATTAGAGGCAATATAGGTCGGCATCAAATACAACATATCTGTGAAGTTTCAAGAGTGTGCCAGCAAATTAAAAAAAAATGACAGTATGCAGAATATCTGTCCAGCTATTTTGTAATTTTTTAAATAAACGGTAAAAAGGTTCTCCATGCCAAAACGAACGAATCGAGTGTAAAAAAACAAGTGTGCCTCCCAAATGATAAAAAAGTTACAAGTTGTTATTTTAACTTTTTTTGTATATCATTTTTAAGTTTTCATTTATATATAATTTCGAGATGGAATCTTGTTCTTTATGCAAAACTGAAGATAATGCATTCTCTAAGATAAGTGTGTCAGCATTTTCGACCGCTTAAACCATTTGTGCTTCTTTGTATGCATACTTGACCCCGTCCTTCATTGAGTCATCTTAATAGTCAATTCGTTGAGGGGTATCTAAATATACTGATTCCAGCGCACTGTTTTTACAGCAAAAATATTTTATGATGCAGAGCATTCGACGTCGTTCCCGGTAAATAAATAAAAATAAAAAACAGTAAAAAGAACATCCAATTTACCATAAGTTAAATGAGCCCTATGTATGGGTTGGTGTTGGCGCTCCTATGCCGAAAAAAATTCAAAACCAATAACTTACTTAGAAATTGTTTATTATAGCTTAAAACTATTGTAACCAATGGAGGTAAATATGTGCGGCTCTGGAACCCGTCCTTTCAGACCGCCTGCCCAGCACGATATCCAGCGATCCTGCTGCTCGGAGTCTTGTCCATTTCGACAGCCTCAACTATATATTACTTATAAAAAATACAAAAATTTCTAAGCTTTGCCGCAGAAATTTTAAATTTAATGGTAATTTGTAAGATCTGAAAACTTATTGTTAGTTTCGAAAGAAAGATTCAATAAATAAATACATACTATGACAAAAACAAAATTTTTATTTTACGAAGAGGAAGCATCGAAAGCCCAACCCCGTCAGTATGAGACTTTAACCCAAACTAAACTTCCTACCGTCATGTACCGTTCCCCGTCCGTCGGGATTATAAGACTGTGTGACTGCTAAAGTTATAGATCTATTCTCTTCTTCTTCTTATTCTTCTTCTTCTTCATATTTGGCGCTGTAACTGCCTAAGCAATTTTGGCCGAGTTCAACAAAGCACGCCAGTCATTTCTCTTCTGTGCCAACCGACGCCAATTGGAAATGCCACGTGAAGCAAAGTTCTTCTCCACCTGGTCTTTCCATCACTGTGTGGGCCTCCCTCTTCCTCTGCTACCACCAGCGCGTGCCGAGTTGAATACTTTCAGAGCTGGAGAGCAGGCTGATCCCGCGGTAGTTGGCACGCATGGCGGGGTCGCCTTTCTTGTGGATTGGGCAGAGCGCTCCAGTCGTCGGGCATGCACCTTGTTAGCTCCTTGCCATCGTAATTGAATAGCTCAGCTGACATGCCGTCAGCTCCAGCAGCTTTGTTACCTTTCATCAGCTTAATCGCTATTCGTACCTCGTCATAGTCAGGCGCTGGGATATCGACTCCATCGTCATCAACTGGGGACTCGGGTTCGTCTTCTCCACTTGTTTCAGTGCTTCTGCCATTTACAGCAGGTGTGAGAGTTGAGTGGCGAATCAATTGGCCGTCTGTTTTGATGGCAGCTTTTCGACGTTGAGCTTTCCTTGCATTATTGGGCGCACATTTTAGGCTACACCGAGGCGGGTGCGTATCTTGGCTGCATCAATATAGTGGTTTTTCGTTTCCGTTTTTCGATCTGGAGACACCCATGTAGCTTGATGGATCTTTTTATACTAGAACCCAGTACTACATACAAGTCTCGGGCCCCGGCGAAGTCGATCAGCCTCAGCCCGTTATCGGACATTTCTATGAGGAGGCTGAATTTTCCGACAGTGGCACCAAAGAGATTTTTATACGTGTCGGGATCAGCGCTAATATGTACGCTATAAGCGCTGATAGAAGAAATCCTTGGATTCCTCGTCCTTCGCTTTCATCGGGGCATTGCACATATGAGCGAGATTTTGAAGAATCTCGCTTTGATGCGGATTGTGGCTAGAGGTTCGTCCACTAGAGTGAACGCCGGTACTTGGTGACGGAGTCTCTCTCCCGATTAAGGGTCCTGATATTCCAGGTGCATACGCTCAAATCATAGTCCTTCCTACGTATGCCGAAGAAAGAAGGGGGTCTCATCCGAGGCATGTGTTTTTTTCATTGGGCATGGTTTTAGCCTGGCGGGACCCAAACCCAGTGCAGGCTGGGTTTAACGCCCTCCCACTTTCGCTCGCTCCCAAACAAGTGTTCGGTCGCCACCCAGAGGTTTCATGGATGTAAATATTCGGACGTAGTCAGCTGCGATTTGAACCGTAAGCACACGAATCACTTCTGGACACTCCCAGGTGAATGGCAGTCAAAAGCTGTGCAGTATTGGGAAATGTACAGAACACAGTGTACAAAGACGAATATCTCAACTAAACCATGATGTATTTTTTAAATTCATAGCTCTACATACCTGTTCAATTTTAATTAACTTTTAAGCACATTAAGCGCAATAAGGAACAAGGTTGCTAAAATGTTTGGAGTTACGTATGTTTCTATTTTTCCAATAAATATTTTTGTCGCGGAACCTACCAAAATCCAACCTACCAACCTACCAAATGGTAATAAACCTATGTACCAGTTTTGATAGGAATAGCATGCTTTACTTTGCCGGCTTCGAAGAAGCCTCTCTTAGATAAACGTAACATAACATTCCATTTCTTCTATGCATTTTTGTATGGCTTTAATCGACGACGACTACGGAATTGAAATTACAGTGTACGAAATAGAATAATGTTGCAGGAGTGATTGATCGATGATTGGTACCCTCCGCGAGGTTGCCGACTGGAAATTGGCACTAAAAACGAGGCTGTGCGATGTCAGGTCAGTATCCAGCTAAGATAAGGAGTCAATGCTGTGAGTTCAAGCTCTTTAATATCTTTGATATACGGAAATTTCCCTTAATCGTTGTTGTGAGATAAATTTCTTAACAGAGCTGGATCAAGGTGTCAAACATTTCCGTGTTGATGATGGACCAGGCTGGGGGCAGAAAAAATAAGCGTAATTTAGAGTGGAGGAAGGCTCTATCGCAATATAAAGCGGCAACAGATCGAAAATACCCTTATAGCATAAGGGAGAAGCACGCTAGGGGTGAGTTTAAAAGGCAGCGCTCAGCAGAAAACGAGAGGCCGGCTATCAGAGGACAGAAAAACTTCACTTACAGCCACAAACCGCTACACAAGGCCGCAAGGCAAGACAAAAGCGACGACGATGGACCATCGACTTCAAATGCGGCAATGGCAAAGAGCAGCGGTCACGCTGAGAAAGCCGAGTGTAAAGACGGGATCCCAGGTCCCGTAAGACTAAGCGAGCTAGACAAGCAACACATAACTGTCGCGTTGCGGGATCATAGTGACCGCTATGGCAAGATGACCACCGAAAGGTGCAAATCTGTAGAGAGGGAGATACTGAGCTTAATGATCAGGCGCATGCATGAAGAGCCGGGCAAACCCATGCCTTCAGTTGACAGGCTGGTTTAACGGGGTTAAGCTCATTAAATGCAATGGCAGCACAAAACTAGTATGGATGAAGAAAATGATTCCAAACCTCCAAAAGTAAAGTGACAACGAGCATCTAGAGGTAGTTGATAGAGCTGTGATCCGCACGATTCTGAAGGTGTAGGTATGGATCCCGTGTATGGTGAAGTCGGAGGACGCCTTGCCTTGTTGCAGGCAAAAAACACGAATATACCGCCACGAGATTGAAAGGTACTTCACCGGCGGAGGAGTGTAAGAAGACTTGCTGTACCCAGAGCATGGCAAAATGTCATGGGGTACATTTGCGGTTGAAAAAGTGTAACCCTAAAGATGACAACGCAAATACGCTTGCAATAGGGGAAGTTGACAAGACCTAGGTCTCGATATCTTGACTGACCTAAAGATAGCGGAAGATGCAGCTACAGATGGCGATGGGATCATAGAAGCAGCGAGGGTGATGAGGAACGAGCAACGCACTTATGTTGAAGGTCCGTCCTTCAAATAAACCTGCAACATAATAAGTTGGCTTCGAACGAGCTACTCCTAACGCTGGAGAGGAGTCCTTCGACGTGGCGTTGGTCCAGGAGCAGTGGCTTGCGGCTGGCAAGACGTCAACATAAGAAATAGTAAATTGCCTTCTCCTCTTCTTCATCTCGATAACTTGTGCAAATAGAACTTGGAATCGTTGGAGCATTTGTGCAATAGAACAGTGACATGTGATGACGTCGTTAAGCTTCGGCTTTAAAGGCCTTGAGACTAGAGATGCCAGATCGAATTTAAAAAAATTGATTTTTGAATCTACTCGAATCGAAATAAAAACAATCGATGCTGGATGAAATCGGCAAAAAATAAATCGATCTCCTAAGATCGATTAACATATTTGGTCAAATAAAATAATTTACTAAATTTTTATAAATAAAAACCAAAACACACGACGAATGTTTTTTTTTTGTTTTCGCTAACTCTATATTTACCCTTTAAAAAAGATTTTCTGCAAAATTGCATACGTACTCAAAGTTTCCTGCAAAATTTTTATGAAAATTTCCATAAAGTTCGGAATTCCGATTTTTGGAGTTTTTTTTGTAGTATTAGCCATAATTTTATATAGCGTTATTTCTAAGAGGCTTCCCTGACGATCCCTTTAGTCAGAGGTGAAAGAGAGACGGGTCATTGAATTCTTTGATCGTTGCTCTCTCAAGTTCGAAAGGTGGAAGGTATCAAGCCCCATTTCTTTTTTTTTTTTCTTTGCACCAGCCTCCGATTTAAATTTTCTTACAAATTGTATAAATTTTCTGGGGTAAACCATTGATCAATACGCATCAATTAAGGAAAAATCGAATATCAATTCTCGAATTTTTTGAATCGGTTCACCGAAGGCCTCGATTAATCGATCTTCGATTTAATCGATTTAAAAACGGCACCTCTACTTGAGACTACACATTCGTCTCGGTTGATCCATAACATCGTTTACAGTGGTTTACTCAACATTTTTCCTCAGTAGATCATAAGTAAGGGGTTATAGGGAGATATCCTCCTAACCAACTTTTTCCGGAATACATATCTCTAATAAGTACTTTAAATGGTCTTACGAAAGATTTTAAGTCGTCATTTTGATAAATTCGATATATTTTTTAGGGATCTTTCTCTTCTTCTTCTTGTACTTAAAAACAACGGACCAAAATTATAATAAAATTTCATGTTCATGAAAGGTATAAAAAATGGACTTGAATATGTACTTTTATTTCTTTTACCTCTTAACTATTTTTACGTTCATCGCTGTGAAAATGAACATTAATTTTTTCACATAACATTTTCAAAGTTTTGTCGGCTAAAGTTCAAAGTCATGCGCACACAGCTGTATATGATTAACGGGTATAAAGAAGCTTTGTTGTGGCTGTTGCCTTTTTGCCGCTGCTGCTGCTGCTGCTGCTGCTGCTGCGCGCCGCCGACAATAGAAATGTTGAACAATGATTAGCAGCAAGACATCTTACCCAATTGTTGCACCGTTAATGTGTTGAATACGCATGGAATGTGGACATTTTCGTTGTTACTAAATTTCGATTTAGTCATTTATTCATAAATTTAAAACACACAAACACAAATAGAAAATCATATATATAGGCACGTATGTATGTATGTATGTCTTATTTTAACACTCTTTCACATTTGTTTAACAATACTATAATTAATTATAATATAACTTTGGTTTATTAATGTTGAATTCATTGACAAAATCAGCTTTCAAAATGATCTCACTTGTTGAAGAAACAGCCAAATCAAATCGAAAACCGGTTTTGTGTTCAAATCAAATCGCCAGAAATCAGTTCAGATCACATCAAATATTTATGTGTATGAATGTAGTTTAAAATGTATATTCACACTCCAAAAAAAAAACATTTACGCACATTTATCTAGCTACCAACCTACATATATATATAGCTATTTTATGTAGTTACCTGTGCACATATGTACATATGTTGTAGGTATGTATGCAAATTAGCATTTATGCATGTATGTATGTATATATGCATGCAGAGGCAAATAACAGCTTCCGAGTAAGTTCGATTGATGTAGCGCATCGAAGCGAATCGAAAATGTATTCACCTCAAATGTCCATACCGAAATTTATGTTTATAACTTATGAGTGTATGCCTTTTATCGGCTGCTTTGTTGTTACCACTTTTCGATTTTTAATTATAATAAATTAGACTTAATTTAATTATTTCATTGTTTTCTTTTTTTGATTGTTCGTGTTTCGTGTTTTTGTTTTTTTTTTTTTTTGTTTGCCAAAGATGTGCGAAGTTTTGCTTGATTTCATGTTGTCATTAACTCTGATATATATTTTTCACTGATTGCTACTTATTCACTTTTTGGTATCAACTTTGTAGTTTACATATGTTTCGATCCGTTTTCATTATAAATAAATTTGTTAATTAGTTGTTCATGCACTTTTTGTTTGATGTTCATAATGTTTTTACCAAATGTTTTTGAAATTTATTTTGGTACAAAATGTTATTCATTGTTTGACTCATTGCAATATGAAGTTATCGATTTTGGAAATCTCTCGCGGCGTAGAGCGAAATACAGTCTCAATTTAAGGATTGCGGCAGTCCTTGGAAAGTCAAAAGTCTTTCGTAAGAAATTTGTCAATTCCGACAACTGTCTTGAAAGCTCTGTACTGTCTTTCGAAAGACAAAATGAAAGAATGCTAGCTGTTTGTCTTTTAGCCATAAGCTTTCCTAAAATTAAATTTTTTAAAATATACATACATATGTCCAGTCAATTAATAAAATTTAGGTATAGAGTTTGGTTGGCAATACGCGCAACTGTTTTTTAATATTTTGTTTGTCGCTAATTTTTGATAAAAATATGGTTAATTCCACAACGTAAACGCCAAAAATCAGAGTTCCAAATCTTGTGCAAAATGAAAGAAAATTTTCCAAATTTTCATAAAAAGCATAAGCAGAACAATAAATTTGTTAAAATTGAATAAACTTTTTGGTTTTGTAATTTTTTGGCTTAATAACAAATTTATTGAAAAATTTTTCACTAAAAACCCGCCTCCACTTCAATAAAATTGTTGAATAAAAGTTGTTATTGGGCCAAAAAATAACAAAAACAAAAATACTTAAGGAGGAGCACGTCTTCAAGTTAATGTCTACAATAAAATAGAACTTAACTTAGAACTTGAAACAACCATATGATCAAGTCGAAATGGCTACAAGCAGTTGCCCTTGATTTTAGTTCGTTTAACAATAGTAAAAGAGTAGAAAAAGCAACAACAGACCGGCTTTGTAATCAGGAGTCGCTGGTTCATATCTCAGTGGCCTCGTAGAGAAATTTTGCCAAACTCTTTTTAGTTGCAAAGCTGTAGCTTTTGGTGTGGTAGGCAGGACTTCATCAGTATAAGTAGTTGCTAGATTTGATAGGAAAAGCCCAAAAACGGCAACGAATCCTAAATCTTATCCATAATCTTAATCGAGCCCAGCCACCCTCGCTAACCCCTCTCTTCTTCTGTCCGTTCTTTCCAATTAGAGCCGTGCCGCATTTTCATTACATCGATGTTTGGTTTTACACCCAACCGAGCGCAAAGTTTCACTTCAAAATGGTTATCAACGGGTACACTGAAGCAGAAGGAATGACGAACTGTGCCAGAGCGAATATATAAATAAATTAGTTAGGAACAGCATAAGAACTTATTAACAGAATCTGCAGTAAATAAAAAATACAAAGTCTTCAAAACATTTTATCTGGCGCTCAGCTATGCAAACAACAGCAATAAAAACGAAAAAGTAATGCCACATAAATTAAGACAAATATAGCAGCTGTAATGCACAAAATGCAGCACAGCCACAACTACTATGTATGTACATTAGGGCGGTCCAAAATAAGTAAAGTCCGAATTTTATTTTTAAATATACCCATATTTTTTAATTCTGAAATCAAAAAATATTTAGAGGTCGCTCAAAGCGCTCAAAATTTTCCATGTTTTTTTATATTTGGAAAAAAAACGTTCCGTAGAAATGGTACTGGAATTCTGGTTCTCTTCAGGTGACTTCCAATAACAATACCCAATTGTTTATTTAAACATTTTTTAATACTAAAGATTTTTTATTCATCCCCCCCCATTGCATTTTCTGAGGGTTTTAGCGGACCTCTAAAATATAGTTACTACGAAAAAATGGTTAAATAAATAATTGGGAATCCCCTGAAGAGAAACAGATATTTCCGATCGAAAAATATTGATTTTCAAGAATTCTATACCATTTCTACGAAAACTAGCTTTTCCCATATAAAATACATAGAAAATTGTATGCGCTTTGCGCGACCTCTAAATATTTTTTGATTTCAATATAAAAAAACCGAGTCTATTTTTTCGGTATAGAACAACGCCAGGGGGTGAGACCGTATAAATCCCTGCTTTACTTTTTCACATGCATCCACCCTAATGTGCATACATACATCAGTTGTAGGTGGATGGAGTATTTATAAAAGTTCCATGACGCTACTACCACGCCACTTAAATAAAAATAAAAATAAAAATAAATGTAATATCAACAGTCACTACACAAATTCATACAAACACGCTTCTTCTCGCACCAACACGCAATCATATGATCACACATTTACAGCCAGCAATAACAACAATTGCCCCTAACACCAAACACATTTGTTGCAAGTCAATATTAAGTGTTCACGGAAACAATATTAAAAGCATCATCAAATAGCAATAACAAAACCAACAAAAAAAAACAAATAAAATGCAACTAATACAGCGGAAGATACTTTGTTCCCAAAACAATTTCACCGAAACGGTACACTTAGCCGAATAACAACAGAAGTTTATTTAACAAAAAAAAAAAGGAGAACAAATTAAATACTGCAACGAGGGAGAGAGAGGGTACCCAGCAGACTCACTCGAGAGGACTGAGTGCATATTTTGAGTAGTCTAAATACACATGCAGCTGCTTTCATGGATGCATATGTATGTACATATGTACATAAATACATTTGTATGCAATAATGTTGCTACATATGTATATGTGTGTAGTATGGTGCCACCGCGAGTGCAGCCCGCTAAACACTGTTTATTTGAAGGTGAGAAACTGGATTTGCAACATTCCAACACGCGCCCCATTTCTGCAGTTGCAATCAACTTAAAATATGCGGCAAGAGCAACAGCAACAGCAGCAGCAACAACGCGAAGTGCAGAACAGCGGCGATAAGAATCCATTGCTGCTCGGCGAGAATTGAATGCTTTTGCATGCAACCAGTAAATGAAGTTTAGAACATTTTTGAAAAAATGTGTGCATGCATGAATATTTGACCGTACCAGAAAAAAAAGTTCGTCATACACACCTGAGTCTGAAATATTTTTGCAAGGCAATTTTGAAAAAAAAAAAACGAAACAAAATTTTTTTTTTTTGTGAACGCCTTTTTACATTTTTTCCATATCTTCAACATTTACAGTCGGATTGATATTCCTGTCTCGAGGAGACAATATTTTCGTTTCACGAGTTCATTGACCTTTGGTACTTACCCACCAAATCTCTGTTCTTATTATCTTAACGAACTACCCTAACGTTAGTTAATTAAAGCTTACCAAAAATCGTTAACCTTTTCTAAGGAAGTATTTGTATTTGGATTCATTTTCAAGGAAGATTATATGTAGATGAAGCTGGATGCATTTGGGCTGGACTTAAAAAAAAATCATGATTGTTACAGTGTGCTAAAACGCTCTAGGAGCCAAAAACATAGTTTTACTAGCATGGGTATCCAGGCATTACAGTAATGAGGAAGGACTATCTGGGAGGACTATCATGGTACGGAAACTAAAGATAGCATAAAGGGGATCAGAAATAACTGTATAAACAAAATCTTGTACAGGCATTGGAAAGATTTTCTGCGACACAGGTAAACCAAAGAGTTCATCTGCCATTCAAATGAAGCTTCAAATAAGGTGGTTAATTCAGGCAGAGAGGGACACTGCTGAAAGAAAGAAAGATATTTTGACGCTGATGTGCAGACAATTTTTCAAATTTCAAATAAGTTTGAAATAAAGCGTAAAAATCAATTCAATAGTCACACCAATACCAATGCCATACATGTACATGGTTGGGTCGGAAATGCCTCCTAAATGTATGCTTTAATATTGATACTGAATTAAAGAAACGTGCTAAGCAGCAGCCTAGGAATATGATGTATGTATGAATAGATTAACCGCCCTATTCCCTCACCACTGACAAAACTCAGCGGCTGACTATTGCTTTTACTATTGCGCCTAATACTATGCCGCAAATTTATTTTAAGCTGTCGTATTACAATTGTCAGTTTTATTGTTAGGACCTACTGAGTAAGTGACAACGGTGAAACAATGTTTAGATTGTGTTTTAGGCGCAGTAATTGTGACAATAGTCATATGATGAATTTTGTCAGTGTTGTGGGAATAGGACGGTAAGACTCAAACAAGGATGAAGGTAAAGTTGAGTAAGTAGAAGAAGAAAGGGATAATGTTAAGTGCAGAGACTAAAATAAAAGTAAAGAAACCTAAGCATAAAGACAAAAAGGAGGGTAAATTTAAATACTTAATATAATAGCAAAGGTGTGGGTGAATATTTAGATAAAGAAAAGAATACAGATAAAGATCTGGATTAAAGTCAAGGAAATGATAGATATAAAAATGAAAAGATAAAAAAAAATAACAGAGACAAACATAGAGATAAAGGTAGAGACAAAAAAAGAGAAAAAGATAAAATTGAAGAATGTCATGTTATACTGTGTTGTGATGTGTTGTACGGGTATTGTTTTTTATTGCGTTTTGTTGAATGGTTTTGTGTTATGTTATGTTGTGATGTGTTGTGTTGTTTTGTGTTGCATTGTGTTGTGTTGTTTTGTGTTGCATTGTGTTGTGTGGTTTTATGAGGTATTGTGTCTTGTGTTGAGTTTATGATATGTTATGTTATATTATATAATTATGTTATGCTATTTTATGTTATGTTATGTTATGCTACGTTATGCTGTGTTATGTTATGTTATGTTATTTATGTTATGTTATGTTATTTATGTTATGCTATGTTATGCTACGTTATGCTGTGTTACGTTATGTTATGTTATTTTATGTTCTGTTATGTAATGTAATGTTATGTTATGTTATGTAATGTTATGTTATGTTATGTTGTGTTGTGTTGTACTATTTTGAATTGTATTGTTTTGGGATGTGTTGTGTTGTATTGCAGGACGTTGTCTTGTGTTGTGTTATGTTAAGTTATATTATGTTATGTGATATGTCGTGTTATGTTGCGTTGCATTGTGTTGTGTTATGTTATGTTATATTATGTTATGTTGTTCAACGCATTTCACCTCAATTCACTTCAATCAACTCAACTAAAATTCTATAACTAAGTACACATTTTGAACTGACATTTATTTTACAATTACTTATTTGACTGCCTAGCGGGCCTAATTAGGCATTTATGATTCCCTGCTATTTATTAACTTAACCAACTAATTCTAGATGAGCTTATAGAGACGAAATAAGCTCCTAAAACGGTACCACAACAGACGCACTGGCGATAAGTGTACTGTAAGGCTAGCACTAAATCTGACAAGCGTAATGTTATCTAATTTTTCGTGTTTATATTTCGTATTTATGTCGGAATTTTGTGCGTAATTTATGAAAATGCCTTCTATTAATTTCGTGATTTCAAAGGATGAAGCATTATTAGGAATGTCGAATGATACACTGTTCACATTGTTTCACAATTTTGAATCTTTTAAATTACGTTTTCATATTTTTTCCAAATTTATTTTTAAGTAGCAAATACCCGGCGTACTTCATTGCGCCTTAAAAGTATTTTTTTATTGTTACTTTCTCCCAAAACTCCTATGTCCTCATTCATAAAAAAATAAATAAGTTTTAAAGAGCTTTACGAGGGGAGATTTTCAAACAAATTTTCGATGAATGAAGCATTTTTTATTTTTTATAAATGTGGGGTTTTAATTCATACAGTATTTTCGAAGGTATTTAGAAAATCGGTAGAGTATCGGCTTTCTGCTGAAACGCGCACTCTGCATAACGCGCACTTTCTTCAAAGGTGTACTGATACAATATTTACCCTATCTTATCAATTATTGAATTTTTCAAATAGGTGGCAACCTACTTCAAAAATATGTTCGACAGTAAACTTTCTTAAACCTCTTTAGTTCAACACGAGTATTGTAATATTTCGTTTATTTCACCAATTTAAACGAAGAAAATATAAAATATTTCAAAAATGTTTTCGCAAGTAAACTTTCTTAAACCTCTTTAGTTTGATACCTATATAGCAATATTTAATTTATCTAATTACTTAAGTTAAATGAAAATTTTCAAGCAGGTGGCAACCTTGGACAAACATGTTTGGGCCGTAAGCCTTCTTAAAATTGTTTCTTTAATTTATCTTATCAATTTATCTAAACTGCAATTTTCAAACAGGTGGCAACTCTCTAATTTTGTTTTCTTCTGTATTTTAAATTAGACCTCAAGCAATACATCGGTGAAAACTGCATTCAATTCCATGAGTTATAAATTCGAGTGATGCGCGTACAGACAGAAAGCCAGAAAGCCAGACAGACAAACATTCTAAAAATCGTTGATTTGGCTTCTGTTGCTCTAATAAAGATTAAATAATAAAAAAATAACTTCTTAAAACTTGTCAATATGTGGCGTGCTTATATTTTTGACACGAGGTGTATTCTTTTTTTTTAACTCCTTTAATTCAGTCTTAATCACTTAACGACTTTCACTCTGCGCATGCGCTTCGCCAAGGCTAATCAATTGCCTTAGTTTGTTTTAGTTATGCGTATTAATTTAAATTTTTTGATAGTTCTAAAAAAAAAAAGAAAAAATCCCAACATTGACATCTAAATAAACACTACTTTTAATGGCAGATAAAACAAAAGGAGAAAAAACCAATAAATTCCAATCAATCGCTGAGTCATTTTGGAAAGCTAC
>NW_023458565.1:12031099-12092790 GCF_013731165.1 Rhagoletis pomonella
GTAGCTTTCCAAAATGACTCAGCGATTGATTGGAATTTATTGGTTTTCCTTTTGTTTTATCTGCCATTAAAAGTAGTGTTTATTTAGATGTCATTGTTGGGATTTTTTCTTTTTTTTTTTGAGAACTATAAAAAAATTTAAATAAATACGCATAACTAAAACAAACTAAGGCAATTGATTAGCCTTGGCGAAGCGCATGCGCAGAGTGAAAGTCGTTAAGTGATAAAGACTGAATTAAAGGAGATAAAAAAAGAATACACACCGTGTCAAAAATATAAGCACACCACATATTGACAAGTTTTAAAAAGTTATTTTTTTATTATTTAATCTTTATTAGAGCAACAGAAGCCAAATCAACAATTTTTAAAATGTTTGACTGTCTGTCTGGCTTTCTGTCTGTACGCGCATCACTCGGATTTATCACTCATGGAATCGAATGCAGTTTTCACCGATGTATTGCATGAGGTCTAACTTAAAATATAGAAGAAAACAAAATTAGAGAGTTGCCACCTGTTTGAAAATTGCAGTTTAGGTAAATTGATAAGATAAATTAAAGAAAGAATTTTAAGAAGGCCTACGCCCAAAATTGTTTAGTTTAAGGTTGCCACCTGTTTGGAAATTTTCATTTAATTTAAGTAATAAGATAAATTTAATATTGCTATATAGGTATCAAACTAAAGAGGTTTAAGAAAGTTTACTTGCGAAAACATTTTTGAGGGATTGCCACCTAGTTGAAATATTTTCTTCGTTTAAATTGATAAAATAAACGAAATATTACAATACTCGTGTTAAACTAAAGAGGTTTAAGAAAGTTTACTGTCGAACATATTCTTGAAGTGGGTTGCCAACTATTTGAAAAATTCAATAATCGATAAGATAGGGTAAATATTGTATCAGTTCCACCTGCGCGTTATGCAGACTCGACTTATAAGATTATGAATGAAATTTTCAGCAGAAAGCCGATACTCTACCGATTTTCTAAATACCTTCGAAAATACTGTATGAAATAAAACCCCACATTTATAAAAAATAAAAAATGCTTCATTCATCGAAAATTTGTTTGAAAATCTCCCCACGTAAAGCTCTTTAAAACTTATTTATTTTTTTATGAATGAGCCCATAAGAGTTTTGGGAGAAAGTAACAAGAAAAAAATACTTTTAAGGCGCAGTGAAGTACGCCGGGTATTTGCTACTTAAAAATAAATTTGGAAAAAATATGAAAACGTAATTTAAAAGATTCTAAATTATGAAAGAGTTGTTTTGTAGAAGGATTATCTAAGTATAATACAAATTTCCCTGAACAGTGTTAAATTATCATTCGATATTCTTAAGAATTCTTCGTCCTTTAAAATTCATTTTCTCAAATTATGCACAAAATTCCGACATAAATACGAAATATAAACACGAAAAAAAGTACACTTGTCGCCAGTGCGTCTGTTGTGGTACCGTTTTAGGAGCTTATTTCGTCTCTATAAGCTCATCTAGAGATAGAATTAGTTGGTTAAGTTAATAAATAGCAGGGAATCATAGATGCCTAATTAGGCCCGCTAGGCAGTCAAAGAAGTAATTGGAAAATGAATGTCAGTTCAAAATGCGTACTTTATTATAGAATTTTAGTTGAGTTGATTGAAGTGAATTAAGGTGAAATGCGTTGAACAACATAACAGAATATAACATAACATAACACAACACAATACAACGCCCTACAATAAAACACAATACAACACAACACATCCCAAAACAATACAATTCAAAATAGTACAACACAACATAACATAACATAACATTACATTACATAACAGAACATAAAATAACATAACATAACGTAACACAGCATAACGTAGCATAACATAACGTCACATAAAATAACATAACATAACACAGCATAGCGTATCATAACATAACATAACATAAAATAGCATAACATAGCAATATAATATAACATATCATAAACTCAACACAAGACAATACAACACAACACAATACCTCATAAAACCACACAACACAATGCAACACAAAACAACACAACACATCACAACACAACATAACATGACATTCTTCAATTTTATCTTTTTCTCTTTTTCTGTCTCTACCTTTATCTCTATGTTTGTCTCTGCCATTTTTTTATCTTTTCATTTTGATATCTATCATTTCCTTGACTTAAATCCAGATCTTTATCTGTGTTCTTTTCTTTATCTAAATATTCACCCACACCTTTGCTGTTATATTAAGTATTTAAATTTACCTTCCTCTTTGTCTTTATGTTTAGGTTTATTTACTTTTATTTTAATCTCTGCACTTAACCTTATCCCTTTCTTCTTCTACTTACTAAACTTTACCTTCATCCTTGTTTGAGTCTTAATCTATTCATACATACATCATATTCCTAGACTGCTGCTTAGCACGTTTCTTTAATTCAGTATCAATATTAAAGCATACATTTAGGAGGTATTTCCGGCCCAACCATGAACATGTATGGCATTGGTATTGGTGTGACTATTGAATTGATTTTTACGCTTTATTTCAAACTTATTTGAAATTTGAAAAATTGTCTGCACATCAGCGTCAAAATATCTTTCTTTCTTTCAGCAGTGTCCCTCTCTGCCTGAATTAACCACCTTCTTTGAAGCTTCATTTGAATGGCAGATGAACTCTTTGGTTTACCTGTGTCGCAGAAAATCTCTCCAATGTCTGTATAAGATTTTGTTTATACAGTTATTTCTGATCTCCTTTATGCTAGCTTTAGTTTCCGTACCATGATAGTCCTCCCAGATAGTCCTTCCTCATTACTGTAATGCCTGGATACCCATGCTAGTAAAACTATGTTTTTGGCTCCTGGCGTTTTAGCACACTGTAACAATCATGATTTTTTTTTAAGTTCAGCCCAAATACATCCAGCTTCATCTACATATAATCTTCCTTGAAAATGAATCCAAATACAAATTCTTACTTAGAAAAGGTTAACGATTTTTGGTGAGCTTTAATTTACTGACGGTAGGGTATTAAGTTAGGATAATAGAAACAGAGATTTGGTGGGTAATTACTAAAGCGCGGTACTTGAGGTCAATGAACTCGTGAAACGAAAAAATTTTCTCCTCGAGACAGGAATATCAATCCGACTGTAAATGTTGAAGATATGGAAAAAAATGTAAAAAGGCGTTCACAAAAAAAAAAATTTTGTTTCGTTTTTTTTTTCAAAATTGCCTTGCAAAAATATTTCAGACTCAGGTGTGTATGCGAACTTTTTTTTCTGGTACGGTCTAATATTCGTGCATGCACACATTTTTTCAAAAATGTTCTAAACTTCATTTACTGGTTGCATGCAAAAGCATTCACTTCTCGCCGAGCAGCAATGGATTCTTATCGCCGCTGTTCTGCACTTCGCGTTGTTGCTGCTGCTGTTGCTGTTGCTGCTCTTGCCGCATATTTTAAGTTGATTGCAACTGCAGAAATGGGGCGCGTGTTGGAATGTGGCAAATCCAGTTTCTCACCTTCAAATAAACAGTCTTTAGCAGGCTGCACTCGTGGTGGCACCATACTACACACATATGTACGTAGCAACATTATTGCATACAAATGTATTTACGTACATACATACATATGCATCCATGAAAGCAGCTGCATGTGTATTTAGACTACTCAAAATATGCACTCAATCCTCTCGAGTGAGTCTGCTGGTTACCCTCTCTCTCTCTCGTTGCAGTATTTAATTTGTTTTTCTTTTTTTTGTTAAATAAACTTCTGTTGTTATTCGACTAAGTGTACCGTTTCGGTGAAATTGTTTTGGGAACAAAGTATCTTCTGCTGTATTAGTTGCATTTTATTTGCTTTTTTTTTTTGTTGGTTTTGTTATTGCTATTTGATGATGCTTTTAATATTGTTTCCGTGATTACTTAATATTGACTAGCAACAAATTCGTTTGGTGTTAGGGGCAATTGTTTCGCTGGCTGTAAATGTGTGATCATATGATTGCGTGTTGGTGCGGGAAGAAGCGTGTTTGTATGAATTTGTGTAGTGACTGTTGATATTACATTTATTTTTATTTTTATTTAAGTGGCATGGTAGTAGCATCATGGAACTTTTATAAATACTCCATCCACCTACAACTTATGTATGTATGCACATTAGGGTGGATGCATGTGAAAAAGTAAAGTCGGAATTTTTACGCTCTCATCCCCTGGGATTGTTCTATACCGAAAAAATAAACTCTGTTTTTTCTTTTTAAATCAAAAAATATTTAGAGGTCGCGCAAAGCGCTTAAAATTTTCTATTTATTTTATATGGGAAAACCAGTTTTCGTAGAAATGGTATAGAATTCTTGAAAATCAATATACATATTTCGATCGGAAAAATCTGTTTCTCTTCAGGGGATTCCCAATAATAATGCCCAGTTATTTATTTAACCATTTTTTTGTAGTAACTATATTTTAGAGGTACGCCAAAACACACAGAAAATGCAATGGGGGGATAAAAAAAATCTTTAGTATTAAAATTGGAACCAGAGTTTTCCAATCGTAAAGTATTGATTTTCTAGAATTCCATATCATTTCTACGAAAAGTTGTTTTTCCCCGTATAAAATACATGGAAAACTTTGAGCGCTTTGAGAGACCTCTAAATATTTTTTGATTTCAAACTAAAAATATTGGGGTATATTTTTTCGATATAGAACAATCGTAGGGGGTAAGAGAATTAAAATTCCGACTTAAATTTTTTTTGGACCACCCTAATGTACTTACATAGTAGTTGTGGCTGTACTGCATTTTGTGCATTACAGCTGCTATATTTGTCTTAATTTATGTGGCATTACTTTTTCGTTTTTATTGCTGTTGTGTGCGTAGCTGAGCGCCAGATAAAATGTTTTGAAGACTTTGTATTTTTTATTTACTGCAGATTCTGTTAATAAGTTCTTATGCTGTTCCTAACTAATTTATTTATATATTCACGCTGGCACAGTTCGTCATTCCTTCTGCCTCAGTGTACCCGTTGATAACCATTTTGAAGTGAAACTTCTTTGCGCTCGGTTGGGTGTAAAACCAAACATCGATGTAATGAAAAAGCGGTACGGCTCTAATTGGAAAGAACCGACAGAAGAAGAGAGGAGATAGCGAGGGTGGTTGGGCTCGATTGAGATTAAGATTAAGATTTTGATTAAGGATAAGATTTAAAAGTTCGTTGCCGTTTTTGGGTTTTTCTTATCAAATCTAGCAACTACTTATACTGATGAAGTCCTGCCTACCACCAAAAGCTATAGCTTTGCAACGAAAAAGAGTAGCGAAATTTCTCATCGAAGCCACTGAGATATGAACCAGCGACTCCTGATTACAAAGCTCGTCCTTAAGTATGTTTGTTTTTGTTATTTTTTGGCCCAATAACAACTTTTATTCAACAATTTTATTGAAGTGGAGGCGGGTTTTTAGTGAAAAATTTTTCAATAAATTTGTTATTAAGCCAAAAAATTACAAACCCATTTTTAATTTTGCACAAGATTTGGAACTCTGATTTTTGGCGTTTACGTTGTGGAATTAACCATATTTTTATCAAAAATTAGCTAAAAATAATATATTAAAAAAAACTCTGTACCTAAATTTTATTAATTGACTGGACAATATGTATGTATATTTTTAAAAATTTAATTTTAGGAAAGCTTATGGCTAAAAGACAAACAGCTAGCAGTCTTTCAATTTGTCTTTCGAAAGACAGTACAGAGCTTTCAAGGCAGTTGTCGGAATTGGCAAATTTCTTACGAAAGACTTTTGACTTTCCAAGGACTGCCGCAATCCTTAAATTGAGACTGTATTTCGCTCTACGCCGCGAGAGATTTCCAAAATCGATAACTTCATATTGCAATGAGTCAAACAATGAATAACATTTTGTACCAAAATAAATCACAAAAAAAAATTCGGTAAAAACATTATGAACATCAAACAAAAAGTGCATTAACAACTGATTAACAAATTATCTATAATGAAAACGGATCGAAACATATGTAAACTATAAAGTTGATACCAAAAAGTAGCAATCAGCGAAAAATATATATCAGAGTTAATGACAACATGAAATCAAGCAAAACTTCGCACATCTTTGCCAAACAAAAAAATAAAAACAAAAAAAAATTGAAACACGAACAATCAAAAAAAGAAAACAATGAAATAATTAAATTAAGTCTAATTTATTATAATTAAAAATCGAAAAGTGGTAACAACAAAGCAGCCGATAAAAGGCATACACTCATAAGTTATAAACATAAATTTCGGTATGGACATTTGAGGTGAATACATTTTCGATTCGCTTCGATGCGCTACATCAATCGAACTTACTCGGAAGCTGTATTCGCCTCTGCATGCATATATACATACATACATGCACAAATGCTAATTTGCATACATACCTACAACATATGTATGTGCACAGGTAACTACATAAAATAGCTACATATATATATAGGTTGGTAGCTAGATAAATGTGCGTAAATGTTTTTTGTTTTTTTTTTTTGAGTGTGAATATACATTTTAAACTACATGCATGGACACAAATATTTGATGTGATCTGAACTGATTTCTGGCGATTTGATTTGAACACAAAACCGGTTTTCGATTTGATTTGGCTGTTTCTTCAACAAGTGAGATCATTTTGAAAGCTGATTTTGTCAATGAATTCAACATTAATAAACCAAAGTTATATTATAATTAATTATAGTATTGTTAAACAAATGTGAAAGAGTGTTAAAATAAGACATACATACATATGATTTTTTATTTGTGTTTGTGTGTTTTAAATTTATGAATAAATGACTAAATCGAAATTTAGTAACAACGAAAATGTCCACATTCCATGCGTATTCAACACATTAACGGTGCAACAATTGGGTAAGATGTCTTGCTGCTAATCATTGTTAACATTTCTATTGTCGGCGGCGCGCAGCAGCAGCAGCAGCAGCAAAAAGGCAACAGCCACAACAAAGCTTCTTTATACCCGTTAATCATATACAGCTGTATGCGCATGACTTTGAACTTTAGCCGACAAAACTTTGAAAATTATGTGAAAAAATTAATGTTCGTTTTCACAGCGATGAACGTAAAAATAGTTAAGAGGTAAAAAAAAAATAAAAGTATTCAAGTCCATTTTGTATACCTTTCATGAAAATGAAATTTTATTATAATTTTGGTCCGTTGTTTTTAAGTACAAGAAGAAGAAGAGAAAGCTCCCTAAAAAATATATCGAATTTATCAAAATGACGACTTAAAATCTTTCGTAAGACCATTTAAAGTACATATTAGAGATATGTATTCCGGAAAAAGTTGGCTAGGAGGATATCTCCCTATAACCCCTTACTTATGATCTACTGAGGAACAATGTTGAGAAAACCACAGTAAACGGAGTTATGGATCAACCGAGACGAATGTGTAGTCTCAAGTAGAGGTGCCGTTTTTAAATTGATTAAATCGAAGATCGATTAATCGAGGCCTTCGGTGAACCGATTCAAAAAATTCCAGAATTGATATTCGATTTTTCCTTAATTGGTGCATATTGATCAACGGTTTACCCCAGAAAATTTATACAATTTGAAAGAAATTTAAATCGGAGGCTGGTGCAAAGAAAAAAAAAGAAATGGGGCTTGATACCTTCCACCTTTCTAACTTGAGAGAGCAAAGACCAAAGAATTCAATGACCCGTCTCTCTTTCACCTCCGACTCTTGGAAATAACGCTATATAAAATTATGGCTGATACTACAACAAAAACTCCATAAATCGGAATTCGAAACTTTATGGAAATTTTCATAAAAAATGTTCACTCCTTAATTACTCTTTAGAAAAAAATTTGAGTACGTATGCAGTTTTGCAGCAAATCTTTTTTAAAAAGGGTAAATATAGAGTTAGTGAAAACAAAAAAAAAACATAAAGCGTCCGTATTGCAAAGAAATCTACATACATATATACGTAAGCTCCATTGTAGTATAATTTTTTTTTGTGGTTAATTTCGAAGTAAAACAAATTTTTTTCTGATTTGTGATAAAAAACAAAATTCCTAAAAATTTAAGCATTTCCTTAAGTAGGCGAATTTCCCCTAGGTATTAAATTACAAAAATTTTAATGGCAATGTTGGGCATTACGTTCAAAAAAATATTCATTAGTGCGATTCGTAAAACATCGCAAAGTGGCATTTTTGGTGAAATGTAAATTTTTTTCAAAACGCTACACATAAGTGAAAAAGAAACCGTACATACATTGGCATACATTTGTTTGTCATTTCGCCTCTTTTCAAATTTCAAAGTATTAACGAATTGCTACTTGATAGCTTTTGAATAAATGTGGATAATGAAACCATTATGCAAAATGTATGTGTGTTTGAAGAATTCCTATAATAGTTTGGTCAGATCGTCGTGTTTTGTTTGTTAATAAAAATTTAGTAATATACTTTATTTGACCAAATATATGAATCGATCTTGGGAGATCGATTTATTTTTTGCTGATTTTTTTCCAGCATCGATTGTTTTTATTTCGATTCGAAGCGATTCAAAAATCGATTTTTTTTTATTCGATCTGGCATCTCTAGTCTCAAGGCCTTTAAAGCCGAAGCTCAGCGACGTCATCACATGTTACTGTTCTATTGCACAAATGCTCCAACGATTCCATGTTCTATCTGCAGAAGTTATCAGGATGAAGAAGAGGAGAAGGCAATTTAATATTTCTTATGTTGACGTCTTGCCAGCCGCAAGCCAATGCTTCTGGAGCAACACCACGTCGAAGGACTCTCCTCCAGCGTTAGGAGTAGCTCGTTCGGAGCCAACTTATTATGTTGCAGGTTTATTTGAAGGATGGACCTTCAACATTAGCGCGTTGCTCGTCCCTAATCTCCCTCGCTGCTTCTGTGATCCTATCGCCATCTGTAGCTGCATCTTCCGCTATCTTTAGGTCAGTCAAGATATCAAGACCTAGATCTTTGTCAACTTCCCCTATTGCAAGCGTATTTGCGTTATCATCTTTAGGGTTACACTTTTTCAACCGCAAATGTACCCCATGACATTTTGCCATGCTCTGGGTACAGCAAGTCGTCTTACACTCCTCCGCCGGTGAAGTACCTTTCAATCTCGTGGCGGTATATTCGTGTTTTTTGCCTGCAACAAGCGCAAGGCGTCCTCCAACTTCATCATACACGGGATCCATACCTTCGCCTTCGGAATCGTGGGTATCACAGCTCTGTCAAATACCTCTAGACGCGCGTTGTCACCTTGCATTAGGAGGTTTCGAATCCCTCCCTTCATCTAAGCCCGTTAAACCAGCCTGCGCAGATAAATGAAGGCATGGGTTTGCCCGGCTCTTCATGCATCCGCCAGAGCATTAGGCTCAATACCCGCTCCACCTTTCGGTGGTCATCACTAGGATCCAGCAACGTAACAGTATGGTGTTGCCCGTCTACCTCGCTTAGTCTTACGGGCCCTGGGATCCCATCTTTACACTCGGCTTTCTCCACTTGCCCGTTACCCTTTGCCATTGCCACATTTGAAGTCGACGGCCCATCGTCGTCGCTTTTGCCTTGCTTTGCCTTACGGCCTTGTGTAGCGGTTTGTGGCTGTAAGTGAAGCTTTTCTGCCCTCTGATAGCCGGCCTCTCGTTTTCTGCTGCGCGCTGCCTTTTAAACTCACCCCGAGCGAGCTTCCCCGTTATGCTCCGTTAGTGTTCGCCCTTAAACTGCGCGCATCCTGACCTTACCGTCTTCGTGCCCACGCTAAGCACTCGCTCTCAGGGTCTGTCGGCTCAGCGACTGCTTCTGGATGCTGGATTATAACTAGTGCCGCTTTATATTGCGATATAGCCTTCCTATAATCTCAATTTAGCACATTTTTGCTCTCTTTAAAATGGGGAAATGTATCGTCCACCGCAGTACGCCTCTTACAACGGTAGGGCCACCCGAGGAGGTTGGGTATTGAGAAGGCTCCGTAAGCGACTAGGCTATTTAGGGGCCTCCAGCCCGGTCGATAATCAGCACGGAAAAGTTTGACACCTTGATCTAGCCCTGTAAAGAAATTTATCTCACAACAACGATTAAGGATCATTTCCGCATAGCAAAGCTATTAAAGAGCTTGAACTCACAGCATTGACTCCTTGTTGTAACTTGTTGACTCCTTGTCGTAACTCCAGTCGGCAACCTCGCGGAGGGTACCAATCATCGATCAATCACCGTATTCGCCTAATTTGACTCCATGCAATATTGTTCTATTTCCTACACTGTAATTTCCATTCCGTAGTCGTCGTCGATTAAAGCCATAAAAAAATGCATAGAAGAAATTTAATGTTATGTTACGTTTATCTAAGGGAGGCTTCTTCGAAGCCGGCGAAGAAAGCAGGCCAAAACTGGTAGGTTTATTTCCATTTGCTAGGTTGGTAGGTTGAATTTTGGTAGGTTCCGCGACAAAAATATTTATTTGGAAAAAGTTAATTTAAATTGAACAGGTATGTAGAGCTATGAATTTAAAAAATACGTCAGGCTTTAGTAGAGACATTCGTCTTTGTACACTATGTTTTGTACATTTCCCAATACTGCAAAGCTTTTCACTGCCATTCACCTGGGAGTGTCCAGAAGTGATTCGTGTGCTTACGGTTCAAATTGCAGCTCATTACGTCCGGATATTTACGTCCATGAAACCTCTGGCTGGCGACCGAACACTCGTTTGGGAGCGAGCTAAAGTGGGAGGGTGTAAAACCCCGCATGCGCTGGGTTTGGGTCCCGCCACGCTAAAACCCTGCCCAATGAAAAAAAAACACATGCCTCGGATGAGACCCCCTTCTTTTGATGACAATCACGGCAAACGTAGGAAGGACTATGATTTGAGCGTCTGCACCTGGAATGTCCGAACCCTTAATCGGGAAGGTGCCTCTGCCCGGCTGGTTGATGTCCTAGGTAAGATAAAGGCTGAAGTCACCGCCATCGAGGAAGGTAAGCGTGGAGCCTTGCGACGCCTACTACAGTTGTCACGTAAAGGAGCGAAAATTAGGTGCTGGATTTGTGGTGGGAGAGAGACTCCGTCACCAAGTACCGGCGTTCACTCTAGTGGACGGTTCTCTTCTATGAGCGCTTAGAGCGTACATATTAGCGCTGATCGCGACACGTATAAAAATCGTGCTTGGCGATTTCAATGCCAAGGTGGGCATCGAAGGGATCTTTGGTGCCACTGTCGGAAAATTCAGCCTCCTCATAGAAACGTCCGATAACGGGCTGAGGCTAATCGACTTCGCCGGGACCCGAGACTTGGTAGTATGTAGTACTGGGTTCTAGTATAAAAAGATCCATCAAGCTACATGGGTGTCTGCAGATCGAAAACCGGGCGACCAAATCGATTATGTTGTGATAGACGAAAGGTATGTATGCTTCCAGTGTTTTAGATGTACATACTACGTACACTCCGAGGGCCAAACATCGACTCGCACCTCTATATTGATGCAGCCAAGATACGCACCCGCCTCGGTGTAGCCTAAAATGTGCGCCCAACAATTCAAGGAAAGCTCAACGTCGAAAAGCTGCAATCAAAACAGACGGCCAATTGATTCGCCATTCAACTCTCACACCTGCTGTGAGAGAGTACTCTTCAACAAAGCGACATACGCGATACGATAAGGGGTGTCAAGAAGCTGCACATAAAAAAGGTGCCGCCTACAAGATCACACTGCGATCGGGCGCAACGCGAGCCATGTGGAACCGTTATAGGGAACTGAAGAGGGAAGCTAGCCGTATTTGCCGCAATAAGAAGGGAGAGACCGAAATACGTGAGTGCGAAGAGCTGGAAATGCTGGTCGACAGAAAACTCCCGAAATTTTTAGCAGAGAGTTGAGCGACTTACGGAAGGTTTCAAGAATCCTCTAATTAAGGAGGGAACAGTTTTCGTCACTTTTGAATGGCAGAAGCACTGAATGAAGTGGAGAAGACGAACCCCAGTCCCCAGTTGATGACGATGGAGTCGATATCCCAGCGCCTGAATATGACGAGGTACGAATAGCGATTAAGCTGATGAAAAGTAGCAAAGCTGCTGGAGCTGACGGCCTGTCAGCTAAGCTATTCAATTACGATGGCAAGAAGCTAACAAGGTGCATGCCCGACGACTGGTATTCAATAGCGCTCTGCCCAATCCACAAGAAAGGCGACGCCGCCACGCATGCCAACTACCGCGGGGTCAGCCTGCTCTCCAGCTCTGAAAGTATTCAACTCGGTGGAGAAGAACTTAGCTTCACTTGGCGTTTCCAATTGGCGTCAGTTGGCACAGAGGAGAAACGACTGGCGTGCTTTGTTGAACTCGGCCAAAATCGCTTAGGCGGTTACAGCGCCAAATAAGAAGAAGAGAACACTTTAGCAGGCACACAGTGTTATAATCCCGACGGGAGGGGAACGGTACATGACGGTAGGAAGTTTAGTTTGGGTTAAAGTCTCACACTGACGGGGTTGGGCTTTCGATGCTTCCTCCTCGTAAAATACACTTTTTTTTTTGTTATAATTTGTATTTATTTATTGAATATTTCTTTCGAAACTAACAATAAGTTTTCAAATCTTACAAACTACCATTAAATTTAAAATTTCTGCGGCAAAGCTCAGAAAGTTTTGTATTTTTTATAGGTATTACATATTTATTGCAGTTGTTGCAGCTGTTGCGGTGGTTGCGGTTGTTGCGGCTGTCGGAATGGACAAGATTCCGAGCAGCAGGATCGCTGGATATCGTGCTGGGCAGGCGGTCTGAAAGGACGAGTTCCAGAGCCGCACTGAGCGGGTGGAAAGAACTAGTTTCCACGCCGCTCCCTAATTAAGTAATTACAATCTAGCTGCTTTATTTTTGCTGCAAAAACTGTGCGCTGGAATCAACATATTTAGATACCCCTCTACGAATTTACTATTAAGATGACTCAATGAAGGACGGGGTCAAGTATACATACAAAGAAGAGTAAATTGTTTAAGCGGTCGAAAATGGTGACACACTTATCTTAGAGAATGCATTATCTTCAGTTTTGCATAATGAACAAGATTCCATCGCGAAATTATATTTATGTAAATGAAAACTTAAAAAAGATATACAAAAAAAGTTAAAATAACAACTTGTAACTTTTTTATCATTTGGGGGGCACACTTGTTTTTTTACACTCGATTCGTTCGTTTTGGCAAGGAAAATCTTTTCACTGTTTATTTAAAAAATTGCAAAATAGCTGGACAGATATTCTGCATACCGCCATTTTTTTTAAATTTGCTGGCACACTCTTGAAACTTCACAGATATGTTGTATTTGATGCCAACCTATATTATTAAAGTTATTAAAAAAAAAACAGTAATGAAAAACAACTCGTGAGATTTGCTCATATGATTTAATATAGATCGGTACAGATGTTTATTTTATCGGTTTGCATCATATTATTTAAACATTTCCGATTGAATATAAAAATGGACTGTTTTTAAATAAATGAGTGTAACTCGATGTATAATACCGAAAAGGCTTTATAAGAACACCCACATTTACATTTAGAAAACCAAATAATAACCTCTGGTCTGACAAATAAATATACATACATATAACTACATATCAAACAGGCGCCACAAATCAAAATCATAAAAGGAATAATAATAGTGTAACTGTTAAAAAAGGTAAACTACTGCAAACGTGTGTAAGCCCACTCGTTGAAATTTTTTTTTATATTTTTTTTTTGTTGATGCGTACAAAAGTGGCAAGCTCATTTGGAGGTGAGAATTTAAGTTCGAATTCCTGTGTGCGTGTATGTGTTCGTGGTTTGTTTGAATGCGCTGTATGCGAGTATTTATAAGTGCGTGCGGCTTTTGAGTACATACATACCTACGTTTTGTGTTTTTGTGTTTTTTTTCGGGTTTTTTGTCGTGCATACGGCCGACATACATACATATGTACATACATATCTATGCACTGCTAGTCATTCAACGATCAAGGTAAATTTTCTAAATAAACAAAACAACATTCCAAGCATTCCACACGTTTATTATGTTGATTACAATCACACAAACACACACAATTAACACAGCTATAAAGGTATTGCGCTAATATAGTATATATGTATGGATATGAAAATGTAGAATGCAAGTGAATGCGGCTTGACTATCTGTCTCTTTGGGCTGTTGCGCATGCGCAAAGCTTTCACCCAAAAAATTGAAATGCATACATGCTTATGTACATATGTATGTACATTAGACCGTACCGCCTTACATGTAAACAAAAAAAAAGGTCGCCGGGCAGCCTTGAGTATTTTTGCAGGACAATTACGAAAATAAACTTTTTTTTGTCGAACGTAGTGGTCGCCTTTTTACATTTTTCGATGAGAACTACATTCGGCAAAAAAAATTTTTGAAATAGCTTTAATTTACTGGCACCTTAGGCTGATGAGAACCGAGATGTGGTGAGCAAGTATTTGATCAGGGTACTTGAAGTCCGTGAACGTTCATGGATGTATCATACTTTAAGGTCCGACTGCAAATGCCGAAGATATGACAAAAATTTACTACTACTTTCGGCAAATAAAAATTCGAAATCGCGAATCGAAGTACTTCCTTAGCACAAGTTTAATGATTTTTGACGTGCCTTATTTCAGGGTTATAAAAACTGAAATGTGATGAGTAAGTGCTGGATCGGAGCACTTAAAGTCAATGAATTGTCAAACAAAAAATTTTTCTTCCTAGACAAGCGCATGGATGTATCATTTAAATAAATAATTGGGTATTATTATTGGAAGCCTCCTGAAGAGAAACAGAGTTTTCCGATTGAAAAAATATTGATTTTCAAGAATTCTATACCATTTGCACGAAAAGTGTTTTTTCCAATATAAAATATGTACATGAAAAATTTTTGAACGCTTTGAGCGACCACTAAATAATTTTAAATAATAAAAAAATCGGGGTATATTTTTTCGGTATCGAACAAGCCTAGGCGGTGAGAACATAAAAATTCCGACTTTTCTTTTTCACATGCATTTTCAGACCACCCTAATGTACGTATGCATAGTTTATCTACTGAATAATGAAATATCGTATGGGTTTTTATTACATATTAAAAAATGTTAAATGAAAAGTGTTAATCCAAAATTATGTGAGAAGCGTAGATAACGACATACATACATACTTATTTATGTACGGTGTGTAAGGTAGTTAAGGAAATATCTTCAATAGAAGCCCGGTAGAAATATTTTTCCTGCTTTTCTTGCTATTTTCTTCAGAGAGCTGAGCTCAGGTATGAAAAGACTCTCAGCTATAGGGGGTTCAGATTTACAAATAGTGTTTCCGAAATTAATTTTTTTATTGAAACATTTTGATAAAAGATTTTCACCAACAATTCCCATGCACGATTTCCAGTAACACATTTATCTGCTAAGATTATGCTTTGGTAGTCGTCAGAAGGCATATTTTCATTGCCGTCCCAAATAACCTCACTAAGGTGTTATGTCATTGAAGGAGTTCATGAAATTCTCCACCAATCTGACTTCGCATAGCACGGTTCAGTACGTCGATGTAATCGGACATTCACGACACTTGGTCTCATTTGACGATATGAGCCAAAGCGGATCATAAATAGGATTTTAGGTAATAATTGGATTCGAGCGCCACCTGGCGAGTCAAATTGTGAGCCTAAGCTGCGCAGAGGCCCACTGATATACACACAAGCAATTTCTTTGAAATCGGTCAAGCCATTTAGGCGGAGTTCACTCACATGACGCCCATGAAGAGGGAACTCTCATGAGTACTAGCTACTAGACCGACATAGTAGTATCCACGACTTGCAGCCTCAGAGCTACACCTGCGTACTAAAACCTCTCCAGTAACCACTATTCTCGCGGCACTGCCATTTAAGAGATTACATGACGGGTCTGATTGGCCAATAGTCACGCTAAGTTGTTTAACCGGTTCTAGCTTGTACAGATTATCTTAAATCTTTAAGAATTCCAGAAATATGTGCGCACATTTTATGCCAGTCCTCGGTTGATTTCAAAAAGTAAACTACAACGTTGCTGCTATGCAGTATATTTCGGGTTTCAGGGGCATAGCGTGGACAAAAGAATACTATGTGTTCCACGTTTTCAGTAAGGTCTGTGCAAGTCCGACAGTGTGGATAGTCTGCATGCTCAAATCTTTTTAGATACTCTCGATAGGAGCCATGTCCCGAAAGACCCTCTGTGTTAAGTAGTAGTTTGAGTATCCGTGAGCTCTTCGCAGCCAATTTTTAATGCATGGAATGAGCTTAAGAGTCAGCCTACCATTTTCCAATTCATCCCAATGCTCCATAGCGCGACATTTTTACTGCTCTGTGACTTCTTGTCTTCGGTTTAAACTGGTATTTTCCACAGATACACGCTTTTACACTCTTTGCCTCTCGTTTGCCAGGATATCTACCGGAATCAGTCCGGCAATTACGAGTTCGCATTGCTTCGATCCAAATTGGAGCGCCTTAAAGTAAGACTAAGCTCACCACTTTACTAAGCAATACTCTTCTATTATATTTAGGACCGCCGATATTTGCCATCATTCTAGATAAGCATGGCTACAAATTCGATGCTTACTTTGCAGCTTACTCCAGGTGGGTCTTAAAGTTTAAACGGCCATTAATCATTACCCCCAAATATTTGATTGCGTGGCGCGATATTATAGTTTCTGATCTAACACTGAGTCTTATTGTCTCTACGGTATTTCTGCTACTTATCAATATTGCCTCTGTTTTGTGATCAACGAGTTCTAAATATATTGATGATAGCCATACCTTAACTCTCTTCATAGCTTTGCTGGCTTTCCTTTCAATGTCATGTATGTATATGCTTCGCTACTATTACTACAGCGATATCGTCTACGAATCCTATTATTTTTACCCGAGGAGGCATATCGATGCTTGGAACCTCATCATACATTAAATTCTACAAGAGAGGAACGGATACTTGGGGTGCCCCCGCGGGGCCACTACATGCCTCTATCGCTCCGGTGCTTCAACTACCGTTCAGAGAGATAGCACCTAATGATTCTGATAATGTTATTCAGGGCCTCCCTTCTGATAAGGATTTTTTATGTGCTGCCAACTCGCTTATTCCCTTTTGGTACTAAGACTAAAAATGACAAGTATGAAACACTTTTACAAATAAATCTGGCCATATTTTAATTGCAGCTTTCAAAGCCAGGGACTTTTCCATCTTAGACATCGATAATTTCGTATCGGGTACAGTTTGGTACAACTGATACACTGGGCCTTATGCATAAAAAGTGAGCTGAAACTCCAACTCAATTTTCAGTACAAATTCTTGAGCTTGAGCTCACCCTTTCAGTGCAAAAACTGAGTCTGAGCTTAAGCTCACTTTTTATGCATAAGGCCCACTGATACATATGCACACGATGCAGCGAAACAAAGGTGGCGCCTTCCGCGAACCGCTAATCCTCTCTTCGTCGATATGACTGCATCCACCTTAACGCGGACGTCACATTAGAGTTTTCCGCACTAGCGATGAACATTAAGTTTTCTTATTGCATGTATTTGCTGAAAATTTGTACCTAAAATTAGATAAACGTACCTAAAAAGTAAGTATGTATTTTTATGTGAATACTTATTCGATAGTTGATGAACTACCTCTTCCTTCGGTACCATATCTACTTTTGGACTTACATTAAACAATCTGTTCTAATAAAATGGGCGCGAAAGTAATTTCTCCGAGCAGTTGAAGCCAAACCTATTTTTTAACCAATGTTTATGCCCCTTTGCAAAGGAGGGAGGCTATTGGAATTCCTCCACTGGAAGACACTTTGAAATTCCTTGGAAAATAAGAGAAAATTTGCTTATAAGTTATTCAGTTACGTTCCAAACGGTCCTGAAATAATGTCCTTGTACCGAAAATATGTTTAAATTTAAGAGTAGGTACATTTCTACCAAGTTTTGCATCACTATTTTGCACCACATGTTCGCTTCTTCGTCTTCTTCTTCAAAAGTATTCTTTACTCTCTCACTCCCTCGCTAATATGACGTCACACCCGGTTGCTCTCAGCTCGATTGGCGTAATCTTGTATTCAATCATTCTTGACATATGCAGTATGAAAAATTCGGTTTATATGGGAGGTGCCACGCCCCTTTTATATGTCGCATTTTTTTTGTCTATAACCATACTTGAAAAGTCTGCAGTAGGTATCCGAAGTTGCAAAAAGATCGCTACAGCCGCTCTGGAGCTTTGCGGTCAGAAGAAAACGGCTTTCAAAATATATATTTGTATAGATAGGACCAGTTGCTTTTTACACGATCAACCACTTATATATAGCCAGTTGGGCAACATATTCCCATACCTTTTTGTTTGAATTTGCTAGTTGTTAATGCTTAAAAAATGCAAACCTACTACGAAAATTTTCAATTTACTCCAATTTTACGAATGCATAGATTTTCAGTGGTCGGAACACTATGAAACTGATTACATACATATATAGTTAGCCTAGGACAACTTCCATGCAATCTAGTCACTAGCATCTAAAAAAAAAGGTTAACATTAACTGCGATCCCTGCAGGGGCTTTAAAATGCAACATACTTAAATATGTACAATCATATACATAACTATACCCACATGCTTAACTATATATTCATACTTACTTATAAACACTTACCTACTTATGTACATACATACAACTTACAAATGTAGAGACTACTTACCATTTGAATTCGGCATCGAATGCCATTGGGCCAAACGGGCCGCCGCATTCCAGTGCGTATCCGGCATTGTGAAATGTTTTCATTACATTTTAAATTAGGTTTCATAGTTGTTGTTACTACGTACATATGTATGTACATAAATATGTGGCTGTCGTTATTATTATTGCTGCTTCCACTACCACTACCACTACCGCTGTGGTTATTGTGTTACTTTTTCGTCATTTTTCAGCTGATAAACTCACTTGTTGCTGTTGATTCGAGTCGCAGAGATGCCGCCGTGAATGGGCACTCTTGTGGTTTTAGCCTGCAATCGGCTGGGATGGGGTGCAGCGGGCGAATGTCGAGTTCAAGCTGGTGCATTTTAATAGTTAGTTGTTAGCAGCTAAAGGTTTTAAAGTTTTGTATTAGCGGCAGCTTTTTATGTTGCTTTGAGTAAGTTTTATTAGTGTCGTTGTAGTTGTCTCGGTTTTTGTTAAAATTTTTGTTTATGCTTAGGGCATAGTGGTAAGGTCATCTACTCGTATATAATATGTAGATATATATGTAGGTCATATTTAGTAAGTCTATGATCTACTACTTAGTTCGTGTGGACGACGGGTAGCAAGGAGTGGTGGTACCTATGCGTGGAGCACGAAAACAGGTACCCCAAAAACGGTATGGAGGGCCAAGTGAAAAGGCGGAGCTTCGAAAATGTAAAAGGCCATCGGCGAAGTTTTCTTGGATTGAGCTCAAATCAACAAACGCTTTTAAGGCAGTGTCACACGATTGAGCATTTGCCCAAAATTTGGTGCAAATCGTATCCGAACCGTGTGAATTTCCCATTTATACAAGCTGTTTTTTTACTTTGCCCAGTAAAAAAAAAATCGACAAATTTGTACAAATGTACCAATCGTTTGACACTGCCTTTAGAGGAAAATAAAAATAATGACTATCTGGATCACATTTGGACAAATTTATCTATCGAGCCTAAAGCGGAGGAAACTTCTTGGGTGGTTTCGATCATCCAACGATTCGGCGGATCAGTCATCAAACCACTGATTCAGAGAGAGAGAGATCTCATTACTGTCATCGTATTTAGGCAATACTTTCGTGCTCATTGGAACCATAAAATGCACGCACAATTATGTGTACTAGAGTGCCAGTTACTGTCGAAATTCGACCGAATTTCTAGTTTTTTAAGAGTCTTGGAGAGGTTTTCTAACTTAACACGTAGCTAAACTTATAAGGTACAAAGTAACTTACCGGAAAATATTCTGCTGTGGAACTAAAACGTGACTGTATCTTTAAATGTCTTTGGCAGGACTTGGAATTGACCCGATATATTCCAGTGTATCGAAAAATTTTAATGATTTGATACATGTCTATAATTCAATGAATTTCAAAAATACTAAAATCCGATAACTCAACTAATAAACGATAAATCGACTAATTTCTATAACTGTGAAATTTGGAGGCTCGATAAATTTCGATAATTCGAAAATGTATATATCTTTACATAACTTTATAAATTTTAAATTTTGACAGCTCCATATTTTTCGAAATCTATCGAAAAACTTCGATAACTCGTTATACTCTGTTAACACGGTAAAATTCAGGTGAAGTTCTCTAGTTATCCTTCCGCAAGGAGGAACATTAATCTTTTTCGAGCTTACATTAGATGTCTCACTGGTTGACAATCCGTCCATCAAGCACGGACCCTTGCATGTGGAGGCTCACTAGTTACTCCCTTCCACAACTACTTGCTATCCAACGATCGCTTGGAGGAATGAGAGTGAAGAAAGAAATCATTGGTGCTAGCCTATCCACGCCTTTATTCGTATTAACAATGATAAAATACAAGCTTCCAACAATAATGGAGTGTATAGATCCACTAAGTCTAACCACAGCAGCTTCACCTGCGATGCCACTGAGCGCCATGTTAAAAATGGCGTTAATGCAGGGCAGCTAGCCCCAAATTTCTGAGCGAGGAGCTAACCTCATAAGCCGCCCCGCTTCAATAGGTATACACTGATCCAAATAGCTGCGACCATAAGGGACTGAAATGATGATAGGTCGTATCGCACGAGTTCTTAGAGACCATCCAAGAATCCTGTCATACGAAGAATTGACGAGCTTCTTTGGCCGCCTACGGTCCACCACATGAAAGGAGGACTCTGCAGCCTCGAACGCCTAAAGGTACATCTAACCAGGGAGATGGTCACAGGGACTTCTACACCATTCTGGTCATGGGAAATAACCTCGAGGTTGCCCTCAGAAAATTCACCAATTGCATCTATTCCGAGCTGACTGAGAAGTAGTGGTTGAGTGGTTAGAGGTGCGTATTACCAGTCCGAGTAAAATCTAAATTACAAAAAGTTCTTTCTAACAGCGGTCGTCGTCGGAAGGCAACCGTTTGTCGGTTTGGGCCGAGACCAAAAAGTTTCTCCAGTTGCCTCTCTCTTAGCAAAGTTAAGCATTAAGTGCTAATATAGGAGTGGTCTTCCAGACAGCGACCTGTCCAAAATCACGCCCAAGTACTTGAAACTATCAGAGAAATTGAAATTGAAAATTATATGCTCGTGAATACCATGAACCGAGTCGTATTTTATTGAGTTTATGAATAACTTATATAGTGAGAATTTTGCGTTTATCCCGGTGGACGAGCGTCTAGCCATAATCCGCATCAAAGCGAGATTCTTCAACATCTCGCACATCTGCGCCCATGCCCCGACGGAAGAGAAGGACGAGGTATCCAAGGATATCTTATATGAGCGCTTGCGCACGTATAAGTGTTTTGGACATACGTACACTCCGTGGCCCAAACATCAACTCGGTCCACTTTCTTGTTGCAGCCAAGATATGCACCCACCTCTGTGCATAAAAAATGTGCGCCCAAATATGCAAGGAAAGCTTAACGTCGAAAAACTGCAATCACAACAGACAGCAAATGCATTCGCACTGTTCAACAAACCGACATATGTGAGCAGTGGAACCACATTTCCCACTCATTAAGTACCGCCACCGAAGAAGTAGTCGGATTTCATAGAGCCCAAAAGAACAACTGGTACGATGAGGAGTGTCAGGAAGCTGCAAAGAAAAAAGATGCCGCCTACTGGGCCACGTTGCTATCGGGCCCAATGCGCGCTATGTAGGACCGCTATAGGGATCTGAAGAGCGAAGCGAGACATATTTGCAGCAATAAGAAGAGAGAGACCGAAATACGTGAGTGCGAAGAGCTTGAAATGCTGGCCGACAGGAAGAATGCCCGAAAATTTTACCAGAGAGTTAAGCGACTGGGCCTTATCAGTGTGGCTTTAGACCTGGCAAACCCACCATAGACTAGATATTTACAATACGCCAAATCTTGGAAAAGACCCGCGAGAAAAGGATCGACACTCTGCGGAGTGCACTAAACGGAGTTGCCTATACGCCACTTTGTCTGAATTTGGCATCCCCGCGAAACTAATACGGCTGTGTAAAATGACGTTGAGCAATACCACCAGCTCCGTCAGAATTGGGAAAGACCTCTCCGAACCGTTCGCCACCAAACGCGGATTCAGACAGGGCGACTCCCTATCATGTGACTTCTTTAACCTGATGTTGGAGAAGATAATAAGAGCTGCAGAACTGAACCGCTCAGGAACAATTTACTACAAGAGCATGCAATAGCTGGCGTATGCCGATGACATCGACATTATCGGTAACAAAAACCGCGAAGTCTGTTCTGCCTTTTTCAAGTTGGATAAGAAAGCAAAGCGAATGGATCTGGTAGTAAACGAGGACAAGACGAAGTGTCTCCTGTCTTCAAACAAACAGTCAGCACATCGCCCCTTGGCACCCACGTCACTGTTGAGAGTTATAACTCGAGAAAATAGAGAATTTCGTTTACTTGGGAACCAGCATTAACACCGCTAATAATGTCAGCTTGGAAATCCAACGCAGAATCACCCTTGCCAACAATACTACTTTGGACTGAGTAGGCAATTCAGGAGTAAAGTCCTCTCTCGACGTACGAAAACCACGCTCTATAAGTCACTCATCATGTTCGTGCTGGTATATGGCGCAGAAGCATGGATAATGACAACATCCGATGAGGCGGCTCTTGGAGTATTCGAGAGAAAGATTTCGCGGAAGATTTACGGGCCTTTACGCGTTGGCGATGGCGAGTACCGCAGACGATGGAACGATGAGCTGTATGAGCTTTAGAACAGCGAATTAAAATACAGTGGCTCCGCTGGCTTGGTCATGTCGTTCGAATGGACTCCGACGCTCCAGCTCTGAAAGTACTCAATTCGGAACCCGCTGGTGGTAGCAGAGGAAGAGAGAGGCCCCCACTGCGCTGGAAAGATCAGGTGGAGAAGGACTTGGCTTCACTTGGCGTTTCCAATTGGCGTCAGTTGGCACAGAAAAACAACGACTGGCGTGCTTTGTTGAACTCGGCCAAAATCGCTTAGGCGGCTACAGCGCCAAATAAGAAGAGAGCGCTCTGCTTTTCAGCTGAGTCCTAATCCTCGAGATCTTTCTGGAGACTTGGTCTACTTTTGGCCAAATTCAGGAATACAAATATTTTATACACATAAGAGGTAGATCTGGACTCACGATGAGTATGTTATATATGTATGTATGTATATACATATATACATAGTATATAAGCACGAGTACATAAGTAGATATGCATACATAAGTATGCATTGGTATTAGGAAATGCGCATATCTACTTGTGTTCATCTTCATCTAAGTACATATACAAAGTTCATAGACACAGTTATTCGCGAAGGCATTCAGACAAACTATTTTTATTCTCATTCCTTTATTTTCCACACAACCAACCAACCCCTTCCTTTGCCGGTGGCGATGTTGGTGTCGCTCCCAGCCACCACAAACCAACAAACACGTACTCGTTTGTAGTAGATACTATTGCTTTGCAAAATTAGTGGCATGGGATTGTTGTTTTTTTTAGTTTTTTACTTTTTTCCCCTTTTCAATTCTACGATGTACATACATTGTCTATCTATGTACCTACTTTCTTACATACATATGTACGTATGTGGTGTCTTACATTCAGTTTACTTCTCGTCGACACATTTGCAAAAAGCAGCTGTTCAGAATTTCTTCTGACGTTCGGGTTCGGCGATTCGAAAGTGCTGAAGATGTGTTTCAGCTGCAAACATTTCATTCGCGACCAGTGTTGTTGGATTGTTACTGGGCCAATTAAACGATGGACGATAATAAAAAAATTCATAGTTCATATCTATGTATACATATTTGTGTATAAATATTGGGTCATATGATAAGTCTCTGCGGATTTTTGTCAATATGTGGTGTTGATGTCCATACAACTGGCAACTCTAATTCAATTGCGTCAAACTGACGTGTGTTTGAAAGGTGACATTTAAGGCTTTCAGGGCAGACAGCTCTGTGATTCGTTGCTCGTGCAGAAAATATGTATGTACCTATGTAGCATAATTCAATAATACAAGGTTGAATAAATATTGACATCTGCGTCATCCGACTGCCTTGTAAGGTTGCTTTTGAGAAGGAAAGAAAAGGCGGGTAAAAATTGTATCCCCTTTTGTAAAAAGGTAGTAGGAAAAGTAGTCAGGTAGTGCTGAAATGCGTTTTTTGTTTAAAAATTGAATTCAATATATAAAGCAGATTCCACATGAATGAACCTTGTATGGCAAAATAAAAATGCTATATAGACAATAAAAATGAAATAAATGAAGAATGAGAGAATTTTATTCACATACAATAACATACAAACAATCAAAATAAACCATGGTTTCCTTAAAATTCCAGTATAATTAAATAAATTAACAGAATTCAAACAAATCCTTTATTCAAAGGACTATACCATTTTTTAGGCGTATCATTACCGGCGATGAAAAATGGATTGAATACGGGAATATATTGGACTGGGTAGTTTTTTCAAAAAAAAGTTGGATTTCGCGAACTTTATGCGATGGTGCCGAGTCTCTTTGAAACGTGCCATGATTTCTGGTGAATTTTTTTATTGACCAAGATAATGAAGCATAATTTAAAATATTATAATAATAAAATATATAAAATGGTTTTGTTGATTTACCTTTACGCCCTGTTCAATACAAAACGCTACTACACCACATTCGTGTAGCACGTGAAGCATTACCGGCAGGGCTGCCAACTATTATAAGCTATGAGGTGCCATATTGGTGATGAAAAAGTGCCAAAATGTGCCGAATAGAAAAATAAAAGTGCCAAATAAAATAAGAACTACATCTCTAAAACAAAAGTGCAATGCCAAAATAAGATAAACCAGTTGAATTATCTTTAGAAATTAGAAAATTTTAGTTGAGAAAAAGAAGTACCCACAAAGGATTTCCCAAAAATGTATTGAAATATTATTATTTTTCAAAAGTGCCATTTTGGCTCGTGTGCCAAATTTAAAAATTAAGTGCCTTTTGATGTAAAATAGGGCCAAAAACGACATGGTTTGAGCCAAGTTGGCAGCCCTGATTACCGGACAGACTGCATGCTATTATGCGCGCTCCTGAAAGATGGCTAGGTCGAACAGTAATGCACTTTTCTTAAAAATTTGCCTAGTTTTTATGATGAACCGATGTTTTTAAATAATAAAAAATATAGACAAACAATTTTTAATTGATAACATTTCGAGCCACTACCCCTGTATATGCCGACGTTTCCTTCTCCAGCCCACAGAATTTGAAGCTCGTATCCTCAGAGAGTTCCATTTTATGTAGATGGTACCTCAGCCTGTAGAGTCCTGTCAAACACCCGGTAAGAGTTCTTAAGCGTTCTCCGCTAAGATTTAGCAGTCGCTCAGAGATTCTACGGGAGGGAGCTATGAATCTTTGAATTGACCTTTGATGTATGCCATTGAGTTGCATTTTGAAAGTTCTCCCATCTCCTTAGCAGCTCTGCCGTGTATCTTCTGGACAGATCACAGAAGGGCTGAGGACCGATCAGACACAGTTGGGCGCCGCACTTCGCTAGAGTGTCATTTTTCCAGCACCATTTTATCAATGTCTACTAGCTTCAACACTTTTTTTCAAGAGTCAAGTGCTGTTAACGCTGTCTACCTACCAGACATGATGTTTATTGCTACCCCATTAGTCCTTTTGCGAAGATATTCATGAGCGCAGACTTCAATTGCGAAAATTTCCGCCAGGAATATGGTTGGGTAGAAGCCCACCGAAATGCTTTTTTGAAATCTAGATCCATTAAAGCCGGCCCAGTGTTCCCATTGTCCAGGTTGGTTCCATCGGTGAAAAGCGACCACAATTGGCCAACAGAAAAGGAGTTGTGCTCCACCATGACAATGCCAGGCGACACGCATCTTTGCTGACTGGAAAAAGCTGACCAAGTTTTTCGCCGATAAACCACAAACGTCTATGCCGATGGCACTATGAAACTAACTAGAAATTATAGATAATACTGGGCTTTGATTAAAATTTATTTTCAATAAAGAAATGTTTTTACACCCAATAATCCGTGGAGTTTTTTTATATGACCCAATATACATATGTACATATGTATGTAAGAATTTGAAGCACCCTAAAATTGTCTAAAACATGCCAGTGGAGAGTATGTAGATGCATTCGTAATGAATATTGAGTATCTTAATAGGAAGTGTGCATTTATAATTTTTCCATTGAATTAATGAGAAGCAACAAAAAGGGAAGATTTATGTACATACATACTTATTTACTCACACAACTTCTTTATGTACATAAATGTATGTATTTATACATATATGTCAGTGTGTACTTATGTAAGTAGCTTTAAAAATATATCTAGGTGGTTCCCAAGTTGTTGTAAGAGTCATATTGCCGTATGTCGTAAAGTTTTTAACGGCTAAATAGGTGTTTGGAGGACTTGAGACCAGAGTTGGGCGCGGGGTATCGGGATCCGTGGAACCCACACTAGTAATTTCAAAATGGCCGAGATGGCGGTATCGGGAAGGTCTTTAAGCATTTTTTAGGCGGAATGGGACCAAAATCGTTTCCCCGACACTCCCGACAAAACCCACAACGTCCGCTAATTCAGAAAATCTTTCTTAAAAACGTTGTAGGAAATAGGCACTTTTTTATGTGCAATGGGGTATGGCCGTTCTTCTGGGTATGCAGCTAGATCTGCAATACTCAATTCTGACACTTGCCTTCTCGGTTGCGCACACTGGGCAAAGGGAGCAACCCACGTGCGAGATGCGCTAACCAACTCGGGTGGAGCCTTGGGTTACGGCAAAAAGAGAGGCAGCTTTGGTCGAGTTGCTCCATCTTATTCAGTCTCAGGACTCACTGAAGTCGGCAGCGTCTGTTCATGAGTAGGTGCGGCTGCAAGCGGCTCGCTATATAAACGTGTATCCGATTGAAAAGCCACTCATCCCAGTAATGATTGTGCGCTGGGCCTGGGACCCGCCACGTAAAAACACCTACCAATGAAAAGAGCAAAATGGCTTCGGATGAATTTGGTGTGGGATTTGTGGTTGAGCCTAGAGTACGGCACCTCGTCTATAGGTTCACTCCCATCAGCGAACGATTCGCCATGATCCGCATCAAAGCTAAATTCATCAAAGTGAGCACCATTTGTGCGCACACCTCGGCGAAGGAGAAGGACCATGACGCTAAAGAGCAGTTCTACGAGCGCTTAGAGAAAGCATATGCGCGCTGCTCCCGGCACGATGGTCAAATCATGCTGGGCGATTTTAACGCCAGGATGGGCAGGAAGGTATGTATTTTTGGTCCAACACCAGGAAAACTCCAACCTCATGACAACACCGGAGCACGGAAGATGGTAGTTAGTGGTACCAGACACCAGCAGCGAAACATCCACGCAGCCACTTGGATGTCCCCTGATAAAAAAAAAAAAAAATAAAAAACCATATAGTTGTGATATATGAAAGATACGCTTCGAGCGTTCTTGATATGCATTATATCCGAGGAGCCAGCATGGACTCGAATCACTACCTTGTTTTAGCCAAGGTCCGCATGCACCTCTGTGCAATGAAGAACGTGCGTCAGGCGACGCAGCGAAAGTTCGACGTCGAAAAGCTGCATTCACAATAGAAAGCCAAGAATTTTCGCAATCGACTCTCAATCCTGCTTAAACAAGAAACTACTCAACGACCGGATATAAAGAAACAGTGGTAATCCATCTCCAAATCTCATCGTGTCGCTGCGGAAGAGGTCATTGTATACTACCGTCCACGCCGGAACAACTGGCATACGAAGCCACCCTGCATTCAATAGCTACGCGAGCGACAGGGGAACGATACCGGGTGATGAGGAGGGAAAAGAGGCGCCTTTTCAAAAGAAAGAAATGAGGGACAAGAAGACGTGAATGCGAATTCTATCAGAAAATAAGGCAGAAAAGAAATGGTTTCAAGATCAGGGCTGGTTCCTGCAGAGATGAAGATGGATATCTAGTAACAGATGTCCAGAGTACACTTGTGATGTGGAGGGAGTACTTCTCAACGCTTCTGAATGACGACGCAACGATTATGGTCTAGCGGGTAACGGGGACAAGACAAAGTACCTCCTGGGAACACATAAAAAGTCGTTGCGTATTGCGACACACGTCACTGTTAGCTGACATAACTTTGATGTAGTGAAGGACTTAGTTTACCTAGGACCCAGCATAAAACCCGCAATAATGTCAGTCTGGAGATAAAACGTAGAATAACTCTTGCCAACAGGTGCTACTTTGGGCTCGTTAGGCAACTGAATAGTAGAGCCCTCTCTCGACGACAAATCTTTCATCATACCCGTCCTTTTATATGGCGAAGCAACATGGGCGATGCCCAACAAACGACTCAAAACACAGCACTCCGGACAGCGACCGGATGTCTTCCGATGTCGCCACAACATCACCGGCATGACGAAGCGCAAATGCTCCCCATAAAGGAGCACCACACAATGCTCTGCAAACAATTCTTAGTAGGGAGCCACAGACGTGGTCAGCCGAACAGACACTTGCTTGCAAAGGCACGACAGAAGGCATCTATACGAACTGACAGCATATCGACAGCCCTCAAGCGGCATTCACAGGGAGTCGGTCTCAAGTTACGTAGACACCATACCTGTGAGTGCCTTTCTGGGCACACAACCACCTTACGTGGACGAGACGGAGCTTCGTATACTTCGGAAGACTCGAACCACAATAGCCCAACTTCGCTCAGACTACTACAGCAGGTTAAACTCGTACCTGAGCAGACCAGATGCGGATGTGCCAAACGAGTGTCCGGCATGCGGAGAAACACCCCACGACTCGATACATCTCTTCGCATGCCCACCAAACCCCACACAACTGACGCCTTTGTTGCGTCAGAGGCTGCACGCTCTTTGGGTCTCCCGTTAGTTGAGCTGGACGACAACGACTGAGAGACTAGCTGATCTGGGCAGAATTATTGTAGCCGTTACAAAAACAACAACTTGTCGAACAAAGATGAGAAGGGTGCTTTTGAGATCTACGGCCCTGTTCGAGTGAACGAAGGGTAGAGGAGAAGATGGAATGATGAAGCTTTTTAACGATCTGTACACAGTTAAGCGCTTAAAAATACAAAGATTGGGATAAGAATAGTTCTATTGAAGAAGACAGGGCTGAAAGACAACTAGATCGAGCTTACGGATGAGTACCGGGTGATATACTTAGTCAAAAACTTTAATGAAATTGGAGTATATTTCGTCGGTATGGGCGCTTTCTCTAAGCTTATTTGAAACATGAGTTGTGAACTCCAAAAAATTAGTGATAGTAGATTTTCTTTTGGAAAACTTGTGCTGAGGTTGTGAAATTGAAGACGATATAAAATATGTCAGCCTATTAAAATTAATTGCTTCAAATAATTTTGGAATAGTGGAGAGTTTCGCTACGGCTCGATATTTTTCTATAAAAGACCTGTGAAGTGGTAGAAAGATTGCTTCCAGGCTAACAGAGAACAACTTGGTTAATAGAGTTGTTAAAGGCTCGCAGATGTTCCCGGCGCAGTTTTTATACGAAAGAGGTCGGAATATGATCAGGTCCAGACCTAAATGACTCCTTTAATTTTTTTTTAATTGTGTATAACTTCATCGGAAGATATTACTGGAATATAAGCTAAGTTAATCGGGTAAACCTAATAAATGGACCTAAAGAACTGAGGAAAACATGTTGGCAATGAGTTGGTTGTCGCTAGACACAGTGTTGTGATAATTCATAGCGGACGGGAAACCATGTACCTTACGATTTGCATTTACGAAACCATAAAAAGATTTGGGAATTCATTAACCAAAGTGAACATTTTGCACTGGAGTGGCCCTCTATATATACTATGTACTTACATATGTACATAAATATGTCTGTCTGTGAGAAGATATATGTATGTATGTACGAATACACACACACATTTTGCAATTGTGATTGCGATCATTGCCGTTTTCACTTTCTATACAAATTTTCACATGGTTTACTGGCAGCTGATGAGGGATATGCGACTGATATACAAAAGTTTGAAAATGATGTATTAAGTGAGTATTCGTACATAAGTACGTGCAATATATGTACAGACATATGTACTGTGAATATATGTATGGGAGATTGGGCCGGCATTTTTAAACATACCATAACAAAGTACATATAGTATACGTACGTTTGTACATTAGGGTGGTTCGAAAATACTTGTGGAGGGGAAAAAAGTTGAAAATGTTAAGTTCTCACCCCCTAGGGTTTTTCTATATGGAAAAAAGAATACCTTTATTTTTTGCTTTAAACAAATTTATTTTTAGAACTGCATCGAGGCCCATCAAATTTTCCATGCATTTAATGTATATGGGGGGAAAAAATTCTTCGTAGAAATGGTATAGAATTTTTGAACATCAATATTTTTCGATTAGAAAACTTAGGGATGGGCAAATAATAAAAATATATCGATATATATCGTAACCATATTTTTAAACAACAATAGTGAAAATAGTACATATTTAGCAGATTTACAAAAGTTATTAGTTTTTCATTGTTACTCAAGATATATGACTCGTTAGCTTCTGGTGCTGCCTGAACAGGCCTTAAATCTAGAGAAGGTTGTCCTCAATACCAATGCTCTGAGCGAATATCATTGCTAATTTTCGATATAGCATTTGACACGGCAATTGAAAGGTGAAGTGGAGACGCTTGAAGCAGGGCTGCTAAGAGAAAGGTTTCTTTCGTAAGCGGCAAATTTTTCGTCGATTCTTTTCAGCAAAGCCTCTTAAGAGTTTCTCCTAAATTAATCGATGGAGTCGGTTGATTCGTTACTTAACGACGTAAATTTAAAACAGGAGTTGCTAAGCTTGACGTCCCCACTTATCTCTTCAGTAGCTTCTTCTTTGAAAGGGCCAAGAAGTGCAATTTTTTGGCTGCATTCACAAACTATAAAGTTACGTTCAAAACTAATCAAATTAAGCGCACATAGACCTTAAACAAATATCGAATTTGATAAACATTCGATACTCGTAAATAAATATCGAATATCGATATGTCGAGATTTAAAATATCGATGCATCTATCCAGTACTATATTCTAAAAAATATATCGATAATTTTTACCGAAAGCCTAAAAAACTCCGTTTCTCTTTGGGAGACTTGCAATAACAGTACCCAATTTTTTATGTAAGTATTTTTTAAAACTAACTATTTTTTTTAAAATCCCCCAAAAATGGTAAAATAGAAAATCGGATATTATTATTGGCAGTCTCCTGAAGAGAAACAGATTTTCTGATCGAAGGATATTGATTTTAAAGAATTCTGTAATATTTCTACGAAAAAGTGGGTATTCTTTTTTCCATTTCGAAAATTCCTAGCGGATGAGAGCTGAACATTTTAAACTTTTTTTTTTGACCACCCTAGTCTACATACATACTATGCACATATGCATACATCTAGGTTTATAGGTAGATATGCATTCAATAAAACGCACCATTTGTGTTATACGCTTTTAATTGTTTAATTATGAAATATGAATTTTCCATTATTTAATTATAAATGGAAAACCTCGTCGAACCCTAAGAAATTGTAACGAGTGCACGCCTCAATAGAAACATTTACTAAGTTACTCTTAACTACAAATATACACTTATAGAAATGTGTGCATAAAACTGCCATACATACATATGTACATATTTGTTGCTGATGAAAAATGCGGGTCTGCCCTTACAAGTAATTGCCACAGAGGCTTTGCCATACTCGTATGCACATAGAAGCACTTTTATGTGTGAATGATGATGCCTTTGTGTGCCCATTAAATTAAATTCAAATTCAAAAATTACGAAACTGAGTCAAACAGAGTGGATTTGGAGTAAAGTCATCGTTTAAGTTTAGCTGGCACGTAAAGATGTGTACGTATATATGTATGTACATACTACATATGTAAGTAATGAGTATGTACATATTTTACTCATAAATTGATGGCATTTCACTTTTGCATGCATGTGCACGTGTAGGAAGCTGTATATATAGTATATAGTGACCCATTTGTAAAATGCCTGTAATTTCCATTCATTCTGATACTCATTCAATTAATGAAGGAGTTACTTATTTATGTACATATGTATGTATGTATGTAAAAATAACAACAATAAAAATATAAGTCGACCAATTGGTGAACAATTTTCCTGGAGGCTTTTGTGTTCAAACACATGTACATATGTACATATATACATACATATTTAGATACTCTGTGCCATGTATGTACGTCTTTATCAATTCTAAATTTATTGATTTTTTATACAAAAATACGACTTTTATGACTATTACGTGATTTATGTATCACAACAAATGAAGTTCTTACAAATACATACATATCTACACATATTAAGTGGCTTGCATTATTAATTTTTTCATTGATTTGTTCAAAACATCATTTTATTTGGAATGGAATGGATTAGAATTTTGTGTGGGGCCGGAAAAACCTAAACAAATTTTTCCAAGCTCTCAGACAGTATTGCCCGACGTAATTAAGGGCTAGAGACACGATTTAGAGGAAAGGGATAAATGTATAGGTGGGAATTCATTGCTCCTCTGTAAAATTACTAGACTTTTTAAGGAAATTTAGCAGTTTGTTGAGGGAAAGAGAATGTATCGCGTCCATTCTCAGTACATCCGACCCAAAAATGTACCATCTGAGTCTGACGAAGGCCGGACAGCCTGCAGAGAAAAGGTTCTGTACTATCCTCATGCTCCAAATACGATGTATATCTATAGTGGATCGTCGATGATGCCTATGATGACCATATGTCGTCCCCATGGATTATGCCCCGTAATTAGTCTTATCAGGGCTCGTAGATCACTGTTTCTTTGTATGAGAAGGAATTTTGCTACCACCCTGTTAGGCCTTTTCAGGAAACACTTGGTTATTTTGCAGCTGGCAATACCACACCAACAGTTCTCATGGATTTTGTTAATGAGATCCTTGATATACCCGATAGTTCCAGCTGTGACCCTAAAATTGCCTCCGGTCCATTTGGACGCTTCAGAGAGCCGCAGTTCGTTACTTTGGACACCGTAGTGTCCTGGCACCTATAAAAGTCAAGCTCATTCCACCTTGTGGCGGAGTTCGACCCCAACTTACATTCCTGGACTATATTTGATGAGGTGCGAGCGTTCTCCAAGGCCTTGCGAGCGGTCTCCAAGGCCTTGAGAGCAGCTTTGCTGTCCGCGCCGTCTTTCGCCAATTATCCAATCTGCCACCTTCAGTATGGCAAAGACTTCCGATTGCAATACCGTTTCCTTTGCACCCAAAGTAGTAAAGCATCTGAGGTTACCGTGCAGATGCCATCCAACTCCGGTACCTTTTTCAGTCTTTGAGCCGTCGGTATAGAAACCTTTACGCGAGCTTCACAAGAGGTCCTTTCTATTATTCCCTTGTAGAAAATTTAATGAGCACTTTCTTCCAAAGCATACTCCAAGTGTCAGTAGGTGCGAAAAACTAAGGGTATTACTCTGACTACCTTCCGAACAACTCTCTGTGCCCAGAACTCCGATCGTCGTGTCACAGACCAAAATAGTACAGTGGGCACATCGTTTTCATTGCTTTCTCTTTGATCGCTAAATCCTGAGGTGATAAACTCCCATAATGCCTATACACACGCTCCTTTGAAGCCTGTTTAACATAGAAACATTGGTTTTGACCATAGTTCTGCGGTACCCATACTACAGCAGTGTACGTGACGATTGACCTGACTAGAGCTATGTATATCCAGAATACCATATCCGGTCTCAAACCCCAGGTCTTACTAAATCTGCCTGTTGAACCCTCTGAGCCCTGTGATTGCAGAAGTCCTTAGGTTACCACTGTGGGCTTATTAGGCTTGAGAAGAGCGAGAAATCCTATCGGCGATCCGTCGCGGCACTCTCCCTTGGTCGAATGTGCGAGAGGGCTGAGAATGAGGGCGCAGAACTAGAGCTAAAGGAGCAGAGACTAAATGCTGATTGTCCAATAGATTACCCCCAAATACTGCAAGGCGAAATTCACCAAACTTCTACTCCATCTTCAGCTAGGTGCCGCAGGCGGTCTCCTCATGCAGAAGCCGTGGCCGAAAGACGGAAACACTATAAGAGCCTATATGCTGCTTAGAAACGTAACTAAAGCTTTTATTTTATATAATTTTCGCAATGAAGACATTGAGCCTCATGTATAAAAAGTGAGCTTAAGCACCAAGACCTCTTTGAAGTGACAATTACACTGGAACCAGATCTTATCGATTTTTATACCACTATCTCGTCTCAAAGGATGCGCGGGGTGAGACATTGGTTAGTCGGCAGTACCGGAGAATTTATACTCGGATGCTCGGTGCTGGATACTCTACTTCAAAATTAAAGCTGAACAAATTTAAGCTTCCGGATCATTGTGGTGCTTTCCTCGCAGAGGTAGCTGTCTTTAATGAAGCTGATCAACTGTGTGTTGGAGGCAACAGAGGTAACTAATTATCAACTCTGCTAGTCGCGGCAATCAAGGCATTGGACTTTCTCAAGGCGGTGCGCTCAAAGCTAGTTGGGTAATGGAGGCGGTCAAGGGATCTTCTTGGGCTGACGAAATAGCAAATCTTATTTCTGGAGGATGTATTGACGGTATACTTCCAGATGGATATTCACGCGGCGAGTCTAAGTTTAGATTCACGTTATCCTCGCTGCTATGAAAACAATAGATACTTTCGTTCAAGATGCCGGAATGAGAAGATCTCCGGGAATATTGATATTGAATATTGTGCAATAAACCGAAAAGCCAGGGCTCGAATCGTAACATCAGTTCACGGATCGAAAACGATACGATAGAAAATTACGTGATACGTCAGGCAGTATAAGCTGAATGGGACAAAGAGTACGTTCACGTATGTCATAATCCGAAAAATGTGTTTTTACGTTACGAGTAGTACGGTATCGTATGTGACGATTCGAGCCCAGCTTTGTATTGCTCTTTCCAGTGTACTGATTACCCGGCGAAAATGTCTTGCTCTCCTATGCAGAAATATCTAATATATAATGGAATACATATGTACACCGAACTCACGAATTCTTGAACCAGCGATTACCGATTTGCAAATGAGGACATTCCTTAACTAGAATTGCAAAATTTCCAATTAATGAACGCAAACCAGTTGGGATAATCCAGAATTACATTTTGGGAAGTAAATATGACATAAATAACCAAAAATGTATACAATGTGTATGTGCATACGCATTTCAAATGAATTTTGAACGGAAATACCAGAATTCATACGTACCTGCATACACAGATACCGCAAGCTCTTCTTATGAAATAGTGACTTAGAAGAACTGCGTTTGAAATGGATATAAATTCATAAATAAATGTGTATGTATATATGTATATGTATATGCACATCAATGATATCATAAATGACATACTACATACTAGATTACATACATATGTATTTACATATGCACATTTATATATAGTAGAACGAATCACTCACTATCGCTGATGCAGTGAAAGGGTTATTTGCATATGATTCATGCGATTATTTAAATATGCACTGTATTTCATTCATATTTATACATTTGCGTAAATATGTATGTACATGCATGTGCATACAGATATTTTTACCTAGCAACTTAGACTCATTTTAAGGTGCGCCATTTTTTTAAGTATTTATTCGATTCCTTAAACTATTCGCCGTATAAAATTCAGGTCAATTACACATTAGCCACTTAAAACTAATTTTAAGTTAAAAAATAATACAAATTCTTAATTTAGTACTTTTTTTGCTACACCCATGGGCCATTGATTGATTTCCTGTTTAGTACTTCCGTTCGTTACGGTAAATGTCCGAGGCATGCTACTGAGTGGATTTACGGCGTCATCTGCTGGCAAGTAGCAGGCGCAGCGGGTTGTTTTCGGCGCAAACCCTAAGGGAAATTATTGTTAGCCAAGACGCGCACGTGACTTTATGCTAGTAGCAAATCAAAGTGGTTCATAAGTGATGTAGAGCTACACAATATATAAAGTCCGTACTGGATCTCTCCGCCCTATCAGTGGTGCCAGATTGTGGGAAATTTCCCTATTTGAGGGATATTTTGCATCAAAAATTATTAAAAGGGAAAAAAGGGACATTTCATATAAATAAGGCATTTTCTTTTGACGCTTGTTGCATAAATAATTGATCAAAATTCACGAGTATTCGACATTCGACTTAATTAATCGTTCTGAAGATGTGATTTGGAGTGAAATGGTATATAATTGTTAAAAAGTATAAGGATAATTTCGAAAATTTTCTTACGTTAACCAATTAAAGCGCTGAGTAAGAAAGAATCTTTTCAGTTGTAACTGGTATTTCATGTAAAAAGCGGAACAAATTATCTGATGAAATGTTAAATAGCAGTGAGTGAGCAAAAAAATGAAAGTGAAAAATTGAATGAGTGAAAAAAATGCAGGAAAAGGGGTTTTTTCTTAACAGCGGTCGGCCCTCGGCAGGCAATGGCAAACCTCCGAGTGTATTCCTGCCATGAAAAACAGCTTCTCATAAAAATACACTCGCCATTCGGAGTCGGCGTAAAACTGTAGGTCCCTCCCCTTTGTGTGACCACATCAAGGGGACCGCCACAAATTGGAGGAAAAGCACATATGTGTAAGCGCCAAACTATTATTATTATTTTATATGAATTTTACTTTTTTACTACTGAAACATGTATATGTTTAAATTCGTTGGGAATTTTGTGGGATAAATTTTCAAGATGTGGGTAATTGAGGGATTTTTTCCCCATTTTCGTGGGATTTTTAACAGAGAATGTCTGGCATTACTGCGCCCTATAGCGAGTGTCGACTGGTAGTAGATAAATGACTATTATTTGATTATCGCTTTTCCATGATATTGTGAACGTTGTTGTCTCGTTCAATAAGTCAGTGTGAATAACTTATAGGCGCTTATCCTTCTACAAACAAACAGCTGAAGAAGGATGAGCGACTAAAAATTATTCATAGTCGCTTATTGAACGAGAAATCGACATTCACAATACCATGGAAAAGCGATAATAATAGTAGAATAATAGCCACTCACCAGAAATTTCGAACGAATTTGGCGCAGTTTGTCATTTTTAATGAGAAAATATATAGAATTCAGTTTATGGTTCGGACAGACTGTTTTCTTATTTTTTCCTGTTAAATACATAGTACCGTTTACCGAGCTTTGTCCGGAGTGCATATACTTTTTAAAGTTTCCAAGATTTGGATAGCTTTAAAAAAATATTTTGGAAATAAACAAAAAAAATAGGATCTCGATATCTATTAAGTAAATTCCTTACTCTAAAATTTAGGTGACAACCCTATTCCGAAATACGCTGCAACGGATAATACATATATTGAGCATATATTTACTGTGTATACATAAAAAAATGTTGATTGAAATTAACAAAATGAAAATTTGTGTTACATACATAGAAACGTGGCAACCCTCATGGAAAATATTTTCTGACCAAAGTTCTCAACAATACATTTCATTTGATGTCCATATTGCGTTGTTTTTGATAAATTGTGTAGAATCAAAAATAAGTGGCAACCTTACACTATTATCCTAAGCGATAACATTTTGTATATAGAGAAAGCATTGTTTACCAACCTTCTCTTGGTACCCATGAATAGCAATATTTTACCGTTTTTTTCTAAAAAAAAATTAAATAAATATGCGATTCAAAATAGGTGACAACCCTATTAAAATCTACCCTATGGATATATACCAATAGAATATTTTACCGTTTTTTTCTAAAAAAAAATTAAATAAATATGCGATTCAAAATAGGTGGCAACCCTATTAAAATCTACCCTATGGATATATACCTATACATATATATATATATATATATATATATATATATATATATACAAGTATTGCTCGTTTAATGTAATAAGATATGCATATAAAAAAGGCTGTTCTTAGAAATACATTGAATTTAATTAACGATAATTTTTGTTTCTCCATCGGCATGTGTAGTTACATCGGTAGGCAATGACGCCATTGCGGTGCAAACAGCGATCGTGCAGAACTTTGGAAATGAAATCGACTCTCAGCATCCAATTTGATCGTGTAGCTATTCAGGTGTCGTCCGAATCTACGCCTACAGAAAGCCAATGCCAAACTGGCAGGGATTTAATCTCATAATAGCTTGAGCATGCTTAACCCTGTGAAATTAATGTTTGGGCAAGCTTCTCTTGTCTTGAATTTTAATGTTTGGAGCTATTTATTCAAAACTTATACATAGTTGGTTAGAATGCTCAGTGACCTTCACTGCGAAATGTCTATTCCAGATCGAGCAGGTGTTTTTCAGTTGCAAGTCATTGTTATCAAGGAGAGCTAAGAGAGAGTGAGATCAAGGACGAGCTAAGTATATATCAGCTATGAATATCTAAGCGGCAGAAGAGGTTCCCGTACGTCTCAGCTTATGAGGGTCTTTATAAGCCCGTCTACTGCACAAAATAGACTTCAATATTGGTCAAACATGAAGGACTTGCGTCGACTTATGCTGTTTTTATAAGGACAAAGGGCCTTGGGAAATTATGCTGTAAAACTTGGACTGGAACACAGCACTTTTTGTCGCAGCTGTTACTTATAAGTAGTGATAGAACTTTTTAGAAAAGTATCGATACTAGTACTCATTTACAATACTCTAAAAAAGAATCGATGCCAGTACTCATATTTGCAAAAAAGTATCGATACTACTCGTATGTACTTCCAAGTATTTTTAGGGCAAACGCGAAAAGTTAAAGTTTCTTAAATTGAATAGACGTGGCTTTTAATAGCTGAAGTCTGATCTAACAAGCATTTCTAACGGAGTTTTTCGTTTTCCAATTATTTAAGAAGTTTTAACCGAGCCAAATGTCCACATGACTGCTACCTCTTCTTCTATGTTGTATAAAAATTTCATAGCGATTACCAGTAGCTCACCAGAACAAAATATATATTAATTTTTCTGTTTTTTGAGTGATGACAGTATTGAAGTAAATGAGCGTTATGCCCATGCGGTAATTTTCAAACATTTTCCAATGTAATTGAAAAAATAAATAAATAATTTTACCTAAACAAGTTTTTAAAACGTCGATACTTTTTGGTATTCGCGATATTTACTAAGTACTTGTCAAAAAGTATTGAGTCCTCGATGCTCATGAAAAGTATCGATATTCTGTACTCGGTACTCGTATCGTTCTATCACTACTCATAAGCTGCTGAGTAAACAGCAGATCATCTCCTGTGCAATTCTCCAGCACTGGGTAGGACTAGAATGAGGGAAAGGGTTAAAAACAGAAAATTTGTCTCCAATTTTCACATAATTCAGAACTAAGAAACTATTTTTATTCATAAAAAGCTCCATTTTTGGAGGTATTTTCAAATCGGTCCAGCTCACGTAAATCTTATTATTTTTCCGAAATATTTAGGTGGACGTCTTAAAATATAATAGATTTTATAATTTCAATGGAAAAAGAGTACGGATTTTTTTTTTTTTTTTATGGGGAGTGATGCAGTCTAATGTACATAGTTATTCATTTATGTAGAACGTTGCATTTTTTTTCGATAGCAACATTAACTAGCTGAGAGAAAACTTTAATCGTCCCGCTGCAACAGCAACTCTGCGCAAAAATAAGTTTCCGTTTTACGCGTACGTTACTTCTTAGTGAACCAGCTAAACGCTAAGAGGATTACTGCCAAAAATTGTGCACAAAAAATATGCGAAAACTACAGAAAATTGCCGATTTTATAAATATATATATATTTTTTTTTGGAAATGATATTTACGGGGTTGTTTTATGTTGCGCGAATTAAGTTGATCCACCATTAGGTAGTATAATTTTCTGTATTAGAAAATTCGCGTCGCTCTTTCGCTTGCTGCTGCTCTGTTGGTGACCCATGTGACATGTCAGGTCTGTAACGCTCGTTAATGGGTTCAGTTGGTGTGTTAACCCCTTTCGACTGCCAATTACAAATTACTAAAAGTAACAACAGCCAAAAAAAATATAACAAAATTACAAAAAAAGGCAAAAAAAAAACTTTAGAAAAAAATCGAACCAGTAATGCTGTCGAATGTGTGCCAAAATTTCAAATATATCGTTTCGTTATAAATATATGTTGTTTTTTTTGTGCATTATATCCCACGTCCCTTCGGAAAACCCTACCTCGAAAGGCTATTTTTGCTGCAAAAAATGTGTAAAATTCAATTTAATTTTTTTTTGTGCTCTAAAATTGCGAAAATTTTAGGAAAAAATAGCAATTCATTAATTTTCCAAACTGTCACCGAGCCGGTCGGCGCACGTATTGTTGTTGCTGTTGTGCGATTACACGGGTGCTCTCTGCTGATTTTATAGTTTAGTGTTTTTTTTTTTTTTTTTTTTTTGTGTTGCTATTTAAACTACGCTGATGCACGACGAATCCTTTATCCTTTATTTACACAACTACGAAAATATTTCGGCTGACCCTTTTCCCTTTTCGTTGTGCGAATACGCGCGGATTACTGACATTTAGGTCTATGCGACAGCCAACCCTCTTTCTTTCGCACGCCGTAATCCTTTTAGTGCCTTTGTTATAATTGCGATTATTTTCAATGGATTTTTGTGCGAAAAATGTCAAAAACTGCAAAATTGAAAATCACAACGTACAACAAAAACAAAAAGCAAGCAAAAAAAAATTGCAACTCTTTCACTTGGAAAAACTCACATTAGACACCGAAAAATTGGAAAATTTGCGTCCTTTTGTTAACCATTTGCACTTTTCAGTTTACATTTGTTTGTGTACGTGTGTGTGTGTGTGGCACGCTGAAAGGGTTACATAGCCGGGGTGATAAAGTAAATGTCTTTTGCTCCATGGCTGGTTCAGTGTATGTACATATCCATTATTCGAAGTTCAAATGATTTGTTGCATTGCATGGACGGACGGACGGCTGCTTGCTCTACCCTTTTTCTACACTTTCCCAAAAATTTTGCTATCGTTTTGGGTGAAAATTCACATATTTTAAGTGTAAATGTTGAAAATTTCATTTCAAATTCCATTTGCCGTAGCTTGATGAGCACCAAAGGTCGAAAGGGTGCGATAGGGTTACGCACGTCGCGATGTAAGTCGTTGCACCTCTCAGCATCGATTACATGCTTGCATGCCACAACACACACACACACAAATAACACGCGCATGGAAAGTGCGTCTGGCGACAAGCTGAGCCAATGCAGGCCAATAAAAGTGCATTGCTCTGTGCAGGCAGGCAGGCAGGCAGCCAGCCAACGAGTCGCTGAAGTGTTGCGCATGCGCTGCGTGTGATTATTGCGTGCGCCAGATGTATCTATGCGGCAACACTTTTAAATTGTCACATGGTCGCTATCTTGCTTTCTATTGTTAATGAGTCGCTTTTATTGCAGCATATTTTGGTAAGTTGGCTGTTTGTGATAACCCTTTCGCGTTGCATTGATTGAAAAACCATCGATTTTACAAAAAAAAAAAATATGGGTTTTGCAATAAATGTACATTAAAATTGGCGCGCCACGTGCATGCATGAAGTCTTTTTTGATTTATAGCTCCATGTTGCTTAGAATTTGCAGATTTTACTGCCTCGCGCTCCATGCAAAGCAAAATCGGTGCCTCTTGGAAGATAGAAAAATTTAAATGTAAGAGAAGAAAAATTTAATTGGGCTTTACTAGGGTTGTCCAAAAAAAATATTTATATTTTTTTAAATGCTTTTCAAAAACACTTCATATGAGGGTGCGTACGGCGAGCTTTTTTGTTTTTGCCTGTAAGGCGAGACGCTCTAATGTACATAAATGCATATATTTAAACTTATTAATAAAATTTATTTTAACTATTTGTGCAGGTTGCAGGTGGCAACCCTATTCAGAACGTTTTCAAATAAAAAAACCTTGTTTAAAATTTTTTCGTTTGATAACCATATTAAAATATTAGATTTGACTTCTAAACAGCTGGCAACGCTCTTCACAAATATTTTCGGAGCAATACTTTCTTATACAACTCTGGTTTGACAGCTAAATGTTTCAGTTAAGTTGTTAAATAAATTGATTTAACTTTTTGAACCGGTGGCAGAACTTTTCAAAAATATTTTCGAAATAAAGCTTTCTTAAACATCTGCCGTTTGATATCCATAGTAAAATATTTGATTTCACTTGCTAGTTAATTGATTCTCACATTTTAAAACGGTGGAAGCGCTCTTCAACATTTTTTTAATAAATCGTTATTGAACCCCTTTCGTTTGACATCCACATGGTTGTAATATTTTATTTAACTCATCAACTCATTGATTTTAACTCTTGAAAAAGGCGGAAAGTCTGTTAAAAAATAAATATCCTTATGTGTTAATAGAGGTTATAGCCTAGCAGTGTGTCAAATTTCATTACACTATGTAGATCCAGCTTTAAGTTTTAGGTATAAACTGAATTTTAATATATGTAACAAAAAAGAATTTTTTTATCAAATTTTTTAAACAAATTTATAAGCTTAACAAAACATTTTGATCTTTAAACTTTCAACTTTTGGAAAAACTGGTCGGGGGAAATGAAATGAAATATGCGCTTTAACTTCCATTCTTCTGTACTGACCAAAACTACAAAGCACACTCGTACAAGTGGGCGAGATTAAGTGAAGTACTAAAATACATAAACTAAATTCACTTTTACTTTATTACCAAGCGAAATTACCAAAATCAATTGCTTTCATTTCCTCGGCAACGCATAAAATTCTTCAATGATTGGTTACCTGCCATTCGGAGTACAACACTTTGCTTTCCAAATACATACATAACATACATGCATTAGGAGGGTCCAAAAATGCATGTAGAAAAAGTAAAGGCTCTCACCCTAAAGGATTGTTCTAAATCGAAGAAAATTAGCTCTGTTTTTTTATTTCGAATTCAAAACATATTTAGAGGTCGCTCAAAGCGCTCAAAGTTGTCCATGTATTTTATATGGGGAAAACCATTTTTCGTGGAAATGGTGGAGAATTCTTGAAAATCAAGATTTTTCGATTGGAGAACTCTGTTTTTTTTTTTTATTAGAATGCTGCCAATAATAATACCCAATTGTGTATTATACCATTTTTTAATACTACCGCTTTTCTATGGGTCCCCATTGCATTTTTTTGGGGTTCTTAGGGGACCTATAAAAATATTGTTATTAATATCGTTGTTATTAAAAGTCTCCTGGAGAGAAACAAAATTTTCCGATCGCAAAATATTGGTTTTTAAAATTTCTTTACCATTTCTGCGAATACATTTTTTTCCCCCTATAAAATACATGGCAAACCTTGAGCGACCTCTAAATATTTTTTGATTTAAAAATAAAAAAATATGGGTATATTTTTTCGGTATAGAACAATTCTAGGGGTGAGAGCATTAAAATTCCGACCTTACTTATTTTTGACCACCCTAATGTACATAAATACGTTCATCGGCAAAGACACACACACATGCAAGTACACACACACACGCGCATATACATATATGTTGCCTATAAATCTCTCTGATGTGCGGAGTAAAGAGTATTGATTTTCAATAATGAAAAAAGTTGGAAAGTGGAGAAAAAGTTAACAAAATTGATAAATCAACAACGAGCCTTCATACATGCATACATGCATTAATATATTCGAGTACATATTTATACATATATAGTTTTCTGAAATTTTCATCTGCAATAGATTTTCGGCATGGGCTGCGCTTAGTAAAATAGTATGCCGGATATACGTAAGTGCTTGATATTTATGTATGTATGTATGTGTGACACAATATTAAGATCAACCTATTCAATTTTTTCGCAAGCGAATCAGTTACGAACATCACGGCGTATACTTTACTTATAAAACTTTGAGCAACTCACACATCCACACATACATGATAGTCAAGCGCTATAATGATTTTTCTTATTCAAGTTAACGTATCCAATTCACGATCAGAAAGCCAGTTGTATGACAGATACATAACTCTATGATGCGTGGAGAACAGTAATGATGCAGCTTAAAAACAGTAAAGCGCCCATAACTGGCAATATACCAGCTGAAATGTGAAAAGCTGCAGGCGAAAATGAAGCTCAGTTGTCGAAGGCATTTCTGAATTTTGGGATCCCCGCGAAACTAATACGACTTTGAAGAGTGAAATTGAGTAGAATATTCAGCTTCGTTCAAATTGCGTTGGACCTCTTAGTTCCGTTTGAAACCAAACGAGGTTTTAGACAAGGCAATTCCCTCAAGTACAAATTCTTCAATCTTATGCTGGAAAACGAAAGCACGATGCGGCTGGCGTTTACAGATGAAGCTCCAGGGCTGATAGCGTAGTATTGTGCAGCTTTGAGAAGGAAGCAAAAAGATTTGGCCTAGGAGGGAAGGATGACAACACATATACATACATATGTATATCATGTTCACTGTTGGCAGCTATAACTTTGAAGTAGTAAAGGACTTTGTCTACCTAGGCTCCAGCATAAACACCACCAATAACGTCATCCTAAAAAATCACGTTCTACAAATCTCTTATTATACCCGTCCTTTTATATTTCGCAGAAACGTGGACGATGTCAAACAGAAGGCTTTGGGTCTTGCGATAGGACTATCCATTGGAATGAGGCACTGTGCGCGCTTTATAGTGACATGATCCTTGCCAGAAGCATAGAAAGACAGCGACTACGCTGGCTTGGTCATGTTTTGCAGATGGATAATGATGCTTCAATGAAACGCCTTTTCGATTCGATACTCACGAAGTATCCACGAACTCAATGGAAAACCCAAGTGCAGAAGGATCTATCTGCGTTAACAAAAATCTGGGGAATATTGTCAGGAAATATTTTTCATGATTTACTCACAAGCCAACTTTAAAAATTGGTTGCTGATTTGACTAAATTCTTCCCTTCTAAAATTTTAAAGCGGTTCGAATCCCATTCTGCATATTGAGACAAAACAGCATATCGAAATGGCAAACGAGGTGGCATAGTGCAATAAAAGGAAGACATCCTCTCACCCCTAATACCGAAATGTGGATCAACAGACAGCACGGAGAAGTAGATTTCTACCTAAGACAAGTTCTTAGCGCGCATGGATGCTTTAAGGCCTACGTCCAGCGTTTTGGACATGAAAATAATTCACAACGCGAATACTGTGGTTCTAATGAAATAGAAGAAGGAATATGTGCTCTTTACCTTTCCCCGATTAGCACTCAGAGAAGAAGACTCAACGAAGTCTCGGTAGCGTAAAAACACCCGAAACACTAGTCCCACTGGTAGTGTGAAACGAATAAACTTAGAAGGTATTGAAAGCTACTTATGAATGGTAAGGGACATGGAGCTTCGTGCTCAAACCGCCTCAGACGAAATACTTAACGGTGGTACCGAGGGATCGGTACATAGACGGCAGGAAGTTGAGTGTGTTTAAGTTTCACATTGACTGTTCTTGGATTTGGGTTTTCGACGCTTCCTCGCCTGAAAAAATCATGGCTTAACCGCCACAGCTTGCCGTCTTGATCACTTTTTATGGTTGTATCTCTTTTTCTTCTTGTACTTACCAATATGGGACCAAAGCTATAGTATGTACCATTTCAGCTTGATTTACTTAAACTTCAGATACATACATATGTTCCTAAGCCCGATAATTATGCAATATATTTTCGTATGTATGTATTTCCTATTAACGACTGCAATGCGGAGATAATGTATTTATTAGGATGGTTCTACGTACAAAATAAACACATCCATAAAAAATTTTAAAATAGTTTTTAGGGGTCACTACCAGGATTTTAAAATATTAAATAAAAAATAATAATTGCGAGTTTTCGTGCGATCAAAAGGATGTCGCTTGACGCGTATTTTAGCTAACTTTCCAACGAAGTGCTCATTAATCAGACTGGTCAAAATATACAAAATTAATATTTTCATACGTTTAAGGACCACCCTAACATGCATTTAAACTAAAATTGATTAGCAAACAGCATAAGTTATTTAAGTACTTTCTAGTCCAAAAATATGAGTGCAGCTTGCGAATAATTTCTATCTGACTCGAAAAGTAGAACAGGAGAAAATTTCACGGCAAAGTCAGCGAAGTTACAAAAGGTAAATCGACCAAAAAAGTAATGCTCTATCTATCGTAAAAATTGTATATTGTCCGCCGCACTATACTGCCTTTTAACAAACATTCTTTAACTTTTAGCTATATAGTATGTATGCAAGTACTTACTTACAAAAGTGCCAAATCATTTCCTATTCAGCTACAAACATACATACATATGCATGTCAGTGTGTGCATGCACCACCTCCAACACCACTTTCAACCCACACATCAATAAAGTACACTCTCACTTACCGATGTTCCTCCTTGCGATTGCTTATTGGGAGGCTGTGACTTATTATATTGCTCCAAATTAAAAGAAAAGTAAAATAAAATAAATAAAAAAAGTCTCCAATTCATTCCACTTTCCCCATTTTCATTAGACATGCCATTCCTGGCAACTATTTCGACTCTTGCTACCGCACCTTTCCAACACCAACGTTGATATCAAACACACACGTAGATATGAATGTATGTTAGGGTGGTGCGAAAAAAATCAATTTTTCGATTTCGAAATTCTAATAGTGCAGAAAAGTTGCGTAACATGATCGTATTGAAAGGTGTTAAAACGTTTTCAAAGCATTTTTAAAATTTACAGTTGCCCCAAAGAGCCTTAAAATTTCAAAAAATTTCGAAAAATCTATAAAATTATCATTACTTTAAACTTTTTTTTAAAGATTCGCTAGAGAGATTTTGACTAAACGGTTAGTGTGTATCATAAAGTGCATTCTTCAAGTTGCCAAAAAAAAACGCAAACTTTGTAAGGAAAAACTGTGTGGCACTGTCAGGAAGAAAAAAATTGCCAAAAATCAACGCGATTTATTATTTATTGTACTAGAATTTAATGGGCTACAAAACGGCATACTCAAAATCATTCTAAATAATATTTTAAAAAGTATAGAGTAACCATAATATGAGAGATGTTTAGAAATTTTAAGGCTCTTGAGGTGACCGTAAATATTATCCGATGGAAAATTAGTTTAAAACGCTACAATGCGATCGTGTTACGCCACTTTTCCGCAGTATAAGAATTTTGAAATCGATAAATTCACCTTCACCGTAATGTATGTAAAAATGTACGTATATACATAGAATGCATGAAAAAATATAAAGAAATTTTCATCGGAAATTGTAGTAAATCAGAAATTCAAGAAAGCTCTCTCATATAGACGAGTGTGTACACCTACCTGCATGCATACATACATACATATATACATTCACTTTTATTCAGAATCATTCGCGCAAATCCTTGCCTTCATCCCCCCCCCACGCACTAGTCTGAAAACCTGAAATTTATTTACAAACACAGCAACTCACAAATAAATACATATATATATACATATTTGAACATGCGTTGTATTAGAAATTCTTAATTTTTTGGAATATTTACTTGCCTACGTTGGTATGTAAGTATATATGTGCATTAGACCGCATCGAAAAAAAAATCACGTACACCTCTGAGTCTAAAGTATTTTTGCGGGGCAATTTCGAAATTTTTTTCAACGAACGTAGGGGTCGCCTCTTTAAATTTTTCGTTACACATACAATCGGCATTTATAGTCGGATATTGAAGTTTGATAAATCGATGTTCTTGTCTCTAGGAGAAAACTTCTTTGTTTTAAAGTTCATTTCCCGTTATAGCACTTGTCCAGCAGATCTCAGTTCTTATCATCCCAACGTACCACCCTAATATCAATAAATTAAAGCTCTTCAAAAATGATCAAACTTTTGCTAAGCTTTTTTTTTGATTATTCCGGTAGAACTATTTAAATTTTTTTTACTGCCGAGTGTATGTAGGTGTCACCTAGGCCTAGGTTTGGCCAATAAACAAAAATATTTTAAACTCAGGGGTGTACGGCGAACTTTTCATTGTATGCTTGCTTGTAAAGTGGTATGGTCTAATGTAGTAGATATTCTATCGAAGCGCATAGTTTTATGCATACTCCCCAAATGTCTATTACAGCCTTTTTGTATGCATGTATGTATGCATGTGCATATGTATGTGTTGTGAAAGTTACTAATTTTCTTTTAAGGTCAGGAAGAAGTAAAATGAAAAGAAATCAGCTCAAAGAAACAAGAAGAAGAGGAGTACTGGCATGCTTTCGATAAAAATTACAATTTTCCTCCTTATTTTTCTCAATTTTATTTTGCTTCTTATAAGAAGTCTAAATCAGACGACTAGCAAGCAGCCAGCTGGCTATTTCCGTTGGCAACTGAAGGAAACTGCTACGCAACCATATAAAATCAGCCATACATTCATGGAGGACACATACTTGCGCACACATATGTGCATATACATATATGGACGTCCATATGTATGTATATTCAGACAATGAACAGGATCACATATTATGGACCACTACTCGCCTCTCAACTCCTGCACATTAACACTTATAAGGAGTGAAGATATAAAGACGGTAGAAAGTAATGAATAGCCCAGTAGGAAATTTAGCGGTATGAATGATTGTGAAAAGGGTGCTTAACTTTAAATTTTTCCAGCTCAAATCATTTAGGTACTCAACACATCTAAGCACCTATGGACGGCAGCATATTTGGATGAAATAGTTAAAGGGCTTCTACTTCTGAATAAAATTAAAAGAAGTGTAGATATTATTGCCAGCTGAATATGGTGTATAGTATCGCATGAAAAAAAAACATGGAACGGAAATAAAATAAAAAGACTTCACCGAAATTACAGAAGATTATTTGCGAAATTAGCTTCTTATTGTTTGGAAACTGGACCAAAATTAAAGAAGAAGCTAGTGTTTATGATTCTGCAAGGAAATCGCCTCAAATTTCTTGGAAAGACGACTAGAAAGGGGTGGTTTACTGCGAGGAAAAAAATTTGTTTTGAAGTATCCTACTGGATTGCTAGCACAGGCATGCGAAATTTAACTTGTTTCCCGCTTCCAAAAATTATGCTACTTTTTTTTTAATATCAATGTATTCTTACTTAAACTATAGCCTTGATATTTTTCTAGCGCTTGCCTATTTTAGAATTTTTACACTGAGAAAAAAATTAACCATATCCTCTTTGTTTCCTTTAAGAAGATTTCTTTTTGGAGATTTTTTCATTTGAACACGATTTTGTTCTGCACTTCATAGGCGCTTTTTCGTGATTAAGAAATTTTTTTTCTTACTTTTTTCCTTCATTTTTTCTTAGTGTAACAATTTTCATGAAAAGCCAAAAAATAATTAACTTACACTTAAATATAATTGAAAAACAAACAGTATTATTTAAAAATGCTGGGAGCCATTTTCTCAAGTAACCTTTAAGTTTAAAGCTCACTTTATATTAAAGGTTGCATTAAAATTTATGATTGTGTGTAAAGTAAAGCATTTATTATCGGTTTTGAATTGGTTTACAAGCAAGAAACATATGTACATACATGCGTCAAAAACCGATAATAGAAATGCTTAACTTTAGACATAGCTTTATTTTCAATCCAACCTTTAAATATAAAGTGAGCTTTAAGCTTAAAGTTTACTTGAGAAAGCGGCCCTAAGTAAATAAGAAAGTCTTATGGAAATTCTATGTTCTAAGCCAGTAATTCGAAGTAATTCTATGTAAAAAGAAAAAAAACATTTCTCGGAAAATTTACGTGATGGAATTAGTTTATAATTTTTTTCGTAGCTTAGTGCTTAGTTAGTAATTATATTAAAGATTATTTAAAAAAAAACAAATTTGTTTGATTTCCAACATGATCGGGAAGAAGGTATGACGGTAAACTGGGTTTAGCTTTTTAGAACAATTTTTATGTTTCAAAAGTTACGAAAAAATCTCTGGCACAACCATATGTATAAGGAACATCTTTTCAATATTTTTCATAAATTTTCGGACCTTCTTCTTGAATATGGCATCAAAGTAACGCCGCGCTTCATACCGAAGGAGCCGCAAAAACGAGAATAACGAATCAAAATGTCAATTTTTTGCAGCGGTCACTCTATTTACCGAGCCTTTTGTGAATTCTACGCGCCTGACAATCATTTTAATGATTGCCGATCTTTTCTTGCAGTGATAAAATTCGCAAAGATCGAAATGGTTTTGAAAGATTGAAAAGGCCTCGGAATCGTATTTTTGCATAAATTGGCATTAAGGAAGTTGTATCCGATACTACATAAAGGCCCTTTCCTACTTTTACAATTTATCTGCCCCTCGAACACATTTTACATTTTTATTTAAACATTCACTCAATATTCCTGCTGGGAATGTATGTATGTATTTATATGCACACAAAGCATAATGGAATCTTTGCCACCCTCGCAACTACACAAGTATGCGGTTAGAATTCTTGTTTTGATATGCTCACATGTGCTACACTGTTTATGCTCCAAAGTGTATAGGTTTTCTACGTATGTATGTATGTATGTATGTACATATGCCATTTACACTCTTTGGCTTATGCCTGTAACCCCCCAACTCCGTAGAAATCAAGCCAAAAGTCTAAAATGAAAAGGAGAGAAAAAAGTAGGGAAAAGTAATAAAAGTAAAGAATTTTTTCGTATTTTGAGTTTGAAACCAAGCGACCATAAATGTGTATATGTATGTAAATAGTAATTTTGTGAACCCCACATTGAAATAATATTTTAGTTAAATGGTTGTGAACTGGTACCAAAGGGTCGGATAAGCGTTGTTGAGTGCAAAATAAAAATATTTAATAATTTATTTAAATTAAAAATACTCTAAAATTTCGATAAGTCATTAGATGACATTTTCGATGCCATTGCCAAGCCTTGCCTGGGTGCATAACCGATCCCGGGGTCGTTTTGATTACGTGTAAGTTTATATACCTATCCTTTCGTTCCAAGATTGACGCCTGCCTGAAAGCGCACAGCCTTTTGGACATACGCTGCAGCCTTCAGTGAACCATTAAACCGAATAAGTCAAATTCCTGCGCTTTCTGCTGTAACAAAAAGGCTCCAAGGGTTCGTTCTCGTATCTCACACAAGTGTGGCTCTAACGTTCTCCAGAGTGCGAAGGAGCGGACGCAAGATATAAATGGAATATAGTCAAGTAACTGTATGCCAACAGATGTCCTACCATACCCCACTGTGCAACACCCCCATCTCTGCCCGAATTGGAAAGGAGCTCTGCGAGCCGTTTAACGCCAAATGAGGCTTTCAGCAAAATCAGTGATACTGCGTGATTTCCTTAACCTGTTGGAGAAAATAATAAAAGCTCTGGAACTGAACCGTTCTGGTAAAATTGTTTATAAGCGCGTACAAATGCTGGACGACAATGTCGACAAAATCGGTTTCAATAAGCGTGCGGCGAGTTGTGCCGCCTCGAAATAATATAGGGAATAAAGCGTATTGGTCTGGTGTGAGCCAGGACCTAAAGAAGTATCTGGGTCATCAAACAAACAATCAGCACATCTGCGTCCAGGTACTGCTGCACTGTTGAATATAGAAGAGGAAGAGAAAACTTCATCTCCCTGGGAACCAAAATTAACACCAACAATTTCGATTTCGAAATTCAATGGCCAAGGTTTCTTGCTAGCGAATGTTACTTTAGACTGAGGCTCTTTAAGCCGCCCACCCTGCAAGATCTGGTGTATGAGACAGAAATGTGGACGATGGCATCATTTCATTAGTCTGTGGGAGTCGTAAGTTTTCATTTAGGTAATGGTTATACCCAGAAGATAGAAAGTAGATACTATTTAGATATGATTTTTAGCGGTCCCTTGCTTTTGGGTAATGTACTTTCAAGTAGTATGATCCTAAGAAGCGAAAACTGGTCGTAATGAGGGCTTCACTGTGGCATGTAATGAGCATTGCTCTTTCCACTCCCTTGTAACAAAGGCTGCCCTAATAAAAGTATCAAGTCTCCTGCAGCGGATAGTAAGAAAGTCTGAAACAATTCTTGCTTCCTGACTAGTAAGGTGAAATAGTGCTTCTGTTCAACTCGTTTATATTTCCGGAATGAAATACTTAGTCGATCTATTACCTTCAATACTTGTCCAGTAATGTTACGCTTCCTTCGCCATGGCAAATAGATAAAGTGTCCTGGACTTATTAATCCCTGTGAAACCCCTTTTCTAGCGAGAATATCTGTCAATGTGCTCCGGTACCCAAATAAGGTAAACCCAGTGCCTAGATTAAGAATAATATTAAAATCTAAAAGCAGTCCCACACCAACTTGATGTCAGAGTATTTGTTGGTCTTCCCGCTTTCTATTTACTGCCTCAGACGTAGGCCAATGGCATGCACTTCAGCTTGACATAGAGAATTAAATAGCCCTATGCTAGGGAAAAGGACTAGTAGCATACCAAAGTGGTTTAGTTTGCGCTAGCCTCATCTTAGTTATTTCTACATTATGATAAGTAATTCAATCGACACATGTATGAAAAAAAAAATTAGTTTCTAAGTGAGAAAAATTGAGGTATAAGCACTCAAACATACACATCTGACTGCCTCCATGTGGCGCTATGTGGCAAAAGCTTGGGGTTGACGTCGGAGAGCTGGGGAGCCTATTATCTGCATTCGGTTCGCTGTTGTTCGCTGCTCCTTGGCCGCGGCGAGTGCAAAGTGTTTTATGCCTTTGGGCTTTATTTTATTTTGTAGTTTTTTTTTTGTTTTGTGTGTGGCTTTTTCATTTCTTTTTACGAAAACTATGTAAAATGTTCAAGCGTAAATTGGTTGTACACAAATACATACCTATGAAATGTATGTATGTATGTAAGTACGCACATGTAATCATGTACAATAACACACGTCGACGAAATGTTGAGAGTTGAGCAAATAAGATGATGAGGCTAAGGATGTATTGTGGGCAACCTCCGCCGCCCACCAATTTCAAATTTACTATACACTTTTTGCATCTACACAACCACAGTTGTTGATTGTTTTTATCATGGAAACTACATGGGCTACTGGCAGAAATATGAAAAACGCCATAGACTTAAGGATGTGTAAATATGTATGTATGTTTGTAGATACATATGTATATACATACATACATAAATTAATGTCTACATGAGTAAAAGCGAAAGCAAAGAGCATTTCCAAAAGCAATATTTGTTGTGTATTATTTTGCAGAAAAATAAAATAAAAAAATATGCCATAATTAATCGGCGTCTTAATTACAAAAAAAAAAAGAAAGAAAAAACATTGAACGGATGAGAGAAGAGAGCGAAGCAAAATGAAAGTAAGAAGAAATATTGAAAGAGTAGATTTAGTTACTATAGCGAATGCATACCTTTATGCATACATACAGGGGCGGATCCAAGAGTTTCTTTTGGGAGGGTAAATCATATAGCTTTCATTGTAAATCATGCCATTATGAAATTTAGTATTTACTTAAAAAAATTGCAACTTTAATTAAAGCGTACAGTTTTCTTTTGTTTGGTGACCCTCAGCTAAATCTTCTTAGGAACATTTCTGTGGAATAATTTCTTACTGAAAAGCCCTTGTAAATAGGACTTTAGGACAATTTTGAAAAGCGTGGGTCAAAATGGCGCCCCTAAATAAGAACTTTTTTGGATTAAGGGGTAAAACAAAATTATTCGTCGAACAAATTTAGGAAGGGCGGAGGAAGGGTGATGGACAAATGATGTACCAAAAATGAAAAATAAAATGTGTTTTATGACAACGACATATGTATGTACAATTTCTAACCCAATAAAAATCAAAAACTTTATAGGCCAAAATCTCGCAAAATGATGGAAGAGAATTAGACAAAAAGAAGAGTTTCTAAAACTTATATTAAATGAAAACTATGTTGCTTTTTAAAACAATAAAGTCTTAAATTAAAGCAAAAACTTATACAAAATTAAATGTTTCTGAAACTTAAGTGAAAAGAATGTGCTTTTAAAACAATAAATGCTTAAAATTAAAACAAAATTTTGTAAAAAAAAACAAATTAAAAAGAAGAAAAAATATAAGTGTAATTAAATTGAATGAAATTAAAAAAAATGTTTTGCTTTTAAAAACAATAAAATCTGAAAATTTAATTGCAAAAGAAAATAAAAACTGAATAATAAAAAAAATTAAAAATAATTTTCTGAAAATGAGATGAAATTTAAAAAATTGTTTTTAAAGATAATAACATTTAGATTAAAAAAATTAGAAGAAACTAAAAGTAAAAAAAGAAAGACTAATTAAATTTAAGAAAGAATAAAGTCTGCTGCCCAAGGACTCGACCTTCGATCACTCGAATGGCACGCCAGTGCTTTGCTCACTCGGCCATCGACTGTTAGAGCAGCACGAGCAAAATGATATAAAAGTGCTTTCTGTCAAGCAAGCTTTTCACCATAAAAGTTGGCAAGGGAGCTTTTTTGTAATAATTTCGTGCCAGAATAAACAAAATCTTTCAAATTACGTATATCTCGCCTACTGTCCCTCAATTGACAATATAAGCCACAATTGCGCAAATCGTAATTTCGTCAAGCGTAAAGCTTTTGGGGGCTAAATGCCCCTTTATTCCCTTACGTGTATCCGCCAATGATACATGTACATATGTATGTATATGTGTGCACAAACAAATATACAGCGAAAATGAAAAATTAGAGGCATGTGCATAAACAAGAAGAAGAAGAAGAAGAGATAAAATAAATGCCATTTTTATAACTTTATTGATCGAATTTGAAGGCATACACACATTTTATACAAGCCAACTTACGCACACAAATGTATATAACTACATATGTACATACATACATACGAATTTGTACACATTTTACAAGTATTTGCGTCAAAGCTAAAGCCGTTATCTTTTAATAACAACAACATTTTATTTTCCTTTTTTCAGTCTCATTTTCCAATTTTTTTCGAGCGTTGGCTTTTTATTTTTTTTTTTGTATTTCTGTGTGTTATTAATTAAAATAGTAATACATTAATGAGCTCAGCCACATGTCCACTTCCTGCACATAACAGTTCTTTTTTTAGTTAATTTATGTGACGCGATAAAGTGTGTAAATTAAGGCGAGGGTGGCGGGTGGTGGGTTAACTTTATTAAATGCTTTTCAGACTCTAAATTAATATCAGGCACTTTTATTGGTTTTTATAGTGAGCGGCAGTGAAATTATTATTATTAACTTAATTATTTTTTATAGCGCCTTTTTCTTTTTTTTAGGAGTGAGATGCGACATCGTTTGAACGCTAAGCAGTATTACTACTTAGACAAGGTGGATTGGTATTTAAAAGGTGTACAATAGTGTGCGACCGAAGCTGAAATTTTGGCCGTAGCCGAAGCCGATTATTAGGTACTATTCCATATTCGGCCGAACATCGAAGCCGAAGACGAATTTAGTTTTACGTTTCACAAACAAAGGACAAGTCTGTGATTTTGTATTTCATAACGAATTATTTTTATTATTTTTTAAATAAAGGGAACACCTACAAAAAATGAAGACGGCTTGGATATAGCATCTAGCTGTGATTTAAAGTAAAATTCGGGTATGCAATTTTATAGCCCATTCAATTTTAGTATAATAAAGTGTAAACTTCAAGTGGCTACAAAATATCCTTTATTTTTGGCAATTTTTTTGTCGGTGCTAGCCATTTTATTCATATGAAAATTTTGTCGAGCATACTTTGTATGAAAGAAAATGCGCTACAAAACTCTTATTAAATTTTATTCTAAAAAAAGTAAACAAAAAAAATCGTTTTTGGCTATTCTTTGACTTGTTATTTTTAGAGTTTAATTCAAAGTCATTTCGGTACCATGCTTTCTTTTCCATGTTTGTGTTTAGCTTTATTTTTGTATAATTCTGCCACTAGCACTATTAAATAATTCATTGAATTTTTGTGCTAGGATTAAATATCAAATAAATCAAATCAAATCAATGACAAATTTTCGAATATGAAAACAAAAAAAAAAAATTAAAAAATATGTATTGCGAAAAAATCTGGTAATGTTCGTAAGCTTTATTGGGCTAGGGTATTAATGTATTATACCTTTTTTTAAAATAGCGTTACTTTAAAAACAAAAAAATTACCAGTTTCCTAAACAGGGTTAAGAATTTTTGAAGTTTATGTTTACTGTTCATGTTGTTGTATTAATATAGAGAAATCTGTATGTAACACTGCTAGAGATGCGAAACAACAACAAAAGTTTAACAACTGTCGTGAAATAATGTAACTTCACAGAAAGTACAACACCCGAAGGCCAAAGCCGAAGCCGAAGATAAAAAATCAACCGAATACCGAAGCCAGGCCGAACCCTCGAACACTAATACATCCATATCCATCACAAATCAGACCATAAATACAGATTTTTCAAATATCGGGATTCTTGTGCCACTTTTTTATTTCTTCCTTCTCATGTACATGTCGAGCCCTAACAGCGAAATTTTTTATTTAACTTTTCCTTTTTGATGCAGAAATAATTCTGAAGCAACTAGATGCATTTCTGCGTAAAAAGAAAATTTTGAAAAAAAATTTCGCATACGTTTTTTTGTCGGTACATTAGACTGACCCAATGTCGTTTCTTTTTTGAGGCTGGTAGTTAAAAAATTTTTGAATGCTTGTAAAAACTCACCTGACCAAGTCTGGTTGCGAAATTCAAATCTTAACCCGATGCGAGTCTCCGTTTTGTACAATTAATGGCTACTAATAATTTGGAGCGTGTTCTAGGAGATGACAAGGGTAGATTTTGTGGAAAATTGACACTCTCATAAGCTAAATATATGTTCGCTGAACACCATGGGACTATATATTTGTCTCTACAATCGAAAATTCGTGAGAAATTCATGAAAATCTTAGTAAAAAGGAGAAAAAATATATAAACTACTCACTTTTAATTCTTAATATTTATTGTTTAAAATTTGTTTTTGTCAACAAAAGATAGTCAGGAATGTAGGTCACTCAAAGAGCTTTAAAATTAAAGAAAAAACTCGGTACGATTGTAAACAATAAATATTAAGCATTAAAAGTGAAAATTTTTTCTCAGATTTTTTTTGAATTTCTCAAGAATTTTTGATTGTAAGATATGATTACACGCAGTTGAAACTTGATAAAATCTTGTAAATAATCTTTTTATACCCGAGCGCAGTTGTGCACAAGGTTATTATTTTATTTAAATTTAATATGAAAACTGACAGAAGCGAAAAAATTATATTTCAGTTAAATAGCTGATGAAACCGGCAGCTGTGATTTTTTGGACGAATTTACATCATCCCTTATCATATTAGATTTGGAGATAAACCGATGGCGACGTTCTTCAAAGCTTTTTATATTTTCGGGTCGAAATTTATCATGATTAATTTTTAAATTAAATACTTACTTACCTATGCAGGAAACGATTATTAAACGGACTCCTATGGTTAAGTTAAAAAAATTATATATATTTTGATAGAATACTTTAACTCCTTGAATATATATGCAGTTCCGAAGAATTATTCGCTTAAAATGGAGAAAGTTATTTTGTCAAAACGCCGCAGAATACTTAAATACTTGGAAAAAAAAAATTTATTTTTATATGCGCAACTATTTATAACTTACCCTAGGGCACATACTTACATGCCTGAATTATTAAAGTTAAAACAGTAACTAATTATTGGCATAACTCTAAGCAAACAAATATTTTTACGGGATTTTTTATAGGCATAAACAACTAAGGGATAATTACTAGGACATACTAATTTATATGCTTAAGCCCACAAACAAATTCAAAATACATATACATATACGCCACACTGTTTTTAATTTTGTTGGCGACAATAATTTAACGCTAACCCCAAATTTTGTTGTTCTATTCTGCCTATTAAAAACTACTCAGAGAAAAGAAGCCTAGTAAATACAATACACTTATTTGAGATCATGCCTAAAAGTAATTGAAACACGCATATAAAGAGCGTAATTTGCTAGTAGGAAAGCATTTGTGGTTAATTTGATGTCGTGTATAATTGTAAAATCGATTTGAAACTAATTTTCAATACATACATATATATGTATGTATGTACCATTAATGACAAAGGAGTTTGTACATACTAATTTATGTACATACATATGTATTTGCACAAAGCTTTGTAATTACACGTAGTTTAGAATCAGTTTCCAAGCGAACAAATCAATGACTTTTATAGCTTTAAGGTGATATTTGTTGTTTTTCTAACGCATAGAAACCAATAAATGTCAGGCAACTATAGTCCATACAGTTACTCCCAAAATATGGCGTATGGCGTTTTATTGTCAATATTCGCAATGTTTTTCATGTTAAAAATTTTTTGGTAATTTTGTACTAAAATATGGCTTATATTTTAGCAAACTCCATTTAAATGCAAAAATGATTTTGTGTACAAAAATTAAGAAAAAGTTTCGGCAAAATCGCGAAATTTTTAATACGAATTTCTAAAAAGAATTCAGGTATGCAGTTTTATAGCCCATTAAATTTTAATATAATAATGTGCAAATTTCAAATGTCCAAAAAATCGCGTTGATTTTTGAGAATTCTTTATGTTATTCGACGCTCTGAATGCGAATGCGAAGTCTGTTAGCCTCCATCACGTCAGGTTCGAGGTCATTATATTGTATTTACTAGGCTTCTTTTCTCTGAGTAATTTTTAATAGACAGAATAGAACACCAAAATTTAGGGTTGCAGAAACATTTTTGCTAGACCTATTACGAAAAACTTGTAAAACGCAGTTCAACGAGCCAACAGACTTACTTCAAGCAGCTGCAGGGTTCCTTTAATTTATAATATATCTTCAAGTAGAGATTTTGTAGTAACGTCCAAGGCCCTTTTTTTCCAAAATATAACATAATGCGGCCCTTCATTACATATCATGATAGTCCACTCGTTGTGGTAGTACTTGCATTTATGCGAACCAGGTGGAACTTGTGGTTTTTACAAGAAAGTATAAAACGCCGCTAACTGGTCCCGCTTAGGTCTCATGAACAAAACTAAATTTTAGGCGTGGCTCTGAATAATAGCCTTAGCTATGCTCTCCAGCTTCTATAGTTTCTGTATTGGTGCAAAAGAGCCTAAGCCAAAAATGGGGTTGATACCCACACATTTGCACTTTATAGGTAAACATGCAAACGGCTAAGAGTTCCGTTTTGTATGCATACATACATACATATGTTTCAGAAGCTGCAAAATCTATGAGAAGGAGGAGGCAGCTTCCCTGTCACTGGCCTATCTGGGAGTAGACAACCTAATATGTGAAGTGGCCATTTTCACGGGAATTCATTAGTTTCTAACAGACACTTATTTATGTAGTAAGAATCATTTAGTGATCTTTTGGCAATGCTAAAAGCATATACATATTTTATTTATCAGTCGAGGTTTAAGAAAGCTCTACTTCGAAAATATTTTTGAAAAGGGCTGCCACCTATTTGGAAAATTTAATTCAATTTAATTGTTAAGGTAAATGAAAAGTTACAATGTTGGCGTCAAAATAAAGTGGTTTAATAAAACTTGATTTTAAACAATTTTTTTTGAAGATGTTTGACAGCTGTTTAAAAATTTAATTCAAATAAAATTGATAAAATAAATGAAATATTACAATTAGTACGTTCAACGAGCTGATAATTATTTTGCAAATTTGCACAAATTATCAGGTTTTGGTGTTCGCATACGCAAAAAACTTGCAAAGTAGGGGAAATTGAGAGCGCAAAGTGATAGTTGATTTGCAGGGGAGTTGCTAATTCCTGCTGGAAAAATTTTTTTCAGCTGCAATTTGCCAGCAAGAAAAACAGCTGATCAAAGTCATCTGTTTGCAATTTATGAAAATGATGAAATTTATTTTGACGATTTTCAACTTTAAAATAATTTATTAGAACTGCAAATGTTTCGGAATAAAGCAAATACTCATTTACTTATGTTTGCTTAGCAAATAACTTTAGGCAACCCCCTAATTTATATTATTTTCATGTTTTCAGTTTCATGCATTTGTATGTAAACAAAGTGTCGATCAGCTGCACTAAAAACTTGTAAGTTTTTGCAAATATAAGTTCTGTTCGCTTTGCGAATGCCAGTTAGAATTCAAAGAATAAAGTATCTTACTCTCCCAAAGAGAGAAACCTACTAAGTTTTGCGCGAACAGGAATTGGCAAACATTTACAAGCTTCACTGCCAGCTGGCGTCCACGGTTGCATTTCGAGCATAATAAGTTTTTTAAATTATTTCAGGTGGAAACCAAAACAGGATTTATAAGTATATTTCTTCTTATTCTGACTTTCCTCAACATAAGCTTCAATTTCTTTGTGGAAGTCACTGTCGGATTTCCTATATCGACAGTGGTGTCGACGGCGTTCCAATTACGAATACAGCTTTTTCAGCCGAATACCTTTCAAATATTTGGAATTAATTAAATTAATTGAATAAACAAATATTTACATGCTTCTTTGATTAGTAAATCGCAGAAAAATTGTTCATTTTTGAATTGAACGAGCTTGTTGATTCAAATTAATGTTGACAAAAATGTAACCGTGTGCCACAATCCTGCTTGCAAATTCTTGCTGGCAAAAATTTACAACAATCATGCTATTTATGCTATCCGTGCAGCATGATATGCGTTATGCTCCGGATCGTGAATACCCCTAAGGATTTTTAATTGCATTATAAGCAAAATATTAGTTGGGTCGTGAGAAAGCCGTGAGTAGCAGTCCTAGTTGGAGTCGGGGAAGGGAAGGAAAATATATTATGGGTATTCACACCGAAGCTTGGTACTCGGTAGCTCGGTGTTCGGTAACTTTTTGCCACGTATTTTGTTTGCGTAATACCATTTTACACAAACAAAATACATTAGACGAAATTTGCGAACATCGAGTTACCGAATACCGAGCTCGGTGTGAAGATCCATAATATGTTTTAATGTTTTTAGCGCGCAATATTAAAAATTACAACTATTGAATGAATACACCTTTGAGGAATGAGTGCGATATGTAAGTGGGCAAATGCTAGCGATGAATACTTGTTAAAACCTTCTACTTTGTCTAAAAATATTTGCAAAAATATTTCTACTCAGTTTCATAAACTTTGTAAATCAATTGTCAGATCCAATTTCTTTCCCAACCTAAAATATTCAACTTTCGCAACGCTCCGCCTGCTGCCTTTAAGGTCAATTAACATGTATTCCCCATTGTACGCATCTGTCATATTGGCATCTGACACAGATTTTACTGGCAAAAGTTTGGTTAGCAATTTATATTTTTATATTCACGCCTATACAGCATCTTCGACCAACTTTACTTTGGTGGGTCATATGAAATCATTTAATTTTTTTTTGTTGTTTTTGCTCTCTCATTTTGCGTGCCTTCAGTTGAATACTTTAGAAATTGTATACTACTCATATTTGCACAAGTTTTCACTTCGCCTGCACTTGTCCGTCAACCACAAATACTACGTATACGTATTTTTTCCGTTTGCTAACACTTTCGAACGCACTTAAACTCTCACCCCATACCTAGTAGGAATACTTTTGAAGATAGGTGTCTACCCCTTAGTGGAAATATTTTCGAGACTTAAGGTATGCTATATATACACGATTGAGAGAATACAAAGGTTGCGCCGATCTCGGTACCGCTATTTTTCTCTTAACGAATTTGACAGAATCGTTGTTTGCATGACGTCACACTG
>NW_023458565.1:12092890-12120895 GCF_013731165.1 Rhagoletis pomonella
AAAACCAATAAATTCCAATCAATCGCTGAGTCATTTTGGAAAGCTACAAAACTTATTTTCCCACAACGCAATTTGTTGTTATATAAGTAAAACCAAAAAAAAAAAGAAACGCAAAAAAACCTCAAACAGTTTGAAAGTTAATATTATTTAATGCGTACAAGTTTACATACCTAAGCTAACGAGTTCATAAAAATGCGCAAACACATAGATACAAAAGTAATCGCACATGTGTGTAGGTGTATGTGTGTGCGTGTGTGACGGCATGCGTGTGAGTTGAACGCACATCAGTAAAATGCGGCTAAGTAGGTCACTCGCCAAAGTCGGCACGTGGGGCTGCTTCCAGACAGACAGACAGACAGACAGCTAGATAGATAGACCATCAAATGAGCGAGTGAGTGGTAGGTGTTAGACAGCAAAAGCAGCAGCATTTCTTATACATATTTCGTTTTATTTTTATTAACTTTTTTTGCGAATTCACAGCAGCTACAAATATCCTCGCCGAACATAACACAATTTTTTATTTTAATTTTTTTTTTGTTTTCCGAATGACAACATTTGCTTTATTTTGCTGCGCACAAATGTTAATTAAACACTTAGCACACAACACTTTGTCAAAAATGCGATAGAGAAATGGTCACCAATTTGTTTTTTTTTTTGCTTTTGCGAATTTCGGTGTTAAGCGCAGAAAGAAAGTTCACAACACTATTTGTACACGAAATAAATTTATAAAAAATTTGTATTTATTTTTTTTTTTCATTTCAACTCAATTGAACACGCTGTCACAATCAAGCGTAAGCAGCTCACCCGCCGCCAGCTCGCAACGTTCGAAAGCACAGCTCCAACTGTGGATCGTGTCAATCCAATCCAAAATAAAAAAGTGCCTAATGAAAACATTTCATTTCTTCATTTCTATTATGCGTGTGTGCGTGGGTCCGCCACTGCTGCTGCTGCTTGTTCTGCTTCTATACTCAAACCACCGTCTGTATACATACTGTTGTTGTGTGCGTGCACATTTTCTGCAAGCTTTTTAGTCATTTCCTATCTGATAATATTTTCTTTTTCGTTTCGAGTGTGCGTGTGTTCATTGGTGTGTGGGCTTGTGTGTGTGTGATTTTGTTCATACACGCGCATTACTTCACCCTGTTAATTGCCATTGTTGTTGCAAGTTTCTGTAAAGATCTGCTGCGTGCCGTGATCTTGGAGGGGTGGCAAGAGTTCTTTTGCTCGATGTGTGTGTGCACGTACATACCCTGCAGGAAATGTATATAACTATAAAGTAACTTCAAGTTGATTAGAAAGGAACTAAAGGTCGCTATTACTTGTATATTTTCTTTGACGAAATCTAACTATATTTCTATGCCGATGGCCATGAAACAAAGCAATACAGTATTTTTTTAAATTTTTTTACTTATTGATTTATTTACTTGATTTAACACTAGCAAATATCGGGCGTGCTTTACTGCGCCTTAAAAGTATTTTTGTGCTGTTTGATTCCCGTTTTGTAATATTTCATTTATTTTATCAATTTAATTGAATACAAATTTTCAAACAGGTGGCAACCCTGCTCAAAAATATTTTCGGCAGTAAACTTTCCCAAAACCACTTCATTTTGATACCCATATTGCAATATTCCATTTATCTAATCAATTAAATTAAATCAAAATTTTCAAACAGGTGGCAACCTTCAGCAAAAATATTTTCGGCTCTAAGCCTTCTTAAACTTCTTTCTTTTGACAGCGATATCGCAGTATTTACTTTATCTTATCAATTTACTTAAACTGCAATTTTCAAACGGGTGGCAAGTCTCTAATTTTTTTTTTTCTATATTTTAAGTTAGACCTCTAGCAATAGATTGGTTAAAACTGCATTCAATTCCATGTATTAGTTCTCGAGTGATGCGCGTACAAACATACAGACAGACAGATAGACATACATATATACGGACAGACAAATATGCTAAAAATCAGGGACGTGAACCGTTATCGAAATTCCGCAAAAAAGCTAACTACAAGTGGGTTATTTAATTTTCAATTGATAATTTTTTTCTGCAGGGTGTGTACTCGTATATTTGTATGTGTACATATGCATGTATAACTTACCAATCGAAGCGATAGCGCCGCGGTGCTTAGGAAAGTAACTGCAACAACAAAGCCAACAACACCAACCAGCCGATCGCTTAAAGGCAACAGGCAACAGGCAACAAGTGAGGCCAACAAGCACATCAAACAAATGAAGCTATGTAGAAATGAAAGAAAGAATGAAAGAAATGAAATGAAATGTGTGTAAAATAAACATATAAATGAAATTAGGTCAACATTCTTTCATTCATTTATTCATTCACCCATCTACTTTAGCTACATACATATCTATACATCTATCTATCCGTTTATACGACGCATATTTCATTTTATTAGTGCGCTGTGAGGCCACCACACAATAAGCTCACGTCCGCTCTCATCACACGCTCGTTTCAATGTATGCACGTACATACATACATACATATGTATGTAAGTATAAATATGCGTGACAAACGTACGCATGCACACATGTCATACGGAACTAAACCACGGGCATGAGGTGAGGAGCAACCCAGTTTAATCTACTTCTGTTAGTTCAGCAGTCATGAAGGTTAATTCCATAGTAGATATAGCCAGTGAATACATATGTAGTTACACACATACATACATATATACAAACTTGTACTTGAAGTAAACTAAACCCAGTGGGTACTAACTAACTAATCAACAAATATATGTACATATGTATTTATGTATGTAGATCATAGGTGCCGTTCCTACGATCAGCGGTTGCCTAAGGAAACAATCACAGCTGGTGGTCTTCATCATATCCGGGATTATAGCAGAGGAAATTCCTACCGTGCAAGTAGACTGTGTCAGTTGTTTATAATCTTTCCCTTAAAGTATGGTTTTCATGCCTAAATCATCACATTTTTTCGAAGAAAACAATTCGGTATTTATTTTACTAAATCTTTCTGCTTGCCTCAAATAGTAAAGTAAGAGTCCTAAAACCAAGAAAATCGTAAAAAATTCAAAAACCAGGCTGAGACGCCACAAGGTATGCAACACATTTCTTGTTCACCAAGACTTCAGTTGCATAGCTTTTAGAGCTAAATAATACTGATGCATACTTTTCGGGGCAGCAAACGCAAATTATTATTCCAACGTATTTTGAACTACATCTGACGACGCACGCTGCACAAATGATAACCGCACTAAAAGAATTGAGTGGACAAAAAAAAACTTATTTAATGAGAGTTGCTTTATCTAGTTTTAATCTAAATACACCCGTGCCATTATAATAAGTACATGATATTTTGACCAGTTTTCATTATTTCTCTTTTATTTGTTTATTCTAATTTTTTCATTTTATTTTTTTATAAATTTTTTTTTAAATGTCTAGCTCATTATATAACAAACTATAAATCCCTCAGCGTTTGCAGAAAAAATTCAAACAAAAAATTCACAAGAAATTTTTATTTTGAATTTTTGAAAAAGTTCTAAATTTAAAGATACATTTTTGAAAAGAGGAATTAGATACATTTTATGAAAAGAAAAATTATTATGAAAACATTTATTATAAAAAAATTTATCATAAAAAATTACTTATTCAAAAATATTATAAGTTAATTACAAAAAAAAAATGTTTAAAATAAGCTTTTTAAATATAAACGAAAACGGACAAATAATATCTCGACTCCTGCGCCACCTATCGGCAAAAAATCGAGCCATTCCCTATCAGACCATAAATGCAGGTTTTGGAAATATTTCCAACCCTGCGCTACCTACCAGCTAAATTTGGTGTGGAGTTATTTCTTTCAGTGTATGCAGTTAATATATGTACGTTCTAAACATGAACCATGGTGGCCTATAAATATGGGTTTTTCAAATATTTCGACCCCTGCACCACCTATCGGAATAATTAATTTTTTGTATTGCATTGTCATCGGGTTCTGAGCCAAGTCTGAAGTTTCAAGTCTCTGAGTCAACGGAAAGTTGGTAAAAAATTGATTCAGGTTTTGACTCAAACTAGCATAATTACATAGTTTCTAAGTCATACAACTTTAATCTGAATAGTTGTAGTAACATTGAACCAGAAGATGAAGTTTTCTGGCAGCATTTTCATTAGATTTTGGCGAAGAAAAGCCTTGAAACGTTCATATTATCAGGAATAAGGGCGTTTTCCTCGCCCTTTACAATTTTATCCACACCTCTTATTGTCTCCAAGCCTACGTTAGCTGAGAAAACGGCTTTGAATTTTTCCAACACCAATTTGGCAAGCGGTCCCTGCGCTTCTATAAGCCGCATGGGCATGTGTATATTTTTTAATCTTTTAAAAAATATTGTAAATGCTATAATCACTTTTTTAAAGGTAGAAAAGGTAAAAAAAGGCAAATATCTTAAAAAAGGCAAAAAAAGGCAACATCAAATGTTTATATATGGAATCAGGGAAAGCTAAATCGTGGACATTCTTAATCGAACATACTCTATCTCTTCAGTAGAAAAAAAGGCAATTTCCATAAAATCCGTTCCCTGCTCATTACATATGGGTGGTTCCATGGTGTCGGACGTGACGTTCTACGACTTTAGAGTTAAATAAATTATACGAAAACGGAAGTCACTTACAAAAAAATTTGCCGCTGTGTAGCTTTATCCTTTCGATTGACACACTTGACTTGACTTGACTTCGAACACGAAAGGGATCATAGCGGAAGTTGCAAAAACAGAAGTGGCTTCAGAGTGCATGTAAAACTCTGCGAATCCTGTGAGATTTTCTTTTCTCATTCATTCTTTAAATAAAGCCAAATTACGGACCATTTCAACCAAGTCATACTCAATCAGAAGCAATTCGTTTTTGGTTTTATTTTTAATTAAAATGTGACAACGGACGTGAAATATCGGAATGTGTTCTTCGAATGAAATTCAAGCTCTGTCATCGCGCTCCATCGGTTTGTACCGAGACTTTACGGCTGACCAATTACTCTGAACAGCGGCGGTGTTACAGATCTGCGGTTGCTCTCCGCGCTTTTTCTGCTTTGGTTTTGCCTACTGTCACTCCGCTCAACTCACGATTCCGTTTTTCGCCTTTGCAATTTCGCATTGCCTATTACAGCTGCCGCAGAGTGGCAACTCTAGCTCAACAACTTGGAATCCATTTCCTTTATTGCTTTTAGTATTTCAATTATGTATTATTATGTACATTGTAATATCTACATTTTTCTTGCGGTAAATTCCACCGTCATCCACCATTCAATTGAGTTTTTCTGTTTTTTTTTTTATTTTTTGGTTTTTTCGTTTTTGTCATCCGGAGACGTTATCAATTTTTGTGGTTGCCGCTTGCCATTAGTCGCACTTCGTTTCACTTCATTTGTTCTTATGTACCAATTTATTTATTTATTGGTTAGTTCATTTTCATTAACCCAAGAAAGCATAAGTTGTCGACTTGCGTAAGATTTGTCCTCCGACAGAAACCATGCCACGAATGCCTTCAATGGCATCTCCAAAAACTCTACCGAACCAACTATGTATATATGTACATATGTATGTACATATGTAGATATCTAAGTAAAGCTCATTTGTCATTGAACGGTTCAGTGTTTCATTGTGTTGTTCATACTGTTTGCAGGTCTCGCTTTAAACATACATACATATGTACATGCATATGTGTACATTAGGGTGGTCCAAGAATACATGCGTGGGGGAAAAACTTTAAAATGTTAAGCTCCCACCCCTTAGGTTTTTCTAAATGAAAAAGAATATCCGTGTTTTTTTTAACAAAAATATATTTTGAACTTACGAAGTTTGCTATGCATTTTTCTTGGGGGAAGAACACCTTTTTCGTAGAAATTGTAAGAAATTTCTGAAAATTCAATAACAATATCCAATCGTTTATTTGACAAATTTTTAACATTTCGTGCTTTTTATAGGTTCCACAAAAACTCTAAAAAATGTAAAAAGCGGACGCTTAAAAAATCATTCATAATGAAGAGAAACCGAATTTTCTGATCGGAAAATATTGATTTTCAAGTTTTCTATAGCATTTCTATGAAAGTGTTTTTTCTCATATAAAATATGTACATGGAAGACTTCAGGGGTTTCGAGGCAGTTCTAAGTATAATTTTTTTAACAAAAAAATCCTAGGATGTAAGAGCTTAACATTAAAAAAAAAAAAATGTACCGCCCTAATGTGCATACATATATGTACACATATACATTGGTATGTGTGCATTCCAGTTAGCTCTATTGGCCTTTTCCACGAACCGTCTGTCTACCTATTCTACACTTTTATGTTTGCAGTCGCTTCTGTCCGTCTTCATTTTATTTCAACTGTTTTTTTTTTGTTGTTTCTTAATCTGGTTTTGGTATGTAAGTAGTACAAATATTTGTCTTTGCAAGTGTGTTGTGTGTGTTTGTGTGTGAGTTGAGCGTTCGCTAGTGACGCGCAAACAAGTCCGTTTGTTGACTTTTATTGGCTTGTCGCTTCGTCGTTTCATTTCTTCGAGTACTACTACTCAAATCGCGTCCACTTGTAGCACTTTCATTCCTCGCCCTCCACCCTACGCCCACCCGCCCTCCAAAGGCTTTTTTGCCTTGACTTGTTGCTTAGGGACTCGACTTGACTTTCAATTCAAGACGGTGGCATTCCATAGTGGTGATTGACTTTTGCTGTTTCTGTTTCTATATCTCGTTCGGTGATTTCGTCGTGTATATATAAGTATGCATATGTATGTATGTATGTATGTAGAAGTTGTTGCATAGCATGAACAGTTATTCCGTCATGCAGACATATCGATTACTTTGATTTCTTTGTAATCAATACACTTACGAGTTTAAGTATTTAGTTTTAGGCACTAATAAGTATGTACATGCGTATGTATGTACAGTACGGACCACTTGGATTAAAAAAAAATGAATTCGAGTATGCAGTTTCACAGCCCGTTCAATTTTAATACAAAGTACAAGAGGCTACAAACTTCCGTAGATTTTTGAGAATTTTTCAATTAAAGGAGGGCGCTATTTTACAGAGCAATTCTGGCTAAGATTGTTGAAAGCCTTTTGTAAGACAACTGAAAGACCGTAGACAGTATACTTGTGGTTTGAAAGATTTTTAGTTTGCGTCTTTGATAGTCGAGACTAGTCCGGCTTTTAGCCAGATTTAGTCCGGAAGATATTACTGAAGATATTGTAAATGTGGAAAAGACCTCTGACTAGAAAGCGGGAGAGTAAGGAATAAAGGGTTTGTAGTTTCTGGCACAAAAGGGTTACAAAAAAAAAGCTCCAGTGTCAAGTTTCATGGCCAAGAGCTCTTTTGACAAAAAACAATTATAAATAATTTTGCTCACGCTGCCCCAACACTCACAATGGCCGAGTTAGCAAAGCAGTGGAGTGCCATTCGAAGGATCCGAGGTTCGAGTTCTCGGGCAGCGGATTTTTTATTTTTTATAATGTACTTTTCTTTTAATTTTTATATTTTATTCTTTTGATAAGAAAAATAAATATTTTTTTATTGAATTAAATTTTAAGAAACTAGTTTATTTAGTTTTTAGATTTTATTGTTTTAAAAAGAAAAATATTTTTTTTTTGTTTAATTTAATTTTTAGAAACTTATTTAATTTCTTTAATCTTTATTTTTTTCTTTTTAAGATGTTATTTTTCTATAAATAAAACTAAGTATTTTTTTAATTTCATGTGATTTTTAGCACCTTATTTTCAATTTTTCTTTTTTTATTTAACTTAATTTAATTTTTTTTCTTTTAATTTTTAGATTTTATTGCTCAAAAAATTTTTTTTTCATTTTGTACCATCTGTAGGAATTTTTTATATATTTTTTTTTATTCGTTTTTTTGGTTTTAATTAGTTTGTTTTTATATTTAAGTCAATTTAAAAAGAACATTTTTTTTAATATTATTTACTTTTTAGAGACGTATTTTATAATTTTTCTTTTCTTTATTTTATTAAAATCTGTGTTTACTCTCGGGTTCTTGGATTTTTAACTCAGACTTAATCCGGATCAACCTGCAGTTAATTCAAGAGTCGATCCCGATCAACGCTGCCGTCTGTTTATGCTTTAAGACAGGCCTACCTACCTTGTGCCCATCTTTCATTTGCTAGAGCATAGAAATATTCTATCACGAGTAAAAGGCATATGTATGTATATATGTATGTAAAAGTGTCATTTCGTATTCAATTCGACATTTCTACTACACAAATACTTAATTCAGTTTTAGTCATCTAAAAGCCAAATTAAAGCGAATATTATTGACGTATTCATGTGCGAAAAACGTGTTTTACAGTGATATTTGCAGTCATTGCTCTACAGCGTGAATACTGATTGCCCTAGAGACTATAATTATTTGTTGTTAAACTTGCTGGCTGATTTTTATGATTCTAGGAAAAGTCCGCACAAGTCGAAGATTAATGACTCATAGGCTGAAACTTTGTTAAACGTCTTTAAATAGAAATTTGCATTCATTATTGAATTTCTTACAAACATACATATGTACATACATACATACCTACACACATACAGAGTAAAAAGGTAGCTGCATGCTAATATATCTAATATTCACAATTATTTTTAGTAAAAAAAAAATCATTAATTTTTTATGAAAATATAGCTCATTCTATAACATAAACTATATAAATAAAATAATATAAAATTTACATAAATTAAAAAATATTAAAAAAAATCATCAAAATTGTAAACATTTTGTTCAGAATTTTTGGAAAATTTTCGAGTGTACCGTTGTCTGTATTCGTCCATATAAAATAAATTTTTATAATGCGTTATATGGAAAAAAATGCGCAACACCCTCCACAAAAAAAGATTCTTACAAATCAACGGTAATTTTTAACGACTTGAAATTTGCGCTTTGCTGTACTAAAATTGAATGGGCTACAAACTTGCATACACGAAACAATTTTCTAACAATTCTAAATAAAAGTTTTAAATTTTGATGCTTTTTTTATTTTTGTGAATTTTATATAAAGTGTTAAACTTTGATTTATATGTTATGGAATGAACTATATTTTCATAAAAAAATAATGAAAAAAATTGTTCATGAAAATAATTTAAAAAATAGCCTGTATTTCAGGCCTTCAGGGATCGCTTATTGATATCTATGTATGTGCAACCGCGTGAGACATCAAAAGCTACGTATCGATTATTGACAAATTATTCCTGAAAATTCAAGCTTATTGATTTAAGTCGTACCCAGGGCTGACGTATTTTTCTTCTGATTTTTTTACTGCTTTTTACTTCAATTAATAGTTTTTTCGTATGATTTTCTATAAAGCTATACCACCTATTCTTCTAAAATGTAGTTTCCAAACAAAACTTCTTAACGACAGCAAACGATGCTGTATTACAAAACAAAACAAAAATTCGATTAACTCCAACAAAAACTAAGTGTGCTTCTAAAGCATTCCCAGGCGCAACCTCATCAACAGCACGAACAGTATTCACATCAGCAACAATAATAATAAACAAATAAAAATAAGCACCGCATTCTGCATCAATTACAACATCGCATTGATTGTTCTGCACTCTGAATGGTTGACTCTTGCTCGATTATGTGCCTAGGTCTATTGAGTTAGAGTTAAGGTCTGCGCACTTCTGCTAGCTATGTATGTACATATGTATGTATGTAGCTGATTCGTTGACTGGCTGGTTGGGATGGTGACTCATGCGCTTGGCATTTTCAATCAATTTCATTCCGTACAAGCGCACTCACACATGCATACATACATATGTACATACATATGTATATGCATGCATTCATACTTAGATGGCAGACGCGCGCACACTCCCTAATAACTGGAAAGCTGCTAGCTGTTGACTCTTGGCTGCAAGTAAAACTGGCTAGTCAACAACTAGCAATATCTTACTGTGTGCTTGTTTATTGGCTTGCCAGCCTTAGTGTCTATACGACTGACCGTTTATACTCGCATCCATTCCACTCCGTCCCACTGTCTCACCGACCATCATCAGCATCATCATCATCTAATGCGGCCCCTCTGCTGCGCCAGCTCGCGGGTAAAATGTTTGCGACTGCGTATACTTGACTTTGTATAGGTTAATGTGGCATGGCATGCTTTCCTATACATACATAGATGTTTGAGTGAAGGTTTGCATATACAAGTATAGTATGTATTTTTGCACGAATATGCGTGCAGTTATGGCTGTTCATTATTATTGTTTTGCAGTCGTTGTGCTGACAAGAATGCAACCAGTTCAAGTCACAGTAGCAACAAAGTAAGCGAAAAACATTGCAATTACTCCTAGCACCACCACCACTAACTGGCTGGTCAATGAATGCCAGAGCGTCTATATAAAAAAAAAATCAAAAAAATCAAAAAAAAAATAAAAAACTAGCAACACACACACACATATAACCTCAGCCTTTAGCAAATATGCAATAAAAAGCGCAAGATCAGCAACAAACAAGAAATCACAACAAACAATGCACGCAGCGTGAATAGTGCTCAGTGGAGGCAAGTAGCACTGAAGCTTGCAACTATGTATGTGCATACATATATGTATGTACATATGTAGTACATACAGTGTCGATGAATGAGATCAGTTGAAGCGACGGCAAAAGAGCAGCAGCAGCAGTAACAGCATCCACGCGACTGATGCTGGAGGAGTTGGTGGAGCAACAGCAGCGACGGAACAACATTCCAGCGTTTTATTACCAGCAATGCGACGCAGAACCACCACACCGCTTAAAATGCATGGAATTGTATGTGTGTGCATATGTACATACATACATATGTGTATGTGTGTAGATATTTAAACAAGAAGCAAATAACATGCCGCGTATTAGGACAGATCCATCAGATAAACTGAATATTTGTTTTTTTATAAAATTTAAAACGCGAATTTGAAATGAATTGAAATAATATAACAAAATAAAATAAAATCAAATAAACTAAAATGAAACAAGGAAATAAAACAAAAACAAAAGAAGCGAAAAATAAAATGAAATCAAAAAACTAAAATAAAAATAAAAATTGAAAAGAATTAAAATCTAAAGTAACTTTGGAAAAAAATATATAAAATAAAATAAAACAAAATGAAAAGAAATAAAATAATATAAATTTTTTTAAATATAATATATAAAAGCTAATAAAATTAAAAAAATTAACTATCTCAATATTATAAAAATAAAGTAAAAAATAAATAAAATAAAATAAAATAAAATTAATTAAAAAAATATATAATGTAAAACAAAATTAATTATAATTAAACAAAAAATTAAAGGAAACAAAATAAAATAAAAACACTTAAAATTAAATAAAATAAGCAAAAAATAAATAAAATAACACAAAATTTAATGAATAGATAGAAAAGTAAAAGAACAAAATTTAAAGAAGTAAAACAAAGTAAAAACTATCAAAATAAAACAAATGCCGAAAAATATTAGAATCAAAAATTAAACAAAAGTAAAATAAGATAAAATTGAATTAAAAAAAAAATAATATGAAAGATAGATAATATAAAAACTAAATAAAAAAAAAATTAATTAAAAGAATTAAAATCCAACAAAACAAAAAAAAAAATAATACAAAAACTAAAATAAAGTAACATAATCAAAATAAAGTAACATAATCAAAATAAAGTAAAATAAAATAAATTCTTGCTGCAATAAGCCCAAATATAGAACATACAAAAAAAAATTAAAAAATTATTTAAGATAAAATTTAAATAAAGTAAAATTTATTTAAATAAAGAATAAATAAATTGTTTCAGTTTAAAATTGTGTCTTCTAATGTAACAGATTTACAAACATTTTTTGGATAAATATGTGTACTTACACATATATTTTTTTAAATTCAAAATTAAATATCGTTCCGTGGTTTTTGGTCGAAAATTGTGTTATGCCTATCTTAGAAAATGAATTATCTTCAGTTTTGTACAAAGATACCATCGCGAAAACGTATTTAAATGTGAACTTAAAAAAGATATACATAGTACTAAAAAAGTAATTGCGTATGTAACGCATACGCCCCGTAGCACCATACGGAGTTTCTTTTGCATTTTGTTTACTCGCACGCCTTATCTTAAAAGCCATATTATTTAAAAGTAATTAAATATTGACGTATCAGATTTTTTTTACAGTAGTCCTTATACACATACATATATATTATTTTCTTTATAAATATAACACTTTTAGAATGAACTTCGACTTTGCCAATAAAAATTGTTCAAATGAAATTTTAGTTTCTCAAATCATAGTCATCTTTTACTGAAAGTAATTTTCTCTTTTGGTGACACACTAGTTTCATTACACTAGATTCGTTCGTCTTGACAAGAAGTACATTCTCACCCTTAAATTTTAACATTTAGAAGCATCTAAAATTATTTAAATTAAAAAAATCGTAAAATTTCAAAAATTACAAAGTAGCTGCGACAGATATTCTGCATTCTGCCATTTTTATAATTTCGTGGTAAACTCTTGACACTTCACAGGTATGTTGTATTTGATGCCAACGTCTATTGCCACTAATATGATTGGTCGCGAATCTCGAGTTCAAATTCAAAAATTAGAGCGCTTTCTAAATTTATTTTTGCAGGTTCATATTCAAACTTGGGTTTGTTTGCCAAATAAAATTTCTTAGTTATGTTTTTAAATGTTTTTTGTTTTAACAACTTAACAACATATACCTTAACTCCTTTTGAACTTTCTTTTCTTTACGGTTGCGCATTCTTTAAGTTCGCTTTCACCGCTTCGTTGAACTTTTAAAATGCTAAAATAGCAATAAAGCTCAAATTAAATAAAAATTTCTCCTGGCTAGCAAGCTCTTACACACACGGACGCATACTAGTGCATATACTCATATGTGTGTATGTACATATGTATGCACATTAGGGTGCGTCACTCTCCATAAACAAAAAATCGGTATTGTTTTTGCATAAAAATTATGTATGAAGTGTATTATACTTAAAGACATACGCCAAAAAAATTTCGGAAAAACATTATCTAAGATTTATGAAAACTGGGGCGATTACAAAAGACCTCAAAAACTAAAGTTTTTTTTTTATAAATAAGATTTGTTAAAAAAAAATTTTACCAAAAAATCACCTTAGATAATAGAGTTTGAACTTACAAGGACTGCATAAAATGTTTGCATATTTTATGAACATAATAAAAATAATGAGATTTTTGGCGGATTGGATTTGGATTTGTTTTGGTATCGAAAGTCTTAAAAATATAATAAATTGTATAGTTCCAATGGAAAAATAGTACCGATTTTTTTTTATTTTTTTATTTTTTTTTGTGGAGAGTGATGCACCCTAATGTACACACTATGTAGCATAATTAAAAAAGAGGCCAAGGAACACTGTAGCGGCCAACCAAATAGAAACACATCTAAATCATATGTAGTACATACATACGCTGGTATGTATGTATGTATGTATGCATGTATGCTTGTACCTAGGCAAACCGAAATCGGCGTCTGACTCCAAGTCAAAGTCATAGCCAGCCAGTCAGCCTCAGAGCCAAAAGCGTCGTAGCATCGGGGTACCTTAACCTTTCCTCGTCGTCGGCGTCGTTTTCATTTACTTATCGGCGTTCACTTATTCAGCTGTATGTTGAGCCAATTGTTGTTGCTGCTGCGACTACAACTACTGTGGTTGGATTTGCTACTTTTCCACAATCAAGTTGCTGCTGCGACTTTCCAAGTTGTTGTTGCTGTTTCTGTTTCTGTTTCTTCGATGTGGTTGGCTTGTTTGTTTCTTTGTAAAGTTTGTGGAATGCTGTCAAACAAGATCGCAGATTTATAGACACACACACACACACATACACACTTATTCACATTCATACCTACAAAGTCACTCATATTGCACTTACGAGCTTAGCGCAATAAAACTTTCAAGGAATCCTCAAACACAAACACTTACATATACATACATATGTATGTACATACATAAATACTTGTGTACAGGTATGCAAAGAAGCGCGTCAGCACTGTTCGCAGGGTCAAACGAAAAAATGAAGAAAAAGCTTGACACTGAAAATGGCGAAAAAATTCCAAACTCTTTGGACTTTGCCTAAGCGCCATTAAGGATGTCAGTCAATTTTAGTATATTTGTTAAAAAAAAAATTATCTCCTAAAAAGTCTTAAAATCACCATCTGATAGTATACTACATTGTTGCTACATACATGCATAGGTACATACATACATACGTATGTACATGTGTGCCCTCTGCTCACTTTTGTTTATTCATAACAGTAAATTGCTTATTTCATACATCCTGTAGTGTCATATCCGCTTACGCCTACAAACATACAAACATACATGAATACATATGTATGTATGTATGTACGTGCATGCATTTCACACTTAATCAACTGTCGCGTCGCCATGTGCATATCACTTTTTTCTTCATACATATGTATGTACGTATGTATGTATACCCCAAATATAGTATGTCTGTCCGTCTGTCTGTCTGTAACAACATACCATTTAGTACATTTAAATAATTTCACGAATTCAAACGTCACGTTCACTTAACACCATTCACCATTCAACAACCTCGCTCGCTTCGATTTAGCATACATATCTTTCTAGGACGTTGGCTGTTGTTTGACATATTCGGTACACTGTTCATTCTGTAACTGTTAACTATGTACTATTGAAAATTGCTTGGTTGGTCGGTCGATTGCTTGGCAAACTTTGCTTTATCTCGATATTGATATATTTTTATGTAAGCGTTAGCTGTGGCCTGTGGCCAGTATGTTCCACGCTGCTGCAACAACTGAAATTTACTGAATGAAAATGTGTCTTTTCTTTTCATTCGATCATTCTTTATACACGTTTCGTTTTCTTTCGCTCACTCAACCCACTGTTTCGTTGTCGCGTCTTTTGGCTATTGTTTTCGTTGTTGTTGTTGTTGTTGCTGCTGTTGTAGTCTTCCCATCGCAAATGTAATCTTAGTCCAACATCATCGTGATCTGCTGCTTGAACCTCATATGTATACGAGCGGCTCTCTTTCTCACGCTCACGCTCATACATTCATACACACATATGAATGTACATCGGTATCTCAGTCTTCATGCTTCACGCTTTCTTTCAAGCTGTCGCGCTCATTCTTTATTTGTGTTTCCGTTTCCTCTCGCAATCTATAGCACCACACCGTGCCGTTGCTTCTCTTCAAGTACATTCTCTTTTACGTAGCACAAATCTTACAGGTAAGCCCGATTTTTATCAAATGACGCATCAGTTCATTGTTTGAGTCTGCTCTTTGCGCTCGCACGCACACAAATGAACTCATATTTGCCTATAAAACGCAACTCTGCTTATGTCAAATGAGCGTATAAAAAGCGGTTAACGAGTCTTAAGTTATTTAGAGTATTCGGTTTTATGAATTGACAAACAATTTCTTATGCAAGCATATACATTAGCATGGCGCGAAAAAATTTATTTTAAAATTTTAATAGTGCGTAAAACCGTGAACCATGTTAAGCCGTTTTCCGATCGGATAATACTTATTTACGGATCCCCAAGAGCCTTAAAGCTTCGAAAAATCACTCAAATTACAATTATTTTTTATTTTTTAAATGATTTTCTAGATTTTTTATTGAATATGCAGTTTTATAACCCAATAAAGGGCAAGTTTTAAGTTGCTAAACATATTTTTTATTAAAAGTTACTTTCTTAAGTATATAAAAAGTATTTTCAAAACATACTTTGTATGGAAAGCTGTCAGCAAAAAATCAATTTTTGCGCTGCACCCTAATGTATATGAGTATATTTGAAATTGATCGAAGTCTTTCTAGAAAATCTAAAAAAAAAGGTATAACAGAACCATAATCGGAGAGATTTTTCAAAACTTTCAAGGCTCTTGGGGCGACCGTGAATATTATTCAATCGGAAAATGGTTTAACATGGTTCCATGTGATCATATTTCTTGGAATTTGGAGATACGATTTGTGCAGGTCCTCAATGGTATTTCAAGTTCTGTCTCGTCTAAGGTCGGTGTTTGTACGCCTAAAACGGCATACACATTTCGCAAGTTGGTGTAGGTTGAGACAGATTCCCCCCCGCTTCAAGCAGTGTGTTTGGGTGTTCACGCCTCTACCACCCTTCTAGTAATTGCTTGTGCTCTCTTACAGGCATCATTTGGGCTTCGTTACCGAGATGATGTTTCGATGACATCAGAAGGAATCCGGTGGCTGAGCGGATTGCTGTATGTTGGAAAGCCTGTAGCTTCAGCCACTGCATCCTGCTGGTTCCCGGCGACCGCATAGACGCCGCAGGCTAAACTCATACTTGAGTAGAATCAATGAGGATGTGCCCAATCAATCCCCGGCATGTGGAGAGTCGCCACATAACTCCCGGCACCTCTTCACATTCCCTGAGAACCCCACTCAGCTGACGCTCCTGTCCCTATGGACAGCCCCTGTGGAAGTCGCACACTTCCAGGGTCTCCCCCTAACTGAAATTGACGACAACGTTGACGGATGAACCGACCCGAACGGGGCTTAGTAGCCGCTACAACAACAACGCCGCATATTTTCGAGCCGGCCACGACGTTCCTTGGTCTTTGTCCCAAGTGCTGTAGTCATCCTTGTCAAGTTTGGTTGGGGGACAGACTGGCCATCTTAAATGTCATTTTTCGTTATTTTTTTTTGTTTTTTTCTTGAATATAATTCTCATATCGTTAACTGCTTTTGTCACTTGGTTGAGAAGAGGTTAGAGTTAGGTTTAAGAGGTTGATTTTAGTAATGCCAGCACACATAGGGTCCTTTGTGATAACACCGAGATCTCGAAACGCCTAACTCGTTTTGAATAAGTACGTGGAGTCATCAAATCTGAGCAGCTGTCGCATGTGCTCAACTGGGTACTACGTTTAGATCGTTTAAGAATCCTATACCCAAATGCTATTGTCGTCTTCTGCATGGTACAAAGCATACAGTGGATGCCTGACAGTTGCGTGTCCCCTTAAAAGAAAGTGGCTTGTCAGTAGCACTTTAGTTAATCATATTTCCCTCCCTCTAAACGAGCGAAGCTATTGTGATTTTTTCATGCACCACCCTATCCTAGCCACATGAGCCTGGCTGAGTTGTAGTTGCTGCACAATACCGCTTCTAACTCGCTTCATTTAGGAGTAAAGGCCTATCTACATAGAACTTTCGCGCTGCGTTTGCTCCGTTTTGATAGCATTGCGTAAAAGCGAGGCGAATACCACAGCGGCGAGAAGTGTTTATTTATTTTCGGACGAAAATATGTAATTCTTTGTTGGTTTTCCGCTGAGCTTTCGCCAGTTCATCAGCTATCTTACTTTCTTCACTGTGCCTATGTCGGAAACCCAGGAAAGAGGCGTGACCATAGACCGGCACCGTGTGAGTAACTCTGGTATTTCTCGACTATTTAACTTAAATTGGGTAAACGTAGATAATATTTCTAACAACGGTGCCTGGTTTTAGAATATATCATTTCTTTATTTCTTTCCCTCCTAGAACTTGGAGGTTGCTCGTATGATTTCACAGACGTAACCACAGAGCGACACAAAGTTTCGCGGAGTACCTACAGAGAGAGCTTTTACTAGAGTGATAGCTGCTTCATCGGCCACCCAGCAACTATTTTCAATCTCTTCTGGAAGCGACTAACTTATAATTTGTCGACTTTCCTAATTCGCGTAAAATTATGTAAAATTATTTTGTTTCAAACAGTTGCATACTTTTAGGAGCTATATAAGTAAGATACGATTTCGGAAATGACTGATATACAATGCATGCATACAGCTGAGGTGTGTGAACATATATTAAGAATTTGTGTAACCATATGAATAACTGTCAAATGGGGCCACCAACCACCCAGCAATTTTAGTATCAAATCTAGCTAATGCATCTCCACCGCATACCACACAAAGTAAGTACGAAGGTATGGATGAGTGTATATATCCAAACATATACATACATACAAGCATATTTATTACCTTATATGTACATAAATAGGTATAACGAGCAAGACAAAAATTCCGATATAACGGCTAAATGGCTAATGGATCGAACTGTGGAACAGGAATGTGACAGCTAGCGGTCAAGCAGACGGACACATTGAAATACACACAAAAAAAAAACCAACAGAAATAATGTAAACCGACTTCACAGATCGAATATTTACGCTCATTTTCTCTCTCTCTTTCTCTCTCTCGATCTGCAACTTCTCTCTCACACTAGCTTAATGCTCTTCGGTGCTCTTTACACGACCCTCCCCCCAGACAGCCCCCGCCCGCCTGCTTGCCTAATATTGTATTTTGTTTCGAGTTTAGTGGCTGCCCACCATGATGACGACGTTGCTGGTGGATAGCCTTCGACGTTGTATGTAGCTTTAGCTGTATGTGTTTTTACTTAAGAAATTCATTCTAGAAGTTACAAAACCGCATTCCACACACGGACTGCCACTGTCAACGATTGCGACTGCGTTGCTGACTTCGAAACTGAATTTGACTCTGTTGCGACGACTTTTTGTGTGACTCTACAATTGCTGGAATGTTTGCATGTATGTACACATGTGGAGTAGGATGCATGACTCTCCAAAAAAAAAAAAAAAAAAAAAAAACATAGGTACCGTTTTCCTATCGGAATTATAAAATTTATGACATTTTAAGACTTCTGCCAAAATAGTTTGGAAAAATATCAGGATTAAGCGAGCTGGACTGACTTGAAAAAAAAAATCAAAAATCTTTTTATTTTGATTCCGTTGATAAAGTTATTAAACAAGTTAAAGTTATTAAGCTTAGACACTTCTATCCTCTGTGGTGTTTTTGAAAAAAAGAAAATTTGAAAATATTACATATTTATAAAAATCTTTTGCACTTGTACTTTAAAACCGGTGCAGCTTACGTAAATGTTACCATTTTTTGTTTGGTTTTAATAAATTTTATAATTTTCTTGAAAGAACCACCACTGTTTTTGGTGAGGCACCTTAATGTACATTTGTACATTACGTGTTTTTGTAATAACTGTGCGTATGTACACACATGTGTGTTTCTATGCTCATATCTATGTAGGTGTGTATGTAACTGAAGTGTGCGTCGTGTATTTGATGATTTTATGAATTAATGGCTGAAATGCCAAAGTTGTATGTTAGTTTATTTGATTGTTTGTGTATCAAGTATTAGATACTAATATGTATGTATTCAGAATTCACATTTTTGTGTATTTTTTTTTTGTCTTGTTTTTTGTTTGTTTGGTTACTTTTTAATGTTCACTGTAATACCGAATAGCGTTGGGCTTTCATACAACATTTTCAAGTGATGATGATGATGCTGTTGTCGTAAGCATTTTGGAATTTTTAAATTTGTAATCGCATTTTTACAATGTTGTAAGTCATTTTTTAATTTATTAGTAGCAGCATAAATACCGGATATCTATGTATGTACATACATACATATATACAAAAACTTATTCATACATCAAAGGTATTTTGCTACATTTTTATCGTTTCTTTTATAAAATATATGTATGTATCTATGTGTGTGTATGCGCGCATTCTATGGGATTTTCTTGATAGTGGAATTTGTCATTGAACGTTTAAAATTTTTTGTTTTTTTTTAATGTCTTGGATTTTCTTATTTATTTTTAAGTACTTACAAAACAAGCATAATAAACTGTAGGGTAGGTAGGTTTGATTGCTCGCCATCGCCGCAGCTGTAGCTTATTAAAAGCAAAAATTATGCTACTTTTGTTGTTGCCAAGCGTGGAGGTCGTCGTTAGCTTGAAAAAATAACTCAGAAGATATTGATCGTAGCATGTTTTTGTTTGTTTGTTTATATATTAGTAACATTCAGCAGAAGTTTCAGTTCAATATAAATTAATATTTTTCACTGGAAAAATATGCGTAATAAGTAATTACTCATACGCCTATTCCCACTTCACACCGGAACTGCTATGTGTTTAGCATACTTTTAGGGTGAATGGAAGAATGACTGGCTCTGGAACAGATGACCAATTAAGATTTTACCAGATGGGCCGAAGTAGACAGTAGAGTTGGAGGAGGTGTGTTCTGTCAGGAACTCTCCGCAATTCTCATGTCTAAGCTGCCAGATTTATGCAGCGCATTTCAAGCTAAGGTGACAGTCGACTGGCTAAATATATGTCATTTACAGCCAGGCGGCAATCTTAGCGCTGGTTGGTTCATTGTATGATGAAAACTGGTCGGGCAGTGTCTCATCTCTCTCACGATCCACTAGGAGAACTTTCAAGTTTCAAGTCTGATTTCAGGGCCAGGGTACAGTGACATTGCAGAAAACTGTAAAGCTTATGAAAAGCTTATAGAAGTTGGATTGTAGCCAGCTCAACGAAACCTCCTACTTTTTGCTTTGGTTCTGACAGGTGTGTTGACTGGGCACTGTCTATAAGCAGGCCATACGGTACTACTTAAAATCTTTTTCAAAACTTGTAGCTATTATATAGTAATGCAAAGTTGGTTGCACCCCAACTTCATTGGAAGCGATTAGTTGAAAGGCCGTTCACACCAGGCGATTTTTGCAATTTTTTTCTTTTAGCTAAAAGTTGCCTGTAAAATCGCCTCATGCCAACACCGTATTTTTAGTAACCTAAATGGTACATATTTCAATTTTGGTAAGAATGAATGGAAATCTTGTATCATTTGAGTTAATAGTTGTTTATAAAAGCGCCACAGAAACATAAAATCATACGAAATTATATCAAAAATGTTGCTCTAAAATTAATTTATGATTTGCTAGGTACTTACAGGCATCTGTATATCTTCTTTGCGGCATCTTAACAATTTTAGTTCCAGTCACGAGGTCAGAAGAAATAAAGGTGAAATGCTTCGTTCTTCACAATTCTATTTCAAAGGCAAGTAGTTTAGCTCTTCCAAGATCATGCACCTAAAAGTTAAAAGCAAAAATGTATGGCTTAAATTGTAGATTATTATTTATTTTAAATTCAAGTTTTAAAAGCAAAAAGTTGTTAAATAAGTGAAAAATTGTTTTCAAAATTTACTAAAAACAAAAGCAATTGTTCTAAGATTTTTAGCACACAATAAGTAATCAGCCAAGTCTGCCAGCGGTATGACCAGGCTAGCCTTTTTGATACTAGATTTAGGATTTTATTTTATGCCATAGCCTCAGAACTAGGTCCGACTTTGTGGTTTTTTCTGGCCTTTTTTACTTAAAGTATCCATACTAAAATTTGGACTGTAACTTATAAAAATACCATTTTTTGAGAAAATACTTTCTTAGCTTTTTTATTAAAAAAAAAATACTAAACAATTTTCTTGATTTTTTTTACATTGTGATTTGTTGGCGTACTATTTACTAATGTAGTCTGCTGTAGAAAATAAACTGAATTTCTTTTTGCATACCTTGAAATAATGTAGCCATTATTAGCCTAATAGATGGTAATTTGCGTTTTGATGAGAAGGAATTAAAAAATTGATGACGGATGAATATGCTGACTTCTTTTTAACTTCATCTACTTTTCAAAGGGTATAATTTTTTCTAATCTTTTTTCAAACCCAATTTTGCTTCGCTTTTTGTGATCATCTGGTCACACTGTTTGGCAGTATGAGGGGCATAAAATAAGAAGTTGCATGCTGTTGCATTTTTTATTTTTATTATTTTTTTGGCGATCAAAATTAGCTATAGCGATTGTGGGAATCCGGTTGCAATATTCCAAAAATTAGAGAAATATCTATAAAAAGGTTGGATAATGTTTACACGATGCAATTACGTATGCAAATTGGGTCAATTGGCAAAATTCAATTGTGTTAGAACCCCTTAATGAAAATGAAAAAAAAAAAATCACTCATACGCCCCGTCAACATTGTGGATTTTACACTTGCCGTGTTAACAGGTTTGCTTTTTCAAAATTTATATTTTGTAGTGTACTCGTATTCAATTAAATATTGTAAACTATATAAAAAATATAACAACATAATCAGATAACCTAATAACCAAGCAGGTGTGAACAATCACATTGTGTTTGAATCTAATCAACAGCGCTAACTATTAGAAGATGCCCAAGTTTTGGTTGGGGATACAACCCGCGACAAAAGATAGCACATCAACAAACAAAGTAATTTTTTATATGGAAAAGATTGCATAACACCGCCAGCAAAAAAATGATCAAAAATCAACGCGAGTATTTAGAAACTTAAAACTTGCACTTTATTATACTAGAATTTAATAAGCTATAAAATTGCATACCAAAAAAATTAAAATACGCCCCTTTCTAGGCGGATGAAATGGGTTAGAGTGCTCCTTTTTGCACGAGTTCAGTGGCGATCTCATTTTATTTAGAAAAAATTTGTACCCCCAGCCTAAGAACACAAGCTCGATTGATCAGACCGACCAAGAAAGTTCAGCTTGCTAAGGCACACTCCGCAAGTGTTGCTGTTGCCTGAATAGTTCGGAGGTCCTTAACAGCAGTTTGGCTGTCTGTCAAGATAATAACCTGGTTTAAGCCATAACCGTTATAGGTTCTCTGTTGCTTTTTCTTTGGCACTATAAGCAAGCGTTTGTCGGTTTGTGCTAATAGGTTCTTTTCATAAGTACTGAATTTTCAGCGAAGGTCGTAGTTCATATATGTATGTATATGTGTAAGTAGGCGCACTCTTGGAAATAAACATATTCGATATTCACTTACTCTTACTTGGTATTGTTTGCGAAATTTTCGCATTGTACATTGACATTTTAGCAAAGAATGAAATTACTCTGAAATAAATAAATGCATACTTAAAATAACCGTTGTTATTACGTTATCTTAAGAATTTTTATTTTGTACTTTATAAATGTGTGCATAGCTACATATTTGTATGTAGGTATGTATGTATATATCGACGTCAATAGACTTAAATGACAGTAATCGCATGGCTTAAGTACCTGTGGCGCCAGCAAGAAAATATTTTTATACTTACTTGCACATATATATATATATATATATGTATGTCTACGCATATGTATACTTAGGCATGTAAGTATAAAGGTATTTAGTCATTTATATGTCGGTTGATATGTATGTATGTAAGTGTTATTGGCAAAACCATTTTTACACGGAATCAGAATCTTATCGCACGTTTTTTATTTAGCTATTTGGACTTCGCAGTCAAGTGACCGACTTGCCACGCACGTATGTACGTACATACGTAACTCAACTGAACTGTTTCTCATGTGACAGGAATGTCATAAATTCAACAGTGATTGCGGATTTAGGGTGTGTGTGTTAGTGTGTGGTTAGGCTATTTGACCAGACAATTGTGGTGTGTAGATATCTACATAGTACAATATTTGTTGACGCATGTAATTTGAGTGAATTATACATATGTATGTAGTTAAGTATGGCCTGTGTGAATAATGAAAGAAAAATTGCAAAATCAGAAGCGCTAAAAACGGCATTGAAATTGCACTTGGGTATGCCTATTATGAAGACGGGAGGAAAAAATAGTTCGATTCGCAATGATGAGTAATCTTAAAATGTATACTACATACATATGCACATACATACATAAATACATGAACGCTTGTATATATGCAATGAAAAATACCAATTGCGAAAATTGTAGATCACATCCTGTGCAGTTCCGGCAAATTTCTATCAACTTACCACACTCTTTCGCAAGAAATTAATCAATTCTGGCAACTATCTAAAAAGCTCTTTTCTGTCTTTCGAAGGACTAATTGAAATACCTGCTAGCGAAGAGGTGTTAGCGTTATTCTGTTTTTCCTTAAGCAAAATGTTTTCTAGAAAATTTAATTAAATAAAGACAAAATAGGTATTTTTCTTTCTAAACCAATAAAAAACTAAAAATTTAAATGAAACTAAATAAAAAAGAAAAATTAAGATTAAAAATTAATACAATAATTTTATACGAATTGTATGAAATTGAAAAAAAAAAAAAAATTTTGTTTAACCAAAAAATTTACAGAAAATTTAATTAAAAAACAGAATAAAATTTCTAAAAGCTGAATGAAAGTAAATAAATATATATATTTTTTTACAATAAAATTTTTGAAACTTAAAAATATATATATAAAAAATTAAAATTAAATTGAAAAATTATAAATAAAAAATATAAATAAAAAAGAGAGAACAAATAGGAACATACAAATTAAATTAAATAAAAAAATTCCTTTTTCACACAACAAAACCTAAAAATTGTGAGAAATTTAAATTTAAAGAAGAAAAAAATTAAGACAAAAAGGAATAAAATGAATTTCTAAAAATTAAGGGAAATTAAAAAAAAAATTGTTTTCTTTTAAAACAATAAAATAAAAAAATTAACAGAAATTTAATTAAAAAAGAAAGTAAATTCCTATAATCTAAATGAAACTAAAAAAAAATGAAAAAAAGTTTAAAATTAAAAAAATCTAAAAATTGAAAAAATAATTTGAATAAAAAGACAAAGTCTAAATGAAATTAAAAAATCTTTTTAAAACAAAACACTTAAAAAATTTAAATAAAAAAATTCGCGTTTTACAATAAAATCTAAAAGCAAAAACTTTAAAGAAATTTCAATTAAAAATTAAGATTAAAAAAAGAAATAAAATTTTCAAAAAATTTGAAATTAAAACAAAAAAAAAATAAATTTCTTTTGAAGCCGCAAAATAAAAAAATTACAGAAATTGAATTCAAAAAAGAAAAAGTAAGTTCCCAAAAGTTGAATGAAATTACAAATATATATTCTTTTAAACAGTGAAATCTAAAAAAGAAACAAATTTAATTAAAGAAAAAAAGTAAGTTTGTAAAAACTAAATTACATTAAATTTTTTTCTTTCTAAAGCAATTAACACCGGTTTCACCAGCAATTTAAATGGAAGACGATTTTTTTATTTTCTGTCAATTTCCATATAAAATTCAAAAAATTAAAATCATTTTTCACTTAAGTAGCTTTCGTAAACAAAAAAAAACCGGTGCTCACGAATTCCAACCTCGGATTTCTCGAATGGCACGCCAGTGCTTTGCTCAATGCCAATGCAAGACAAGCCGCTGCTAGTTAGCCAAAAAATTTATATTTCTCTAACGTTACATGGAAATTACAATAGTTAGGGTCATACAACGGTCGTCGTCATCGTCATCGTCACCCAGCCGAAATGGACCCTCATAATTTATGCACACTGCAGGCGGAAAAACGCTGAAAAGGTATTAAGGCAATTATGCCATCTTCAATTTTATGCTTGGCAGCTCAATTGTGCACATGCGCACGTGGGTGCTCGTAAGCACCCAGTAGTGAAAATTTCTGCAAGCCAGTTTAAAGTTAAAAATTTATGTGACTTGAGCAAGAAAAAAGACGGTCTAGCATTAGCATTTAACGGTTGAATTGCCGTTTACACGGGTCGATTTTGGTTGAACGACAAAAATCGACTAGAAAATCGAAACACTGCAAAATTTCGAGAACAGATTTCGCTCATCGCTAAGTGATTCGAAATTGTCGAAGTTATTCTAGTTCGGAACCAGAATTGTGTCGCTCTAGTTAATGATTTCCCTGCAGGGTGTGTACGAATTTGTATAAGTGGATGTATATGTATCTATATTACATTAGGGTGTTCTTTAAAAATATTAACAGTATTTTATTATATGGAAAAAGTAAAAGCTACCACGAAAATTTAATAATTTTCGAAAAAAAAATTTAAGTGTCGCTACCAGGCCTTAAAAAAATTTATTTTTTGTAAATCGCGAAAATTCGACAAAAAATTTTACTTTTACCAGTAATATCGAGTTTATGAATTTATATGAATAAGTTTCAATAACACATACTTATGACAAATTCATCATATTTCAAGTTAAATTTTTTTCGAATTTTTGCGCTTTAAAAAAGTAAAAAAAAATTGTAAATTCTGGTAGCGACGCTTCAAAATTTGTTTAAATGTTTAGATTTTTTGGATGTCTTTATTTTGTATGTATTTAGAACAAAATAAAACAGTGTCCCATATTTATAAAATTTAGATGTTGATATTTTTAAGTAGCACCCTAATGTACATCCATATGCATGTTAAACGAACTAGCGGGGTACGGACCTACATATCATGCAACTGAAAAATGCATGAATGTTTGTATATTCAATTCTTATCTAGCCAAAGCGGCGAGTTAATTTTATTGCCGTTAAAAACATCCACTTGATCAGAGTCGGTGAAATCTTTTTTTTTTTTAATTTGAAGATAGTTTTGGAAATGATTATCCCAAAAGTATTTTCTTGAAGCAAAATCGGAGTAAACTCTCCAGTCTAATAGTGCCAAAAATCTGAAATTTTAAGAAAAATCTATTGCTTCTGCTGGATTTCCACTAGGCATTAAATGGCAAAAATTACAAATGACAAAGTCGGGCATTAAAAAATAATCGTGTCATTACATTAAAAAAATTGTCATTAAGTTCATTTCCACATGGCATTTTTTTAAATGGCATACATTTTTTGTCATTTCAATTCCTAGTGGAAATTCGGCATTAGTTTTTATTCATATGGCTCAAAAAAATAATATACATCTACTGAGCTTAAGATTCCCTAACATGTACTCATCTCCGATCAAAAACCAGAATTTTCATCCCCGCAATTGAGTAAGCATTTTCTTCATGAAATTTGCCACGATGTGAGGCTAAGCGAACGTTAAAAAATTTGCATATTTACATGTTGGCATGTTGGCAAAAGGAAAATAGCTGCATACACATTATAACGGTGCAGTGAATTATAGCAATCCGTGAAAAGAAATCATATTTTGCCTTTATGAAAAACTAGAAAGTTATAATGCGAGTTTTTCAACAATTCCCATCGTAATCTTGCTGTGTTATGTAGATAGATGCATATGTATGTCTATATGTATGCAAATATGCAGACCACGTTAAGCGATTTTAATAATTTTAATTTTTTAAAGGAAAGGTGTTACCTCACAGGTGGTCCCATACTAATTTGATGTAAATCCGATCATCGGATCCTGAATAAATTAACGATAATCTTAAATTTTTATATGAGAATTGAAGTCGGTTTTGTTTTTTGCCCAAAAATTACTTGTTAAGAAACGTATTTAATGCTTTTGTATTTCTAATTTAAATATTTATTATTTTTAGATTTTGTTTTTAAAATAATTTTTTTTTGTTAAATTTCATTTAATTTTTAAGTACAATTTTCTTTTATCTTTTAATATTTTTTTTTTCAATTAAATTTTATTTCAATTTTTAAATTTAGTTTCAAAAATATAAATATATTTTTAATTTAATTTAATTTTCAGGTACTATTTTCTTTTTCTAATTTAATTTTATTTTAATATTTAAATTTGATTGTTTAGAAAAGAAAAATTTATATTTTCTATTTCATTTAATTATATTCAACAATTTTATTGAGCTTGAGGCCGTTTCTAATGACAGAATGTTGTGTAAAAACTACAATTTACAACTAGGCAGAAATTGTTATTGTTGTTTTTTCACAAAATTTTTTCATTAGAACCGGCCTCAGCTCAATAGAATTGTTGAATATAATTGTTATAAGGCCATAAATAACAAAAAAACATATTTCATTTCATTTTTTTTTTTAATATTTTTATTTATTTTTTCTTTTAATTCTTCGTTTTTTTTTTTGTTTTTAAAAGAAAAAGTGTATATATTTTCTTTATTTATTTTAATTTTAAAAAGCTTTTCGTTAGCAGATCTTTCAATTAGTCTTTCGAAAGGCAATACAGTAAAGAGATTTTAGGGTAAGTAGTTGCCAGAATTGATCACTGTCTTACGAAACGTTTTTGTCTTTTGAAAGACTATGGTGAGTTGAAAGACAGTTGCCAGAATTGCCCTGCAAGTCTCAACAAATGTATTTAAATTCGGAAAATTTGTAGCGAGAAATGAGCGTTTCCAGGCACGATATAGCAGCTTAATTGGCACTGCAGATTTTGGTCTGTTTAAAGCACTGAGTTTCTCAGAGAACGAAGTTTTCCTTCAAGTGCTATCCAACTCCTGCCCTTTTTTTGCGGACACTAGACATATAGACATTTTTGGCTTAATCCCTTAAAAGAGATTTAGGATCTCT
>NW_023458565.1:12120905-12131516 GCF_013731165.1 Rhagoletis pomonella
TTTTTAAAATATTTTGAATAATATATAATTTTTGTAATATTTAACGAAACATGTGTGTAAGTGTTTCTTGTTAAAAATAATTATTCATAAGCCATCCTTTCATTCATACGTACATATGTGTGTTTGTATTATATGCATGTAGTACATTCATACCAGAAAAATAGGTGCTTAAATTCGGGGTCTTAAGAAGGGGTTGCTTGTTGGGTATCGATATAATTATCGACTTCGGTATGAACATTTTCCGCTCAATTTCAATATTATTTATTGCTATTTCCACCTTTTTTACTGTATCGTTATCGATATAGCGATCGATTTTGTTGTAAGTTACCTCTTCTCGGACATATAAAAACAGTGAGTATAATTAGGGTGACCATATTTATGAGAGCCGAATACGGGACAAAAAAAAATTTTTCAAATTTTTTTCCACACTATTTTCCCTGAAACAGTATCCTGATAGTAACATCACAAATTTGTAGGATATTTTTCTCGAGATTTTTACCCCGTAAAATATGTTTAAAAAAAATTCGTTAAATTTTAGTATAAAAAAGTGCAATTTTAAGTCGGTATGTCTTACAGCTAATTTTTGGCATTTGTTTTTTTTTTTTTGTTGACGGTGTGACGCATTTTTTCATACAATGTATGTATGTTCGACCTTTTTTTTATGAAAGAGAAGCAAATGAGCAGCACTTTCCGCTCGCACTTTATTATCCTCAATTTTAATGAGTTACCAAACTGCAAGCCAATTTTTTTTTTCTAAAGATTCTAATTAAAAAGTTTGAAATTTCGGTGAAACATGCAGAATTAATTTTTATAGTTTTTTGCACAAAGTTGGAAATATGTTTTTTTTAGGAAAAAAGCTTTACTTTCATAAAATAAATAATAAACATTAAATAAGCCAAAAAAATAGCCAAAACTTACTGTCCACTAATTGTCCACTGTACCTATTCCTCGTTTCGAATCACAGGCATTCAGATTAGAAAATAATAACTGTTTATAAAGGAAATTACTATTACGGATGGTCACCGTAAGTATAATATATACTACTCACAAGTAGGGACCGAAAATAACCGTTAAATATCGAGATTTTTATTTCTAGATCATTGCAAAATTGTTATTTTTTCGATCATTTTTAACCGTTATAATGGAGACTGCAATTTTACGGCAGATTTAGATCTTTTATTATCTAAAAAATTTATTCTGAAAATAGCGGTTATAATTATGTCGAAAAATGAGTACAATTATTTTTGATAGCAAAAAAAAATAATAATAAAAAGAATGAATTAATGTTACGGTCCCTGCTTACAAGTGCTGGCATGAATGAAGCGGCTGCAAGCGCCTCTAACTGCAGAACTATTTAGTGTCGGATGGACCTCAAACATGTGCATATGTACAGGGATACTATACATGTGGGTGTAAAGCAGATACATACATACATATATGTAGATGCATGTTTGATAGATTGAGAAATAAAGAGCACAATTTCATTCAATGTAGTCTATTTAATTTGTAAAAGTATTTATTATGCACAGTAATCAGTGGTAACAGATACAAATATATATATGTACATACAGTATGAGTATGTATTTAGCGACTGTGACGGTCTGGCTGAATGATATGTGGGTTTGTCTGTCTCCACATACTATCTATATGTATGTATGCAGGTATGTATGTAGGTGTGTATGAATGCACCAGCATGCATGCAAAGCACATAAAAGCACACGAACATATGTATGTATGTACCGTTTGTAGGTACATATACAAATATGCTTTGTATAGCTAAAGTTCGGTTCAATGAACTGGCGTGTATTTCATTCATAAAAATTTTTACCCGATTCCATAATTCGCCAAGTAGCGAAACTGCATGCATATCGGCATACATACACATAGTATGTATATGTACATATGTTTCTATGTATGTATGTGTGTGACTACATGTACTAAACCGTGCATATGTGCAAGTAAACAAGTGCACTTCCCACTCTTTCGTTTTCACAAAAAGTTTGAATTTGTGCCGACAAAAATTTACAGTGCCGGCCAATTGCATAGCGTTCTCTTTTGATGGCCAGTATTGATAGTTTCCCTTTTGTGCATTTAATGTTTATAAATTTTCTATAAAAATATAGCATACTCTATAATCCGATTTTCAAACTTTATACAAAATTTCTTTTAATTGAAGAATTTCAAACTAAAAAAAGTGGAATTCTTTTGAGTAAACAGTTTTGTAGCCCATTAAGTTTTAGGTTTTTTTTTGATATTTCTTTTTGTTGAAGGCGTTCCGCATTTTCTTCATACTGCCTTTTTTATTATAGAAGAAAACCCTCGACAAAAAAGAAATCTAAAAAATCGCGTTGATTTGAATTTGAAACGTCCATCTTATTATGCTTAAATTGAACGGCTTATGACAGCCAATTTCATGAAAGCAATTTAAAAGAAAAATGATTTAAATTTTTTAAATTTTATACGAAAATTTGTAGAGTTTGAAAACTTGAAAAAGTTCGAAATTTTGATGAAAATTTTTTGAATTCTTATAAATATAGTTACAAAATTGGATTTACATGGTTTTGTCAAAAAGATTGTAGTGTTGTTGAAAATTTGTTGAGTTATTATAAATTTTGTAGACAATTTTTAAATTTTAAAGTTTAAGTTTTGATAAAAATTTGTTGAATCATTATAAATTTAATAGTTTTTGAAAATTTGAAGTTTAAAATTTTGATGAGATTTTTTTGAATAATTATAAATTTTGTGTAAATTTTGAAAATTTGAAAAGTTTAAATATAAATTCTGTATAAGGCTTCAAAATGAGATTTACAGGGGGTTGTGAAAAAGATTGATATTTTGATGAACATTTTTTGAATTATTATAAACTTTGTATAAACATTGGAAATTAAAAAAAAAAATTTAATTCTGATGAAAATTTGTTGAACTAGTATAAAGTTTGTATAAAGCTTACAAATTATAAAAATGTTAAAGATTTTATGACAATTTGATAAATTATTATAAATTTTGTAGTTTGAAAAAGTTTGAAATTTTAATGAGAATTTTTTGAATTATTATAAATTTGAAAAAGTTTAAAATGTTGATGATTTTTCTTTTTTTAATTTTTATAAATTCTGTATAAAGTTACAAATCGGATTAATATGATTTTGTATAAAGCTTGTAAGTAAGAAAAAGATTGAAGTGTTGTTGAAAATTTGTTGAATTATTATAAATTTTGTAGTTTGAAAATTAAAAAGAATTAAAATTTTGATGAAATTTTCTTGACTTATTGCAAATTTTGTACAAAGTTTAAAATTTCAAAAAACTGAAATTTTTTCAAAATCTTTTTAATTGTTTTAAATTTTGTATAAAGGTTGGAAATTGGATTTACATGGATTTTTTTATAGAAAGCGCTATATTTTTAATGAAAAATTTATGAATATAAAAAAGGCACACGCTCAATACTGAGGATACAAAGTAGGCGCTATTCAAGTGGACGTCGCTGTATGTGCGTCAGCATGTACATACATATGTATATATACATATTTAGTAGATGGCTGCCTGTGAACTTATTTTGCTCGTGAGTGTATCTTTTTGTATCTGTTGTTAAGCGCGTTTTCCGTTTGCTACAAATTTCTATTGCTTCAATTACTTTTAACTGCTTTCACTGACATCATCCGTAAAGTATGAGCACACGATTTTTTTTTGCCGTTCACATACTTACATACATATGTATAGATGTAGATAGTACAATTGTATATATTTATATTTAGCTGAGCTACTTATTTAGCAGCTGACTTCACAGGCGAACAGCTGATGCAAACATATGTTCACACAAGAGCGCTTGCACGCAAACACACACAACACAGCCAGACATGCAGTCTTAATGCATTCATTTAATATACTTATACAGACATTCATACACAATGCACGCTATTCACAATCAACACTAACAGTGGCAACTTGGCGTCATTGTTTACATGCATACATATAGTACATACATACATATATAAATCTTTATGTAGCAAACCACTCTGGCCCCAACGCCACCAGCACCACCACCACCTGCCAGGAGGTTAATTGCCAATACCGGCACTACTTATTGATAGATCAATGCATCCGGCGACTTTATTGGTGGTCTCGCATTCAAGTTTTAAAGTTTTAAAGTTGAATCGATGAAGTGTAATCATAACAACAAACAGCATGTAAATAAATTGTAATCAAAGCGTATCCTTTGATCTGTGGCATGGCAAGTGTTTATAAATTATACTATGTACATACATACATACCTAGGAAAGTAAAGTTGCTCACACGCCGTGATATTTGCTAAGCCAATGCTAATCTCTTTGTACTGACCTAAACTCTAAAGGGTCTAAATAAGTTTTCTCATCAGGTGGTATTTGCCTCTATGCAATATTTATGCATAGAAAAGCTTCATATAATTTTACTTGGCGCCGACGAGTATTTTATATGCGGCATGGCATATCGGTAGTGGATGGGTGTGAATGGATTGCAAGCATATGAAACTTCAAAATGAAAACAAAAAAACACGAAATTGAGTGTGTTTAGCACTCACGCCACTTTGATGTGAAATAGGCTGCCTATGGTGCACTACAGGGAACAGAGATTGAATTATTAACAAAAAAAAGTAATTTAATTTCATTTTAATTTTTTATGCAGCGAAATTTCTTTGTAGTTTTATTCGCCTATACTTTTGTAACTGATACCGTTATCGATGAAGTTATCGATTTTGTTATGGATATTTTTATTATCATATTTACACACATACATAGTTCATATTTATCGATATCGCTATTGAAGTGTTTATCGATGATTATCGACATATGTATGCATAAGGTTTTAAAATATTTATTGGTGATACTTTTTTTTCGAAGATATCCTTTATGCTAAGATATCACTGGTCGACGGCCAAAATTTACCAGAGACGCCGTTATGAAATTCGTATGTAAAATCACCCCCTGATTCCGAAAATCAAGGTTATTTTTAATTTTATGGTACCGTTTTTGAGATATTTGCAATTTACCGTTTTTGCAAAAAAAAAAAAAATTGGGTCCACTTAATCATATATATCTCAAGAACGAATTAAGCAATTCCAAAACGGTTTGAAGCTTTTAAAAGGTAAATTTTCTATAAGCTGTGCATACAACACTTTTTGCTAGGCCCTGTAGATTCAAAGATAACGAACAATAATTACCGATTTTTTCAATTTTTTTTGTAAAAATATAAAAAAAATTGTACTTTGCGGGGAAGGATCTCGAAAACCTTTTATTTTTTTGCAGATTTTTTTTTTCTCCCTAAGCTCTGTTGTATTACAAAAAAAATAAGGTATCATCGAAGAAAATCGATGCAAAACTATGTAAGTTATAAGCGATCAAATAAAAATACCCATGTTGCGCAATTTCAACGTATACCTCAAAACGTATGTATGGTATAAAGAAGAGTGAAATATCTAGCTATGCTCTGTTTCTATTGAGTCAAAAGTTCGATTTATGAATGAAATTACCCATATTTTTAACATTTTTTTAAATTTATTTATGTTTATACTATATTCTAACAATCTTTATCTTGATTTGATTTTACTATGTTGTCGAAATAATTATGTGTTCTACTTTGACGCTTATTCAGTTTAGGATCGGTTTCTCTTATGAGAAACCAGCAGTAATCACCCATCATTGCGACGTCCCAGAATCCTTGATATCGATTCTCAATTAATTTCATTTGCTGATGAAACCTTTCGCCATGTTCATCACTTTCGTCGCAAAGATTTGCCGGAAAAAAGCTCAAATGTGAGTGGAGAAAGTGAATTTTTAAAGACATATTTACGCCCATTTTCGCATAATTATTGATTAGGTCGTTCACTATCTGCTCGTAGTTAGGGCTTTTGTGTCTACCGAGAAAAGAAGCAACGACCTTTTCAAAGGATTCCCACGCTGCTGCCTCAACTGATGAGAGTAGTCCTTTGAATTGATTATTGTTGATCAACTTTCTTATTTGTGGTCCAACAAAAATACCTTCCTTTATCTTGGCTTGAGAAATATCTGGAAAAACTGTTTTCAAATAGTCGAATGCTTCGCCTTCTTTGTCCAAAGCCTTAACAAAGTTTTTAATGAGACCGAGCTTGATGTGTAAGGGTGGAAGTATGATTTTCTCTTTCTTGACAATTTGAATGTTATCCACACCAACGGTAGACTCGACTCTTTCCGGCCAATCCTTTCTGACGTAGTGGTCCTTACGAGCTCGGCTATCCCACATGCAGAGGAAGCAGCAGTGCTTGGTGTAGCCACTTTGTAGACCGCATAGCATTGCAACGACTTTGAGATCAGAACATATTTTCCAATCATGCTCTTCATATTTGATAAATTTGAGTATTTTTTGCATTTCCTCGTAGGTTTCCTTTGTATTTACTGCATGTGCAATCGGGATAGAAGGCTTTTTGTTACCAATATGCAATAATACAGCCTTCAAACTCAGTTTATTGCCGTCTATGAACAATCGCCACTCTTTTGAATCATATGTTTGACCAAACTCTTTGAATAAACCAGGGATGTCGTTGCAGTAGCATATACTGTCTTTCTTGGTATAGTGTTTGGAAAATGGTTCGTGACGAGTTCTACTATATGTCACCTTAACATCGGATGACACAAATTTAAATTGCTGCATACGAGAAGTGTGGATCTCGGCGTTTTCCTTGGATAGTTCCAAATCTCTTATCCAATCATTAAGTTGTTTCTTTCGTTTTCCATGCGAAATTCAGTACAACTTGATCCCCCGCACTCAGATGTTACTGTTGACAATGGAACTGGATCCGCAACTGCCGTTGAATGTAGTACTGGTAATGTCACTGTAGGTACGCTAGCATAGGTTACTCCTCTTGATCTTCCAATGCCAAGTACTTTTGTTTGACAAATATAACACTCTATTGAATGGCAAGTAGGTTCTCTCCATATCATTGGTGTATCAAATTTTGTTTGTTGTCCTGATTCCCACTGAATCAATTCTACTCGACACGATGTACACAAAGTGTTCGGTGTCCATGGTTTTTCAGCACTTTTAGGCTCAATTCCAAAATACTTGGAGTATAAAGTTTTGATATAATCTGAGAACACTCTTCGTCGCCTTATGATAGTATATTGGCCACACATGAAACAGAACATATCTGGATCCTTATTACACTCAAATTCTCGCGTCCTTTTACTCATTTTATTTTTTTTAATAAATCACGGTTTTGAAATTAGACTTATGAACTGAACTATCTCCGGCGAGCCTTGAAGATGTTATGAAGTTTCAAAGCGCATTAACTCATATTTATACTCGGAACAAGAATAAAATTGAAAAAATCAAATCTTACCTAGACAGAAAGGTTCCTTTTTATAACAAGCCGGGAAAAGAAAATACTACCTGTTTTAGATGTAGGCTTTAGAAATTTTCTGTGTCTTATAATTTTGAAAATCTACCTGCATACTTACCCATAACTGACGGAAATACATGTTTATAACTACATGCCTACAGCAGGTTTCGAACCCAACCACTCTTCCTTTCGATGCAACCACTCTACCTACTATAATACAATTCGAGTATTAAAAGTACTATTTGATTTATTTAAAGAAAAAGTGTTATCATTGTTATGGTGTTATTCGTTTATCCGGATAATATCTCACTTGCACTTTATACCTTTAATATATGTATGTATGTATAGGTACATACATTGAAGTTGCGCAACCTGGGTATTTTTATTTGATCGCTTATAACTTACGTAGTTTTGCATCGATTTTCTTCGATGATAGCTTATTTTTTTTGTAATACAACAGAGCTTAGGGAGAAAAAAAAAATCTGTAAAAAAATAAAAGGTTTTCGAGATCCTTCCCCGCAAAGTACAATTTTTTTTATATTTTTACAAAAAAAATTGAAAAAATCGGTAATGATTGTTCGTTATCTTTGCATCTACAGGGCCTAGCAAAAAGTGTTGTATGCACAGTTTATAGAAAATTTTATTACCGTTTTGGAATTGCTTAATTCGTTCTTGAGATATATATGATAAAGTGGACCCAATTTTTTTTTTTTGCAAAAACGGTAAATTGCAAATATCTCAAAAACGGTACCATAGAATTAAAAATTACCTTGATTTTCGGAATCAGGGGGTGATTTTACATAAGAATTTCATAACGGCGTTTCTGGTAAAGAGAAAAAGTTGAAATTTGTGGTCCAGTGTATTTAATTAATCGACACTTTATCAATATCTGAACATTTTTAGCTTTATCGATACATTTCTCGATATATACATATACATGCCTACGTATACGTATTTTGAGCTATCAAAATATTTAAATACAAATGAGTACAAGAGTGCAAAGTAAAAGTTCCAATTTAACTTCAGAAAAAACTGTTAAGTCGATGCGGAGCCTAAAAAAATAGCGGGGGTTTTCATGCAGCTTGAACACTTGCTGCTACGGGCGTACAGCAGATCTATAGCAAGGCGGGCGAGCCCCTTTTTCCGCCGCCACATCCGAACAATTATGTATACAAAACGAACAACTTCAAACTTCAAAACCCCTATAGCCTCACCCTTAACTAGAGGTGCGACACCACCGAGCTCTTCTACGGCCGCACAAGTCCCAAAACTAACTTCACCATGTCGGGTGACAACAAGTTCTCATTACCTGGACGATTCTTATTCTTATTAAAAGAATAGTGACTGTTTTTTGGGATTTGAGTCTCAAAGTGTTTGTCTTGATTTCATTATCAATAATTTTCGCCATCGCCTTTAGCTTAAAGGTGGTTAAGCTGATAGAACGAAACGATTTAGCGAATGAGTATTTACTTTTTCCTTTCTTGGCCATAAATGTTACCCGAGCTATCATCCACACTAACCGCATCTAGGCTATGGCTACGGTGTACTTCATTACCTCTACAACCATCAACCTCTCTCGCTGTTGTAATAAGGCCGGACACACCAGTTGTGACTTGTATCGATCAAATAAGCCGAAAACCCATCTGACTTTGGCTAGCGAAAAGATACATCTTCCAATGCCCCAATCAGATAATTTGGTCTAAGTGTATGTAAAGTCATCATCTCCATGGTCTGAACGAATGAGTTCGGTAAGTGTGTGGCGAGTAGAAGACGTGCTCTTAGCGACTTAGTTGTTAATTGGAACTGTTTTTTATCTTTTGTTAGGGCTTCTAAAGCTTACCATCTTCGCTTGCCCTATCGTGTTTTGTGCCTACTGTATATCAAGCTAGAAAAATGGTATAGTCCTTTGAGCACCCAGTTCACTTGGCCTTTCTTAAGTACGGAGACCACCATGGAGTTTTCGAGTGGTTGTTGAGGTTGGTTGCCATAAATCCTTCCCGCTTTCGGTTCTCTAGCAAAGTTGGGGAAAAATGGGAGAGTAAAATAGGTCCTCTCTTTGTCAGAAGTCGCAAGGTTTCACCCGAAGAATTTTTGCTGGTAAAATCGGATAAAGTGTCAAACCATCAGCTGTTCAGTGTTGTCAAAGCAACATAGGCTAGGTGCGAGAATATAATATACCCGAAGTAAAGCATGCTTATCGTAAAAGGCGACTAAAATCCATTTGGTGTGTGTGTCCCCCGAATGGCATACCACCTGAAATACCCACCAACGTTTGTATGATAATACTACAGATGGTACCCACATGAGTTCATCCGCATTTGCGGCAGGGGCAAGGATTTTGTAGGCCCCAATCATTGCCAAAGTCTCCAGCGTCATAGACCAGAAGCGCGACCTGAAGGAGAGTTCGGAGCTAATGCCAATCCTCTCTTCTTCAGAGTCAGAAGAGGACCAATCGTTTGCAGGGGATGTGGTTCGAGAAGCAGCGCGCTGCCAACGACCCTCCTTTGACGCAGTTGGTCCTCCTTCACAAATCCAGAAGGGAAGGAGAAGGAGGAAGAATAGGGGGCGGGGAAACCCTCACCTCCTGTCGCTACATCCAGCAAGCAGCCAGGTCTAAGGAGGTTACTCCAGTAGCCAGTGGAACCTTGGTGAAGAGAAGGAAAACTGCGGCGACATCCTCCAATGCCGGCCCCAAGGCCTCTTCCGAGTCCTAGTGTGGTAGGTACTAGTGTGACTTTGCGCAATTCCGATCTTGCCCCGAACAATCGAGTACAGCGACAGAAAATGGCGGTATCAGCCAGACAGCCCTCTGGCGGCACGAAATCCTTGCCTAAAACCAAGGGTACAAGTTATGCAAGGGTCGGTCGAGGTAGAATTACTCTCGAAGCATCAAAAACCTTCCAACTACGTCAGGAGATCTGAGGGCTTCTGGCGGCATGAAATCCTTGCCTAAAACCAAGGGTAGAAGTTATGCAAGGGTCGGTCAAGGTAGAATTAATCTCGAAGCATCAAAAACCTTCCAACTACGTCAGGAGGTCTGTGGGCCCGGCCGACTGGTTGTGCGGCCGTAAAAGGACCTCAGCTTATTGCAGTAATTTGAAGGGCGGGTTCGACTCAGCGGATGACTACTGCGAAAAGTAAACACTGCAAGAGCCATCTGATTCGGGCCGTCATTGCATCCGGCACTGCAGACTGAAAATATAAAAATAACGGTTATAATATGACCAAAAAATAAAAATACAAAATTTATCAAAAATACAAAAAAA
>NW_023458565.1:12131616-12134597 GCF_013731165.1 Rhagoletis pomonella
AATTATATATTATTCAAAATATTTTAAAAATTCGCAATAAACTAATAGATTACATTTTTTTCTTACAGTATTAAATTTCATTTGGAATATTTGGGATCATCATGGAAATTTGCCGAATATATTGCCAAGGGGTATATAAAAGATCGAGCGAAAAATACTTATTTGGTACTTCTTTTTTGGAATTTAAGGTATGTAAATTAGTATCTACGATGTTTAAAACGAGGAGAAAAATTAATAAATAAAATCTTTGTTTGCCTTGTAAGCATTACTTCTAACAACAAATGATGAATATTTTGTTAACTACTTCTTAGTTTAAATTCAATTTCAATTGCCAAACCATACATTTTTTACAAATTTTCTTGCCAAGATATTTTGGCGAAACACTAAGATTTACGTGAGAAGGACTGATTTGAAAAGACCTCCAAAAATTTATTCCAAAAAATCACCGCAAATAATAGAAGAGTTTAAAATTGAGATTATTGAAGGAATTTTCAAATCGGGCCAGTTCATGTAAATCGAATTATTTTAGCGAAAATCTTAAAATGTAATAAATTTTATAATTCGCATGGAAAACCCGTACCGACTTTTTTTTTTATGCAGAGTGATGCACCCTAATGTACATACATCATGTGTCAAATGTGTCCTCTAAAATTTACATATCTATATACATATGTGTACATATTTTGCATTTATTATATTTAACAAATTTAGTAATTGAGTAAACAGTTTTGCAAACAATAACACTGTTAAACTTGCACTGTCATCGTTCGCATTGCATCGCGTCGCATTGTCGTCATTATCGTCATCAACACTGCGGGCGCTGCAGCTATCGTGACGTACAAACACACACTCGAATCGAGGTTTGCATGCACTGCACTCACTGCACTGGGCTGGCGACGTCACCGCTAGCACTCCAACAACACCAACGTCATCAGCAATGCAATTCGCATCCGCTACAAGTGGTACATGTACATAAATACCCTACAGGAAATTTATCTAACTACACATAAGCTAACTTTAAGTTGATTAGGAAGGAGCTAATTTTTCTATATTTTCTTTGACGAAAGCTAACTATGTATATTTCTATGGCGATGGCCGCGAAAGAGTCAAGCGTGGTTACCTCTGCATTTGACTACTTAACTTCTTTTGGACATAAAATATCAATAGGAAAAACATAATATTTATTTTTAATTTTTTTTATTAATTTACTTTATTTATTTTATTACATTTCATATTTGTTTACATATTCTGCTGTAGGTAGTAGGGTGGTCCCATAATTGAACTTAAAAAAAAAAATTATATAAAATTTCGATCTTCCTTTTATATGTCCTCAATTCGAAAAAAATATTTGCGAAGTGCAGGATGTTTAAATAGAAGCGCTTTTAAATTTAAATAGAAGCGCGTTTAAATTTAAATAGAAACGCGTTTAAAGAAACCAATCTCCTGCATTACTTGTCAACTAGTTTAACTAGTTTTTTATCAATTGATCGTTTTTTTCTGCAGGGTAAGTACATACTATGTATGTATATGTGTATGTGCATTTTGAAAATACTTGCGCGCACTGCTTCAGTGAATTTCGTTGCGGTTCTTTTTGCGGTGCTGTTGGATAAAATTCTCAGACCTTGTTTGGTTGTTGTGATGTGCTGTGCTGTGCTGTGTACGACGCCTATCATCGGTTGCACTAAATGCTTTTATTATTTTTTGCTGCAGTTGTTGTTGTAATTGGCTGTCTGGTTGCCGTGGAAAAATTAAACGAAAAAAAATTTACAATTTTTCTATATAAAAATATATATAAATATATATGTACCTACATTCATATGCATGGAGGTAATTATGCACTGCATGATAGGGATAATTAGAGTGTTGCATCAGCCTGGCCAAGTACAAACACATCTTTGATATTTGTTAGTATGTATAGCCGATAAAAAATATATATGTCTAAATATATTTTAATAACTATTGTTTTTTTTTACAATTTTGAGGGTTCCTAGCGAACAGGCAATATTCCGGGCTACCGACGGAATATTTATTTAAATTAAACTTTTAATACGGTTTCCGCATTATTAACTAACTATGTATCAATAATTTAAATCACTGCATCTGAATCCTTGGAATTAAAGAGTAATTTGGGGTTGCTCATACGCCATGTAACACCCAAGCATAATTAACTCCAGAAGTTCCCCTGCAGAGTTTCTTTTTGATTTGTGTTTTGATTCGAGAGAAGACCAAATAAAAAGTAAAATTTATTTTTTGATTTGCTTCGTGTGACAAATATAAAATAAAATTTATTTGTTATTTGATTTGTCGGACTAATCTCAAATAAAATTTATTTTTGATTGGATTCCTCTGCCAAGTAAAAGATACATTTTATTTGTGAATTAATTTGCATTGGAAAAACTCAAAAATCGTGGTTGATTTACATATTAAAATGTAGCATTTAAGCCTAAAGATGTCTGAAGAATAGTGGCAATTTCGATGACTTCTGAGATTAAGTTTGGTTGGTTTGGTGATTTGGTTACATATGTATATCAAAAAAATTGCAAAAAATAACAATGGTAGCTCTGAGTATTGCGCAATATATAAGTACATATAGTATTATATGGGCTGCACTCTACAATAATTTGAGTTATGAGTTTTTTTTTACACCGAAGTTGAGTAAAATGAGAACACTACAAAATTAAAACGTTTTTTAATGTTTTTAGAATTGTTTTGAGTATGCAGTTTTGTATCTCATTAAATCTTTTTGTAATAAAGTGCAAGTTTTAACCGATTGCAAAACCGGCGTTAATTTTATTTTGATTTTCTTTGAAAACGGTTTTGCTCATTTTCTTCCATAAGAAAAAAGTCCAAAAAGCCGTCAGCTTAACGTCTAACAAGAAGCCAATTTTAAGCTAGAATTCAGCGTCAGTCAGTCTTCTACATAGATTATAATGAAGAGATCCTAAATCTCTTTTAAGGGATTAAGCCAAAAATGTCTATAT
>NW_023458565.1:12134697-12135460 GCF_013731165.1 Rhagoletis pomonella
GTAATCAAGATTTTGATTACTCAAAACGATGATTAATCGAGTTACCTGAAATATGATTACTCAAAAAAAATAATTTTGCTCGTAATAGAGTTTGCTTTGGAAAATGCTTATTTTCTTTTTTACATTCTGTGTATGAAAAAAATTTTTTGTTTTAGTTTTTGAAAACAGAAACGTTGTTTTCAAAGTATCAAGGAACTTTAACTAATTTATACATGGTAAAGAGTTGAAATGTTGATTACTCATTTTACTCGAAATGTTGATTAATCATAAAGCATTTTACTCAAATATTTTTGTTTTTGGTTAATCAAAAATCTTGATTACTCGAGTAACTGAACTTTTGAGTAATCATAATTTCCAATTAATCGAATAATTGAGCTATTTACTTTATGATTAATTAAAATTTTGAGTAATCAATTAATCGCACAGCCCTATTGTTTATACAAAACTTTTCTAAGATAGGTGAGCCACCATTTTCGACCATTTGAAGATACCTCCAAAAATCGAGTTTTTGTAAATAAAACTATCCAATATGACCACCGGCTTGGCGACGCCTGATAAAAACTTTTGCACTCGCAAGTGCAAAAATAGCAATTTCGCGATGGAATCTTGTTTATACAAAACTTTTCTAAGATAGGTGAGCCACCATTTTCGACCATTTGAAGATACCTCCAAAAATCGAGTTTTTGTAAATAAAACTATCCAATATGACCACCGGCTTGGCGACGCCTGATAAAAACTTTTGCACTCGCAAGTGCAAAAATAG
>NW_023458565.1:12135470-12142261 GCF_013731165.1 Rhagoletis pomonella
TTGGCGACGCCTGATAAAAACTTTTGCACTCGCAAGTGCAAAAATAGTTTTGAAAAGCTAAAAAATGGCTTGTAAAGTAAAAATTCTTAGTTTACGTTGGAAAAACTAAAGAGCAGAACCCTCCTCACACATATGTAGGGCAAGAATAGCAGCGCTGTGATCCCATATGAAACAATAATCCCTTTCGATGTCATGAGCTTTGCCGATGTTCTTACTTCCGCCTTTGATATCAGCGCAATCTTCTTCTGTGATCTTGCAATACAACATTTAAGCCAATAAAAATGCTTATAAGGAAACTGAAGAGCGAAGATGTGTTTTTTCTGTTATAGCAGGGCCAAGAATCCTTGCCACTTAGGGCCACTTAGGGAGTGCGCTTACACAATTTTTCGCTTTTTGTATGCATAATTAACCCCATCATTCCTTTAGCCATCTCAAAAGTAAATTCCCTTACCCTAATTTGTAAGATTATTGGGCCTGTTCCCATGCCGAAATAAAATTTTTTTCATAACTTTTTTATTTTTAACTCGATTCTAAAAAGTTCCCATGCAAATGGGCAAATGGTTCGCCCACTCAAAAACTATTGAAGATCCTTATCTCGACAGTTCGCCGACGATATCGTTGTCGCCAATTTTGCATTGGCCAGCAAGGTGTTGCAATGTTTTTCGTTGCCAGGAGTTGCAGATTTGGAGGTAATTATCCCTTAAAATATCTACTCAATATTTCGCCGCGTGATGTGAAAAGCAGCAACGCAAGCGCTCATGATACATCTTCGTCTTGATTGGCGCTGTAGCCGCCTAAATGTTTTTAGCCGAGTCCAAAAAAGTACGCCAGTCGTTTCTCTTTTTTGCCAACTGACGCCAAATTGAAATACCAAGTGAAGCTAGGTCCTTTTCGATCTGGTCTTCCATACATACGACATGACCAAGCCAGCGCAGTCCCTGTATTTAAATTCGCTACTCTATGTTAATATCACCTTGTCTGAAACCTCATGTGGTATCAAACGGCTCGGAGAGGTTCTTCCTAATTCTAGCGGAGGTGGTGGTACAGCTTAACGTGATTTTATCCCGCCGTACTAGTTTCGCGGGGTTACACAAATTCCTTTTAGTGCTATCGAGATCGACAAATAGTTGGTGCGAGTCGATCCTCTTCACTCGAGTCTTTTCCAAGATTTGGCGTATTGTGAATACCTATTCTGTGGTAGGAAGCCACACTGATAAGGTCCAATCAGTTTGTTGGCTGTGGGCTTCAATATTTCACTCAATACGCTCGATAATACCTTGTAACTTATGCTTAGAATGCTGATACCGCGGTCGGGCATGCGTTCATCTGATCATATTCTGCGTAAGACTTAGGGCTGGTTTCTTCAACTCAACTTAACTTAGTTTAGCCACTTTTGGACTTAAGTCAAAAGTTAGCCTACGTTCTACGTCAAGAAACTTGGCTTAACTAAGTTAAGTTGAGTTGGAGAAACCAGCCCTTAATGTATTCACCTTAGCGGCTCTTCGTCCCCGTACTTGACTAGCTCGGCTGGCAGGCGGTTGCTGTCGCGTTTACCTCTTCAGTTTCCTATAACGCATTTTTGGACGTACATTTTTTGCTGCACGGCTGGTGCGTATCTTGGCTTCAACAAGATACGAGCCGATCTTTGGCCCTCGGAGTGTTCATGTGTATGTCCAAACCACTGGAAGGGTGCCTTCCGCCTATCACAACATGATCAATTTGGCTTCTCGTTTTTCGATCTGGAGACAGCCATGTGACTTGCTGATGCACGTACTGCATGCTGCCATGTTTCGGTCCCGGCGAAGTCGATCGGCCTAGGTCCGTTATCGGACGTTTCCGATGGTGGGGCCAAATATACCTTCCTTGTCCACCTTGGCATTGAAATCGCCGGCCCACATTTTGATATCAACGGAGGCAGCGCTTTTATGTGCACTCCAAGCGCTTATAAAAGAGATCTTTGGACGTCTCGCGCTTTTCATCCGTTGCTTGTTGTCCTTTTTATACAAGTAACCCCCGTTGAGTGGAACTTCAATTTTAACTAAAACCCCTTGTCTGTCCGCTGTACCGTATACTTTTATTTAACACACCCTCTCCTCCAACCCTTTTGTACGAACTGTACGTCCCCGCATCCCCACATTAAAATCGAGAGTCAGGGTCGTGCTTACGTATTGTTGTCCGGGGGTCTTTGTACCGCTCGACGCTTCCTCAATAGCAAGCTGCTTCAACTATGCGCGGCGACCACAGTGGTTCCTTCTCTATATCTAACCGATCTCAACCTCTCCTGTTTTATCAATTTAGCCTTTATTGCTGCTGCGGCAGTACTCACTACTCCCCAGTAGGTTTAGGTATCCATCATTTATGGCACTAAGTTCTGTACTGTGGGGCGTTCGCGGAATGCTTCGCGTAGAGCTTCTCTCTGAATTGAAACAGTGCATGCTCCGCGCGTCTTCGGGGAAGTTGGGACCACAAGTTTCGTAATGGCCGAAGTCTTCGTGGTTAAAGCGCCGCAAGTAGGATCTAAACCAGAAATAACCAGTTAGTAGTTGGGTAATATTGAAGTCTACCTCGCCGTGTGCCATACTAATTCAGCTCGCAATATTAGGTATGAGCTGGTGGGTCTATCGGCCGTAGGTAACTTTGTCCCACCATTCCTGCCATTCGGATAGAGTGTGCCTTCTTACGAACGTTCGTGTGTTCAATGCTGTGGAGTACCCAGGAACGGTGAATGAGGCTTCCTTCGGCAGTAAATCAATAGGGTGCAGCCCAGCCACTATAAGGGCTGCATCTTTCAACACCCTCCGAACAACAACACCCTCCAACCGACCAAAACCCTTAATGCACAGAGTCTGTAGATTGAATTGATGCCACGGCTGTTTGAAGCTTTTTGGATTGCATCTACCCAGATTTTGGATTACGGATTTCAGCACGCTAGCCAGTAGTTGCCTGCTCTTCTGTTTGGGTCCCCTCGCGTTTCATTATTATCCTTGTAAGCGTGCCAGACTCGGGTTCATGGATTTCATCCAGTCGACAATCGTCGCTACTGTAACCTTCGCTATACGTTCAGCATCTTCAAGATATTTTGCAGCCAATACGACTGCGACATCGTCCGCGAACCCTATAATTTTCGCTTCTTTAGGTACAACTAATTTCAATACGTCCTCGTGTACTATTTTACGTAGCAGCGGACCTAGAACTGACCCCTGAGGAACTCCGCCTGAGATTTAATGCCTTATTGCGCGCGATTTTGTCCCACACAAAATTACTCTGTCAGCTTTACTGCTATTGTATTTACTGCAAAGACGTACTGCATCGATGGTAGACCGTCCTTTCCGGAATCCAAACTGATTTATTGCAAGACCACTCGTCGATGAGTTAATGTCACTGGTGATACGACTCGCTATAATGCGCTGCAGGATCTTCCCCACCGTATCAAGCATACAAATCGGACGGTAAGCATCTGACTCACCCGGAGGCTCATTGGGCTTAGGCAGTAAAAGCAGGCGTTGGACCTTCCAATATTAAAGAAAAACGCACATCCTGACACAGGAGTCGAAAACTTTGGCGAACACTTCTGGGTATCGCTCTAGATCTCCGTTCCAGTTCGATCTCGACTGGAGTAGGTCGACGCAGAATTTGTCAAATTCTACGCCATTTTGTGTATAATCGGACTGAACGTCTTATCTTAGAAGAAAAATCGAGAAATTGTACTTTTACGTAAAGCCCGGTTGTCTCTTTCCTGATCTAAGCTCAGTTCGCTGAGTCTTAGAGGAGACACAGAGGCGGTGCGCGGTATGAGGAGGTCTATAGGAAAAAGCTCTGCAATAACATCGAGGACACCAATAGTCCATGTTCTCATTGAGAGCCTGTAGTTCCGACGCATGCGGCACTCAGACCTTTCTTTTAATGGAAGCATTAGCTGGAAAGCCTACAAAACACCAAAAAGTACATGACAATTGTCCAGTGTTAATATGTATGAAGTAAATTTGTACCAGTGTAAGCCACCCAGCAAGAAAGTTTATATGTATATTTGTAAGTCATTTTGACAGCCATTAGCCGCCAGTCAGCAAACGAACGAAAATGAGCAGATAGCGTTGTGATATGAGCAAGCTTGGCGTCAAACCATAACAATTAATTGAACGAATGAAGCGTATACGCATTTGTGAGATACGCCACAGCACACACACACGCACATTGCCCACTCACAGATACTATTCACCAGTATCAAAATGAAAATAATAAATACAAATAGTTTTGATAAGTTTTAGAGTGTATTTGTTGGTGAGTTGTAAGACCAGAACACACCAATGTGTGTTGAGACTGATGAGTGAGAGAAATACACACACATAGGCGAAAGTATTTACATGCATACACCAAATAGCAAAAAGGCAGGCAGTCTACATTCGAGGTAGGTGGTAGGTATAGGTAAACGAGAGCGTAAAAATGTGCTATTCATTGACAATTTCGACTCGGTGAGTATCTATGTATATGATGATGGTGGCGCTGATGTCCTTTGCGTGTGTGTACGTGTGATGGCATGTATGTATATATACAAACATTCGTGTGCTTGAAAAGAGCAAACGCCACATTGCGCTGATGAGCCAACTGCGACGAGTTTGTGAATGAGTTGCGGACGAACTGTGGGAAACAGACAACAGCGCCAACAACAAAAAACAAAACAAATTCATGTGATGATGGAAATGATGATGGCCAGAGTGTGCGTATATGTGAATGGTGGCTCTTGGCTCTTGGCTGTATGAGCGCATGCATTTTTGTATTAGAAAATTTCTACGCGTGTATGAATATAGCATCTGAGCGCGGGGCGCGCGCCTGTGTGTGCGTGTGTGTATTTGTGTGTTATATTTACACACAATGCAAGATTTTTTGGAGTTCTGACCTTGCGCGCTACGAGACGTGAACACTTACAATCAGACAGAAGGCAACTGTGAGTAACAACGGAACGTATGAGTTACGATAAGACGCAGTAACGTGCTGGTTTGTTCTTGAATAGAAATTCGATGGCAATGGCGATGGGCGATGGGCGATGGCGATGATGATGGTGATGGTGATGACGGTGGTGGTTGGTTTGCCTCTTTGGTGCTTGGTGTGGATTTTGAGTGCCTGGTCGGCGCTGATGATGGCGTTTAGAGCTGCTCCATACTCATACAACTAATATTGTAGGTACTCGCGCGTAGTTGTTTGCTGTGCTGAGCTGTCTGTTCGTTGGACGTTGGCGGCTGGTTACTGCTGGTTGCTGGTTGTTGTTGAGCTGTGGCGATTTGAGCGAATAACTCGGCCGTTCAGTTGGTTGGATGGTCTGTTGCTTGCTTGACGCGCTCTGTGCTGTGCGCTATGTAAAGCAATGCAGCGCAGTGAGTGTGAGTGATTGGTGTTGTGTGTTTTGCATGTGAACAAAGTGTGTGCGCTAAATCGACTGCGCATTAGTTTGAATAATTAGCGAAAAATCAAATTTAATTACAAAAACAACAACACAAACAAAACAGTTACCCACAATGAAAAAGTGATGTTTTCGCTGTTCTTTTCTTTTCGCGAAGCGCTAAGCTTGAAGTGGAAAAATTTGAAATTTCTAAATTTAAAAAGTTCAGTTAATTGTTTAATGAATTTTGAAAACTTTTGAGAAAAAAAACTACGAAAATGTGCAATTCTATATGCAATAAATAACATTTGCTGCGCATGGTTTGCGTTTTTCAACACAAATGCGCAACTCTATCATGAAAATGTGCAAAAAACAACGTAAAACAAATAAGTAAATAAAAACGTACATATACGTATAATTAAACAACAAAAAAAAAAAATGTTTTGCGAACTACGCAGTTGCCCATACCAGCCAACCAATCAGCCAGCTATGTACGCGGCCGCGACAGTGGAGCGCAGCTACAAAAAGACGCGCCACTGGCTGGCGCTTCGCATCGCAATGTCAGTATCGCCCGCTTTGGACAGGATGGGAAGATCACAACGCGATCATGGCGACGGTGACGGTGACGATGACGACGTTTTCCAGCGACTATGCGTCGGCAATAAAGCGCCGCTCATAACAACAAAGAAAAGTCCGACTTGGGTTTGCGCCCCTCCCCCTCGCCGCCTCGTCTACGCTGCTAACTAACGCCTGCCGATGTAGCATGGTCGTAGTCGTCGAACCTCTGCTCTGCTTCTGGCGAATGCTGTCAATTGAGTGAAGTGAAGTGGAGTGGAATAGAAGAAGTGTGCAGTGCGGCAGTCGACGGAGTTTTTTTTTTTTTGGGTATTGGTATGCAGGCGTTCGGCAGCTCAGCGGTCGTTGTGCCGAATTGTTGGGTCGTGGCGCAGCCGAACGCAGTCGTGCGGTTGTCGAAAGATGTTCGGCAACGGTGGTGGCGCTGACAATGGCGACGAAGAAGAAGAGAAGAACGAATGATATCGTCAATGCGGTAGTTGTTGGTGGGCGCTTTGTTGCTTTGCTGTTGTCGTTGTCGTTGTCGTGCCCGTCGTCGATGTCGTTGGCGCTGACGTTGCAGCTATGACTTTATAGCGCCACTTGCGCCACTTGAACAATTAATTTAGGGCAAAAGCAACAACAGCAACATAAATGACAGCAGCAGCAACCACAACAACAACAACAACAACAAAACAAAGGCTAAGACAATAAAGTGAAAATGTGAACTTTGAAACAAATGATTTTTCTATACACTAACACACACAAATGCACTTTTAAGAGGGCCCGCCGCTGCCGCACGCCATACCTACCAAGCTGAACAAGAACAGTGGAACAGCAGCGAATTGCATGAATTTCGCAG
>NW_023458565.1:12142361-12150811 GCF_013731165.1 Rhagoletis pomonella
CTGCGAAATTCATGCAATTCGCTGCTGTTCCACTGTTCTTGTTCAGCCTCGTAGGTATGGCGTGCGGCAGCGGCGGGCCCTCTTAAAAGTGCATTTGTGTGTGTTTGTGTATAGAAAAATCATTTGTTTCAAAGTTCACTATTTCACTTTATTGTCTTAGCCTTTGTTTTGTTGTTGTTGTTGTTGTTGCTGCTGCTATCATTTATGTTGCTGTTGTTGCTTTTGCCCTAAATTAATTGTTCAAGTGGCGCAAGTGGCGCTATAAAGTCGTAGCTGCCCCGTCAGCGCCAACGACATCGACGATGGGCACGACAACGACAACGACAACAGCAAAGCAACAAAGCGCCCACCAACAACTACCGCATTGGCGATATCATTCGTTCTTCTCTTCTTCTTCGTCGCCATTGTCAGCGCCACCACCGTTGCCGAACATCTTTCGACAACCGCACGACTGCGTTCGGCTGCGCCACGACCCAACAATTCGGCACAACGACCGCTGAGCTGACGAACGCCTGCATACCAATACCCAAAAAAAAAAAAAACTCCGTCGACTGCCGCACTGCACACTTCTTCTATTCCACTCCACTTCACTTCACTCAATTGACAGCATTCGCCAGAAGCAGAGCAGAGGTTCGACGACTACGACCATGCTACATCGGCAGGCGTTAGTTAGAAGGGTAGACGAGGCGGCGAGGGGGAGGGGCGCAAACTCAAGTCGGACTTTTCTTTGTTGTTATGAGCGGCGCTTTATTGTCGACGCATAGTCGCTGGAAAACGTCGTCACCGTCACCGTCGCCGTGATCGCGTTGAGATCTTCCCTTCCTGTCCAAAGCGGGCGATACTGGCATTGCGATGCGAAGCGCCAGCCAGTGGCGCGTCTTTTTGTAGCTGCGCTCCACTGTCGCGGCCGCGTACATAGCTGGCTGATTGGTTGGCTGGTATGGGCAACTGCGTAGTTCGCAAAACATTTTTTTTTTTGTTGTTTAATTATACATATATGTACGTTTTTATTTACTTATTTGTTTTATGTTGTTTTTTTTTGCACATTTTCATGATAGAGTTGCGCATTTGTGTTGAAAAACGCAAAACATGCGCAGCAAATGTTATTTATTGCATATAGAATTGCACATTTTCGTGGTTTTTTTCTCTCAAAAGTTTTCAAAATTCATTAAACAATTAACTGAACTTTTTAAATTTAGAAATTTCAAATTTTTCCACTTCAAGCTTAGCGCTTCGCGAAAAGAAAAGATCAGCGAAAACATTACTTTTTCATTGTTGGCAACTGTTTTGTTTGTGTTGTTGTTTTTGTAATTAAATTTGATTTTTCGCTAATTATTCAAACTAATGCGCAGTCGATTCAGCGCACACACTTTGTTCACATGCAAAACACACAACACCAATCACTCACACTCACTGCGCTGCATTGCGTTACATAGCGCACAGCACAGAGCGCGTCAAGCTAGCAACAGACCATCCAACCAACTGAACGGCCGAGTTATTCGCTCAAATCGCCACAGCTCAACAACAACCAGCAACCAGCAACCAGCAGTAACCAGCCGCCAACGTCCAACGAACAGACAGCTCAGCACAGCAAACTACTACGCGCGAGTACCTACAATATTGGCTGTATGAGTATGGAGCAGCTCTAAACGCCATCATCAGCGCCGACCAGGCACTCAAAATCCACACCAAGCACCAAAGAGGCAAACCAACCACCACCGTCATCACCATCACCATCATCATCGCCAGCGCCCATCGCCCATCGCCATTGCCATCGAATTTCTATTCAAGAACAAACCAGCGCGTTACTGCGTCTTATCGTAACTCATACGTTCCGTTGTTACTCACAGTTGCCTTCTGTCTGATTGTAAGTGTTCACGTCTCGTAGCGCGCAAGGTCAGAACTCCAAAAAATCTTGCATTGTGTGTAAATATAACACACAAATACACACACACACACACACACACACACGCGCGCGCGCGCCCCGCGCTCAGATGCTATATTCATACACGCGTAGAAATTTTCTAATACAAAAATGCATGCGCTCATACAGCCAAGAGCCAAGAGCCACCATTCACATATACGCACACTCTGGCCATCATCATTTCCATCATCACATGAATTTGTTTTGTTTTTTTGTTGTTGGCGCTGTTGTCTGTTTCCCACAGTTCGTCCACAACTCATTCACAAACTCGTCGCAGTTGGCTCATCAGCGCAATGTGGCGTTTGCTCTTTTCAAGCACACGAATGTTTGTATATATACATGCCATCGCACGTACACAGACTCAAAGGACATCAGCGCCACCATCATCATATACATAGTTACTCACCGAGTCGAAATTGTCAATGAATAGCACATTTTTTACGCTCTCGTTTACCTATACCTACCACCTACCTCGAATGTGGACTTGCCTTGCCTTCGCTAGTTGGTGTATGAATGTAAATGCATTCGCCTGTGTGTGTGTATTTCTCTCACTCATCAGTCTCAACACACATTGGTGTGTTCTGGTCTTACAACTCACCAACAAAGACACTCTAAAACTTATCAAAACTATTTGTATTTATTATTTTCATTTTGATACTGGTGAATAGTATCTGTGAGTGGGCAATGTGCGTGTGTGTGTGCTGTGGCGTATCTCACAAATGCGTATACGCTTCATTCGTTCAATTATTTGTTATGGTTTGACGCCAAGCTTGCTCATATCGCAACGCTATCTGCTCATTTTCGTTCGTTTGCTGACTGGCGGCTAATGGCTGGCAAAATGACTTACAAATATACATATAAACTTTCTTGCTGGGTGGCTTAGACTGGTACAAATTTACTTCATACATATTAAGACTGGACAATTGTCATGTGCTTTTTTTGGTGTTTTGTAGGCTTTCCAGCTAATGCTTCCATTAAAAGAAAGTTCTGAGTGCCGCATGCGTCGGAACTGCAGGCTCTCAATGACAACATGGTTATAGGTGTCCTCGATGTCATTGCAGAGCGTTTTCCTATAGACATTCACATACTGCACATCGCCTCTGTGTCTCCTCTGAGACTCAGCGAACTGAGCTTAGATCAGGAAAGGACAACCGGGCTTTACGTAAAAGTACAATTTCTCGACTTTCCGATTATACACAAAATAGTGTAAAATTTGACAAGCGATACCCAGAAGTGTTCGCCAAAGTTTTCGACACCTATGTCCAACGCCTGCTTTTACTGCCTAAGCCCAATGAGCCTCCGGGTGAGTCAGATGCTTACCGTGCGATTTGTATGCTTGATACGGTGGGGAAGATCCTGCAGCGCATTATAGCGAGTCGTATCACCAGTGACATTGACTCATCGACGAGTGGTCTTGCAATAAATCAGTTTGGATTCCGGAAAGGACGCTCTACCATCGATGCAGTACGTCTGGTAAAAAAGCCTTTGCAGTAAATGCGTAAAGCGATGTAAAGGCGGTACAATTGAATACTGTCTCGTCGTCACCCTAGATGTTAAAAATGCTTTCCATTCGGCGAACTGGCAAAAAATACTCGAAGCGTATCTAATTGAGCTAATTTGCAGCTACTTCTGTGACAAAATCATTTTGTGTGAGACAAAATCGCTCGAAATAAGACATAAAGTCTCAGGCGAAGTTCCTCAGGGGTCAGTTCTAGGCCCGCTGCTACGGAAAATAGTACACGAGGACGTATTGAAATTAGTTGTGCCTAAAGAAGCGAAAATTATAGGGTTCGCGGACGTTCTCGCAGTCGTAGTGGCTGCAAAATATCTTAAAGATGCTGAACGTATAGCGAAGGTTACAGTAGCGGCGATTGTCAACTGGATGAAATCCATGAGCCCGAGTCTGGCGCGCTTACAAGGATAATAATGCAATCCGTGATCCAAAATCTGGGTAGATGCAATCCAAAAAGCTTCATACAGCCGTGGCATCAATTCAATCTACAGACTCTGTGCATTAAGGGTTTTGGTCGGTTGGAGGGTGTTGTTGTTCGGAGGGTGTCGAAAAATGCAGCCTTTATAGTGACTAGGCTGCACCCTATTGATTTACTGCCGAGGGGAGCCTCATTCACCGTTCCTGGGTACTCCACAGCATCGAATGGTGGGACAAAGCTACCTATGGCCGATGGACCATCAGCTCATACCTAATATTACGAGCTGAATTAGTAGGTCATACGACGAGGTAGACTTCAATATTACCCAACTACTAACTGGTCATGGCTGCTTCAGATCCTACTTGCAGCGCTTTAACTACGAAAACTTCGGCCATTGCGAAACTTGTGGTCCCAACTTCCCCGAAGGCGCGGAGAATGTACTGTACAGAACTTAGTGCCATAAATGATCGATACCTCAACCAACTGGGGAGTAGTGAGTACTGCTGCACCAGCAATAAAGGCTAAATTGAGAAAACAGGAGACGTTGAGATCGGTTAGATATAGAGAAGGAACCACTGTGGTCGCCGCGCATAGTTGAAGCAGCTTGCTATTGATGAAGCGTCGAGCGGTACAAAGACCCCCGGACAACAATACGTAAGCACGACCCTGACTCTCGATTTTAATGTGGGGATGTGTACAGTTCGTACAAAATGGGTGGGAGGAGAGGATGTGTTAAATGGATCACAGGGGTGGGGCGAAGTAGGTATAGCTTACGACGAACTGCGCTAAGACAGGAACGTACGATAGAGCTTCGTGCTCAAAATCGCCTCCCGACGAATTACCACACAGTAGTACCGGGGGGTATACGGTACAGTGGACAGTGGACAGTTAAGATTGAAGTTCCACTCTACTCAGGTGGGCAGGCAGCGGTTTTTGCTAAGTATTGGTCGATTAAGGCGCACGTCTGGAGGCTGGGCATCGCCTACAATAACTTCTGAAGTCGCCACGGAGGCGAAAATGAGTAAGAAATAGTAGAGAACTTTCTTTTAAGCTGTGCAGCATTAATGAGGAGTAGGAATACCATGGAGCGGTGCGCAGAAGTCTAAGTAAGCAGGGATTCTTTTGCGTACGGCATGGAGCGACCAGAAGTTATTATTTTGCGTTTGGTTGACGTCCGGATATTTATATCCACGTGTACTCTGGGTAGCGACCAAATACCCGTTTGTGAGCGAGCTGAAGTTAAGAAGGCCCAATTGTCCCAATGAAAAAGGACAACAATCCTCGGATTAAAAGCACGAGACGTCCAAAGATCTCTTTTATAAGCGCTTGGAGTGCACATAAAAGCGCTGCCCCCGTTGATATCAAAATGTGCGCCGGCGATTTCAATGCCAAGGTGGACAAGAAAGAAATATTTGGCCCCCACCATCGGAAAATTCAGCCTCCACAACGAAACGTCCGATAACGGACCTAGACCGATCGACTTCCCCGGGCCCGAAACATGGCAGCGTGCAGTATTAGGTTCCTGCAAAACAAAAATCAGCAAGTCACAGGGCTGTCTCCAGATAGAAAAACGAGAAGCCAAACTGATCATGTTGCGATAGGCGGAAGGCACGCTTCCAGTGGTTTAGACATATACACGAACACTCCGAGGGTCGAAGATCGACTCGTACTAGTATATTGTTGCAGACAAGATACGCACCCGCCTCGGTGCAGCAAAAAATGTGCGTCCAAAATTGCGTTATAGGGAACAGAAGAGGGAAACGCAACAGCAATCGGTTACAGCGCCAATTAAGATGAAGATGTATCACGAGCGCTTGCGTTGCTGCTTTTCACATCACGCGGCGAAAGATTGAGTAGATATTTTAAGGGATAATCACCTCCAACTCTGCAACACTTGGCAACGAAAAACATTGCAACACCTTGCTGGTCAATGCAAGATTGGCGACAACGACATTGTCGGCGAACTGTCGAGATGAGGATTTTCAATAGTTTTTGAGTGGGCGAACCATTTGCATGGGAACTTTTTAGAATCGAGTTAAAAATAAAAAAGTTATGAAAAAATTTTTATTTCGGCATGGAAACAGGATTTGTCAAGTAAAAACTTTTTTATAAGTCCCAATAATCTTACAAATTAGGGTAAGGGAATTTACTTTTGAGATGGCTAAAGGAATGATGGGGTTAATTCTGCATCCAAAGACCATCGGCAAAGCTCATGACATCGAAAGGGATTATTATTTTATATGGGATCACCGCGCTGCTATTATTGGCCTATGTGTGAGGAGGGTTCTGCTCTTTAGTTTTTCCAACGTAAACAAAGAATTTTTACTTTACAAGCCATTTTTTAGCTTTTCAATGCTATTTTTGCATTGGTGAGTACAAAAGTTCTTAGCAATCGCCGCCAGGCCAGTGGGCAATGGATAGTTTTATTTACAAAAACTCGATTTTTGGAGGTATCTTCAAATGGTCGAAAATGGTGGCTCACCTATCTTAGAAACCTGCATTATCTTCATTTTTGTATAAAGAACCAGATTCTTTTGCGAAATTGTATTTAAATGAAAACTTATAGAAGATATACTAATAAAAGTAAAAATAACCACTCTTGCTCAAATACCCGTAGTTGCGTATGTAACGCATACGCCCCGTAGCACCATACGCCGTCATCTATTGCATGTTGCTTGCATGTTGCACGCCTTAACTTAAAAGCCATATTATTTAAAAGTAATTAAATATTGGCGTATCAGATTTTTACACAGTATTCCTTAGGCACATATATGTATATTATTTTTTTTTCATACATAAACAAATTTTTGTGATGAATTTCGAGTGCACCAATAAAAATTTTAAAAATGGAATTTTAGTTTTTAGTTTTTTAGTTATAAGTGGACACCTTGTTCTACTATAATATTCACAATATTTTCATGAAAAATTGCTTACCTTATTTATTTATGAAAATATAATTCATTCTATAATGTAAACCATATAAATCAAAGTTTCATGTCGTCCAAATTTTCAACTTTTTATTCAGAATTTCTAGTAAAATTTTCGAGTATGCAGTTTTGTAGCCCATTGAAGTGCAGGTTTCAACCGGCTACAAAATCGCGTTGATTTTTTAGATGTTTTTTTAGACGGTTTTTTGCACTTTTTTCCATCTAAGCATGAATTTCTTATGAAATTAAATGCCGGAGACCGATAGCAACAAGCATTTAAAAAAACAAAGCCAGTTTTTGTAAATTGCACTTGTTATATGAAAAAAAACGCAAAAGCAGTCTCAAAAAAAATTATTTTTCTAGAAATTCTGAATAAAAAGTTTAAATTTTTGTTTCAATTTTCGTGCTATATGAACTATATTTTCATAAAGAAATAAGGCAAACAATTTTTCATGGTGTACACTTCCATTTGTCGCCTGTGTGTATGTATGTATATCAATACAGAAACCAGAATGTCGTTTGGGTCATTGTTAAAATGAAATTGTCTTCTGACAATGCCAAAATTTATAAAAATTAAAATGAAATTCAAAACTTTTTTATTTCCATTATTTATTGGCAAATTAACTATATACATATACGCTTGCTAATTCTCAAGCATAATTCGCATGCTTTATCCTTGAAGCTACAATTTATTATTATATCAAAAGTGTATATTTTACTTAACCCTGGGAAGGTAAACAAATTTAAAGGTTCAATAACCTTTTGGGGTTTGAATAGAAACAACAACAAAAAACGCTTATCTTCATTCCCGATTTTTCCATATTCAAATGCTCACTTGCACGCGTCTAAATACATATGTAGTCTGTACATTAGTAGTAGGTATACCCCCACATAAATTTTTTGTGATAGATGCTCTCTCTCCCACTCCGAGCACTATGATAGTTGTAGTCTCATATAAATGTATTAAGTATGTACATATGGTACGTACATATGTATGTATGTTTAGCTTCAGGCATTTTGATATTATTGTCAACACGAGTTACAGTTATTGGTAAGTGTGTGAGCAAAAATAATACCATATCTATGTATGTATGTATGTATGCACGTATGTAATGTACTTTCATACACACCGTATAAACGGGGCCACAAATTCCTCAACAAGTTGCTAACAAATTTTTTTTTATTATTTTGCTTTTATTTTTGTCTACTTGTCTAGCAATCGTCTACCAACAGTAGTAGTAATAGCGGCAGTAGCTATACGGTCATTTCTTTCCGGCCCACAGTGGGGCGTATAGCAAAGTCATGTTGTATACATATATGTACATATATATTTATATACAAAAACAACGCGCAGTTTAACTGGCGCATTTGTGTCTGTGAGAATTTCGGTCAAGCGTGCATATACAAACATACATCTGTGTATCTACAGATATATGAACGGGAGTGTAGTAAGTATATGTGTATTAGTGAGCTATATTTGTGAGATGGTATAAGTATTTATGACAGCACCCAACAAACACAGGAACAAAAATTTTCAAACGGTTGAGAAAATCGTATTTCTCAATTTGATTTTTTTCAGTATTACTTATCATTTGAAATTAAACATTTTCCCAAATTTTTGTCAAACATTGTTTATCAATTTAAGAACGGTTTGAGAAACATTTGAGA
>NW_023458565.1:12150911-12154276 GCF_013731165.1 Rhagoletis pomonella
TCTCAAATGTTTCTCAAACCGTTCTTAAATTGATAAACAATGTTTGAGAAAAATTTTAGAAAATGTTTTATTTCAAATGATAAACAATGATGAAAAACATCAAACTGAGAAATACGATTTTCTCAACCGTTTGAATATTTTTGGTCCAGTGTTTGTTGGGTTCTGTCATAAATACTTATACCATCTCACAAATATAGCTCACTAATACACATATACTTACTACACTCCCATTCATATATGTACGTATGTATCTATAGATACACAGATGTATGTTTGTATATGCACGCTTGACCGAAATTCTCACAGACACAAATGCGCCAGTTAAACTGCGCGTTGTTTTTGTATATAAATATATACATACAAATATGTGTACAACATGAATTTGCTATACGCCCCACTGTGGGCCGGAAAGAAATGACCGTATAGCTACTGCCGCTATTACTACTACTGTTGGTAGACGATTGCTAGACAAGTAGACAAAAATAAAAGCAAAATAATAAAAAAAAAGTTGTTAGCAACTTGTTGAGGAATTTGTGGCCCCGTTTATACGGTGTGTATGAAAGTACATTACATACGTGCATACATACAGAGATATGGTATTATTTTTGCTCACACACTTACCAATAACTGTAACTCGTGTTGACAATAATATCAAAATGCCTCAAGCTAAACATACATACATATGTACATACATGCGTACATTCATACTTAATACATTTATATGACTACAACTATCATAGTGCTCGGAGTGGGAGAGAGAGCATCTATCACAAAAAATATATGTGGGGGTATACCTACTACTAATGTACCTACTACATATGTATGTAGACGCGTGCAAGTGAGCATTTGAATATGGAAAAATCGGGAATGAAGATAAGCGTTTTTTGTTGTTGTTTCTATTCAAACCCCAAAAGGTTATTGAACCTTTAAATTTGTTTACCTTCCCAGGGTTAAGTAAAATATACACTTTTGATATAATAATAAATTGTAGCTTCAAGGATAAAGCATGCGAATTATGCTCGTGAATTAGCAAGCGTATATATAGTTAATTTGCCAATAAATAATGGAAATAAAAAAGTTTTGAATTTCATTTTAAATTTTATAAATTTTGGCATTGTCAGAAGACAATTTCATTTTAAGAATGACCCAAACGACATTCTGGTTTCTGTATTGATATACATACATACACACAGGCGACAAATGGAAGTGTACACCATGAAAAATTGTTTGCCTTATTTACATATTTATGAAAATATAGTCCATATAGCACGAAAATTCCATCAACATTTTCAACTTTTTATTAAAAATTTCTAAAAAAAAACGATTTTTTTGATACTGCTTTTGCGTGTTTTTTTTTAATATAACAAGTGTAATTTACAAAAACTGACTTTAATTTTTGGAAAGTTTGTAGCTAATGGTCTCCCGCATTTTATTTTATAAGAAATTCATGCTTATATATGGAAAAAAGTGAAAAAATCCGTCTGCAAAAAAAAAAAATCTCAAAAATCAACACGATTTTGTAGCTGGTTGAAACTTGCACTTCATTAGACTAAAATTGATTGGGCTACAAAACTGCATACTCGAAAATTTTACTTGAAATTCTGAATAAAAAGTTGAAAATTTGGACGAAATTTTATTTTATTTTTTTTGTGAACTTAAAGTGTGAAACTTTGATTTATATGGTTTACATTATAGAATGAATTATATTTTCATAAATAAATAAGGTCAAAAACTTTTCATGAAAATAATTGTGAATATTATATTAGAACAAGGTGTCCATTTACATTTGTCGCCTAGTGTATGTACATATATGAGCGCTCACTTCTTTCGGCAGAAGAAACGCTAAATCATTCCTCTTGCATTTATTTCAATCAATGGAGTTCCAGAAACAAGTACAATAAAAAATAAAACAAAGAATTGGAACAGTTTTAGCTTTAAATACAACATATCTGTGAAGTTTCAAGAGTGCACCACGAAATTAAAAAAAATGAAAGCATGCAGAATATCTGTCGCAGCTAGGGATGGCAGTGATTTATCATTTGATTAAATTAATCGATTATTTTGGTCCAATTTGCGTTTAATTTGTATCGTAGTTTTTTGTTTCATTAATCGATTATTAATCGATTAACTGTAAAATAATCGTAAAAATATTTTAAAGAAATAAGAATTCTGTACATCAACTTTACTCCACCCGAAGTTCAAAAAAATTAATTTCAAAGATCCCTTAGCTTTTTCCGCAGATGATCTTATGGAAACAGGTAGCGAGTCGTCACTAGAATCAATAGAAAATGAGTTCGATCTTTGGGCCCCTCATAAATCTCTTGTAGACAAACGAAGGCGAAAAGATATGACTTGGGTCACTTACAAGAAGAAATGGGTTTTTATTTAAATTGTCAAGTCAAAGAACTAAAGCGGAATATCATCGACGCTTGGGAGGAACTAAAAATTGTTTACCCGAAACTTTATGGACTTTCGAAAAAATACTGTCATTTAGTTGGTACCTCGGTGGCCTTTTTTCAAAAGAGAAACGCTACCGCTTAACAAACAAAACGCTTATCAAAACTTTTGTTTTTGCAAACTTGATTAAATAATAAATAATTATCGCCGCTAAAAATACTCGTTTTATCTTATTTAAGGCTAATTAATAAGATAATTATATTTTTTTTATGGAAGCGCGTTATGGTGAATACTGAATAAAAAAAGGCCTCTAAAACTTCGATTAATCAATTATTTCTCAATAATTGCAATGAATTGCAATTCATTTTTTTTTGCTTGTGATTAATCATATGATTAATTAATCGATTATTTTTAATTTTTCTATTTTGTAATTTTTGAAACTTTACGATTTTTTAAGGTTAATAATTTAAGTTACTTCTATTACATTGAGTAAAAGATGACTATGATTTGAGAAACTAAAATTCCACTTTTACAATTTTTATTGGCATACTAGAAATTCATTCTAAAAGTGTTATATTTATGAAGAAAATAATATATACGTATGTGCATAAGGAATACTGTGTAAAAATCTGATACGCCAATATTTAATTACTTTTAAATAATATGGCTTTTAAGTTAAGGCGTGCGACATGCAAGCAACATGCTACAGATGACGGCGTATGGTGCTACGGGGCGTATGCGTTACATACGCAACTACGGGTATTTGAGCATGAGTGGTTATTTTTACTTTTATTAGTATATCTTCTATAAGTTTTCATTTAAATACAATTTCGCGATGGAATCTTGTTTATTAGGGCTGTGCGATTATTCGATTACTCGAGCAAGTTGGTTAATCAATTATTCGGTTAATCAATTACTCGAGTAATCAAGATTTTGATTACTCAAAACGATGATTAATCGAGTTACCT
>NW_023458565.1:12154376-12158912 GCF_013731165.1 Rhagoletis pomonella
AAAAAAAGAAACAAAATAACGATTATTCTTGAACCAAGATGTAAAACTCATAAAATAACGGTGAAATTTGACCGAAAAAATTTAAATCCAATTTTAATGGTAAAATTACGATTTTTATTACAAAGTTCATAACCCTTACGGTCGCTGCTTTACTTTGTACGTAGTACAAAATATAGATGTTCATATTTTTTCAGGACCACCCTCATATATATATAAATCTAAAATAATAAAAACTGTGCTCTGCAAATTTCTATCTCCCAGTCGTGTCCGCATTCTTGCCAGCAAAGCGAGTACAAACAGAACGTTGACATGTACATACATACAAATGTACATAAGTATAAGTATAAGTATGCACAACTTTTATTGTTTACTTAAGGTGCAATTGCTGCTGCTACTCTTCGCCTACATCAATGCTCTTATTGCACTTTGTTGAAGAGTGCACAGACTCTTGCAACTGCAAATGCACATCTCTCCTAAACATTGACTCAACTATGCATGCATGTGTGCGTGGGTATCTGTCGTACAGCAACAAAAAAAAAACAACGCAGTATCGCCTGTGTGTGTGTAGGTGGCGCCTGCTGGCTTTCAGCAGCTGCAACGTATATTAATTTTGTTTGTGTTGTGGCCGCTTTGTGGTTGCTGTAAGTGCAGCAACTTATGCAAGAGAAGCAAAAAAAAAATGCATTCATTCATAAAAATTAACAAACACACAAGCGCTCTCAAGCACAATCACGAACCCATATGTACATATGTATGTGCGGATGTAGGTGAGTACACGAATATGTAGAGCCACACACACAGCTGCAGCTGCAACACAAATAGTTGTAAATGAATCTGGCAGTCGTGTATTGTCTGAACTCATTAACTGAGTTCCATTCACTATCGCAGCGCTTTCCACCCCGCAGCCAGCTTCCTGTATCCACTACTCCTCACCATCATCTCAGTTGCCACAACTCGCTCTCCCGCTTCCCTGCATGCGCACACTGCTATCAATTTGTAGACAACCTAATGCCGCTATTGTGCCGCATCGCAGATCTAATCAAGCGTTACATTGTATTCCTATGTAGCGCCTGCGCTTCCATTGGCACCTCCCATCGCAGCGCCAGTTTCGAGTATAGCTGTGCTTTTTCTGTACTCTGTACTTTACAAAATGTTTGTAAGAATGTATTTTTATTTGTACCTATGTGTGTATGTATGTGTCTTTCAATAATCTTAAATCCGCAACGACTGCGCTTCATTCAGTTCACTCGCCACGGAACACTTCAAAGGCGAAAAATGCCGAATCAGCTTGGCATTTGTGTCGTCTGCGCGACAATTGTCGCATTTAATTGCTGACGCAGCCTAAAAGCATTTCCTGAATTGTACAAACTGTCACTTTTGTCACCTCGTACGTTCGCTCGCACTTCTCCCAAATATGCTTACATGTGGAAGAAGACAGCGCTGCTATTTATCGTAGGCAAAAAAAAAGAAATTTAAATCAGAACGAAGCAGTCAGTGGATCTCAAATTAGTCAGTTTCGTAACTCTAAAGGAGATTTGAAAGTAGAAAGTACACAAACTGGGTCTACATTCGCCCGGAACAAGTAACAGTTGAGAATGAGACTCATAAATATGCTGAGAGTTACGCAGATCCCTCTTGGGAAATGATCGCTAGGAATACGCGAAATTAGAAGTGAGCCCCTCAAGGGACTGCCCAGTAATATGATCACTTGCAGGTTTGTAAACTTAACAATGTAAAGGAAGGCTCACACTTTTGTTATGAAAAAACACGGTAGGTTAGGTTAGGTTATCCTGGCTGCCCCATCCCGTACAGGAAAAGGGCACACTTAGGCCTCCATAGACCCATTGTGATGCCATATTAGAGACTCCTAGCGTCCCTCCTCCTACCTCAGAAATGGCATCAATTTGTAGCTCTGATGAAGCGCACAAAATGGTAGATATTGGCCGAGTCTAGTTCAGCCAAACACTCAAAAGAAGCCATTGGCAAAGCGGGTCAGTGGCATATGTAATGCTCCACGCTTTCGATTTCCTCCTCATCTCGGCGGCTACGACAGTAATAATTTGGCTGCAAACCCATCCTGGCAGCGTGGATTCCCAAGAGGCAGTGTCCAGTGAGAACTCCAATAACATAGCGGAGCATTGGTCGCTCCAAAAGGATTCGGATCAACTGCAGTTAATTCCCGAGTTGATCCGGATCAACGCTGCCGTTTGTTTATGCTTTAAGACTTTGAGATAGAATTGTTGCCAGAACTAGGCGGTAGAATATATAGTGCTCAATGCTGAGCTTATTAAAATTTTATTTCATAAATCCAGCAGGCAATCCTACCTAAGAAAACCACCCTTGGCATAAAGAAGTTACCAACAAAGCAAATCATGTGTACAGATCTTTAGGCAGAGATTGTTAATGACAAATTGAGGAGTTTCGCCCGAGAAATCATGCCCGCCACTAAAATATTTCCGGGCAAGTTAATTCGGCGTCTTCATAAATTCTTAAAGAATTATAGAAATTGGAACCTTACAACAAAAGTTAGATTAAATAAAATTATTTTAGGGTAGGAAGTAGATCAACATGTTTTTCCGACAAAAATTATGTCTGACAGCCAACATCTATTCGGTTAGGTCGCTTATTGTTCCTCGAAACTCGCAAGGCTACTCAGCGAAGTATCATTTAGGAAGTGCGTATCCACGTTTACCAGGAAACAAAGTCTGGTTGAGCTCGGCAGCTAAGTATTCTTCATAATCTGACCCGCTCATTACCCTGCCAGTTACTTTTTTTACCACCTTCGACAGCCTGCTTTCTATCCCAGCGCTCACAACCGCAACTGGCCATAAAGTACATAGCTGCAACAAAGTCGCCAAATCATTCGCCCGCAGCACTTGGGGGCAATGACAAAGAAACGTTGTTGGCAACAGACAAGGCGATTCGCCGGCCGGTTCTAAATTATGCAGCGCCTGTGTGGTCGCCGGTGACTAGAAGTATGCAGTGGACAACGCCGCACTCATAGTGAGGCCCAAATACTCCCAGTAAGCCAACACAACAACATGTTCAGCAATCAGTTACTAAGTAGTAGGGTGTTACAGACTTGAGCCCCCGAACGGAAACTAGCTCGAGGTGGGACCTCTACCTAGGCACGTCAGAAGTAAACTCGACGAACTGAAGGACGTTGTCCCACACTGTTATGTACAACAACCGCTGAACCTGGGAGTGACAATTAGCGGTATTCTCAGGGGAAGACTGTTACAACCTACACCTACTTCCATTCTGTGAATGCCGTCATAAGAGTCCAATCACCACCTGTGGGCTATAGGACACTTCGATTAACGAGAGAGACTGCGGCAGTCTGGCCCAATTACACTCTGCAAATTGTAGCCTGCTCAACTCCCACCTATCCAGACACGATTCCCAGCCCACTCAACCCAACTCAACTAAGGTCCGTCTCCCTCTGGTCGGAAACCATCGAAATACGACGTTTCCTGGGCAACTGCTACTTGACCTTGACGAAAACGATTTAAGGATCTAGGCAAGGCTAAGGAGGCGGAACAACGACAATAACTACGGTATTGTTTGATTTCCATTATCAGAGAGCCCTTAGCTTTAAGTATAGCTGTTCGGTAGAGCCAGGAGTCCAAGCTTTCCGACGAGAGGAGAATAATAAATAATAGCTTCAAGGCGCGTTTAACAGATTAAAGTCATTGCGATTAAAGAAGGAATGTTTGCTGTTAGATACTATCAGAGAATTCAGCTTCCATCACGAAATTTTCACCGAAGCATTGCAGCTGTTCTATCCAGTAGTTCCAGAATTGGCTGCCTGCAAATTCTACGATAAGCAAGCAAATCGAACGGGATTTTGTATACATACGATCAAAAAATTAGGTACCCTTAGAAGTATACTGCAAAGCTAATAAGATTGGAAGCGCCTGTTTAGACATTTTTTTATACATACATATATACATGTAGCTATTGAGCGAAACTCGATGCGACAAACGTGCGAATGCTCCTCAAATCGCACAAAGCACACATGTGGACAGTGCCGTGCAATTTTGTTGTTAGGGGAAAAGTACCTAGCTCATTTGGCAATTCAAAATGAATACAAACACATAAAAACGTTGCTACTTCATCGCTGTCCCTCCGCTGCGGCGCGGCATCAATCACACAGCCATCAGTATTCGTGGCTCGCCCACCTAAAAACCGCAGACACGCGTGTGTAGCCGATTTTTGAATTGTTTTAATTTTGGCTTTTGTTTCAGCGTGTTGACATTCCGCCCATTTTTCATGCGCCTTTATGTAGACGCTAACGGCCGCAATACCTGTGGCACAGACAGTGCAGACAGTGGCGGAGGCAGCGGCGGCAGTCGGACGCGTCAATGACGTTTGTCCTACTTTTTCGCAAATAGTCTGTGCCTTCTTTGCGGTATAGCATACGAACTGAGCTACTGAAAGTGCAGACGAATTAAGCAAAAAAAAATTGTTTTTTTTTTGGTCTTAGAATAGAAGTATGTACTATATGTATATGTAGTATGGCGAGACAATATACAT
>NW_023458565.1:12158922-12174793 GCF_013731165.1 Rhagoletis pomonella
GCAATAAAATCGACAACGGAAGTGAACTCTGCCACCATTGCGGTTCCCTGCTGCCGCCGCTACTGCTACTGACTGCAACACCACTGGTTGCCTAAAACAACAAAAACAACAACAAGAATAACAAACAAGAGGAACACATTTCGCTGTTTACAGTTCGCAGCCGTAGAGTCGAATGAAATGAAGCGCGAAAGGAAGTGGCAACCGTCACCGTCACCGTCACCACCGCTGGCACAAACAACACAGCACCAGCAGCAAACGTCTACGTAAACGGTGGGAAGCTTCCAGTTGGAGGCACAATAAATACTTACATACATATGTATGTACATATGTCCCCAAAGAAAAATGTAGGGGGCCCTCTGCCTAAGGTTTAGTGGGGAGTCGTAGTCGCAAGTATATGTATGTATATGCACAAATAGATCTACTTAGATATTGTCAATTGGTAAACACATGAATATGTACATATGTATGTATGTATGTAAGAGTAAGTATGCATGCAGTACTGCATTTGCTTGTAATTCGAGTTCATTGCAAGTTGCGTAATCCAGCTCGAATAAAATGCAGCTGCAAGCGTCTGACAAGCAACAATTGTATACAAATACATACCTATTTATATGCTCGTACATACAATGGATATGCACAGCAGTATGTACATACATACATATGTACATACATACATATTTAGATACCCACATGTAAGTAATCAATTTCCTTTCTTTTTTTTAGGATTAAGAGAAATGTTGAAGAAATGAAGCAACAGATGCGTTAAAGGTAATGCACACAGAATAGGAAGTGGAAGTGCAGTTGTACTAAATAGAAATGGAAACAGAAGCAACAAGACTAAAGGGGAAATGGAAATGAAAGTAGTGGAAGTATATGCACCCATATTTTTTGGAATTCCAATTTACTTCTAGAATCTAGATGCATGTACAGTTCCGAAAAAAATAACAGAAGCATTATAAGGTGGCACTATTAGAATTTTCTCGCATTTCGGAATCTAATTTCCCCCTCGCTTTTAAAAATCGGACTTTGATTATTTCGAGCAAGAAATAGCCAGAAGTTTGTCAGATGATTGATGATAGAATTTATTGCTTCAAGGTTTTTCGATTTTTTTTTTGACAATTCTCGAAATTCTTTGCGACTGTTCGGGACTTCGCACAGTGCCTCCCTTCCATATAAAATGTGGACAAAAATAAAATTGTGGACGGATTTGAATGAAAATTTGTTTCTTAATGAACTTGAAAATTCAAAAATTTAATTGGTTTTTTGACAACTATCATACTTACACTGTAAATATATGTAGTTTGAAGTTGAAAATTTCAGTTCTTGTAGCATTTACATAGCTATGTACATGTAGTTCCTGTCAAATGACAGGGCGTGGCCTATAGATGTTCAATAAAATTTTATTTTTTTTTTTAAATGGGTTGCCACCTGTTATAAATTTTATTAAAATTATTCATTAAGTTGTATGAATTAGATATTACAATATGGATATCAATTGAAATGGTTTTGAAAATGCTTTACTTCTAAACGATACGTATAAATGTTGCCACATCTTTAAAAAATCAACATTTTTAAAAAATCAAATTCAGTTAATTAAGGGAATAAGGTAACTGAAATAATATCAATATGGATATCAGACACAAGAAAAAATTTGACATATTTACCAAGAAATGCAAATGAAAAAGCATCCCTGAGTTAATTTAAGAGTCGAGTAATTTAAAAGGAATGCGATCGGAGCAAACCACTGTTTGACAATAATTTTTTTAATAAAAATAATAAAACGACAAATACGATGTTGTAAATCTTTGGTTTGACACAATTATTATTTTAGTTTAACTAAATTTTACTTCACAAATAGGTGGCAACCCTCTTCGTAATATTTGGAAGCTAAAACTTTCTTAAACCTCTTTCGTCTGACTCCCATATGGTGATGCCTATCTATTTCTATTACCTAATTCTTTTAATTCAAATGGAATTTGATTTTTTAAACAGGTGGCAACCCTTCTACAAGTAGTTAAGAAATAAACACTTTTCATACACATTTCGATTGATACCCATATCTTAATAATTCATGTTTAACTTATTATAAAATGTGAATTTAATTTTTTAACAGGTGGCAACTCTTTAAAAAAAATAAACCTCTATTGTTTACAGGTCAAGCGTTTTAATATGGCACTTAAATTTTTTTAAATAGAACGAATCGTGCATATCTGATGGCACTGACAAACAAGTAATTTTTAGAAAAAAAAAACCGACTTAAAAAAAAATATATATATCTATATATCTCATGATCCACTGATCGGATCTCAACCAGATTAGTATGGGACCACCTCTGAGACACTACCTTTCCGATGCAAAAAGAATTATCGGAAAATCGGTTGACGTGGTCCAAAGTTATGCGGTAACATACATAGAAAAAAAAAAAAAAAAAAAAAAGATTCCGACGAACTGATAACCTCCTCCTTTTTTGGAAGTCGGTTAAAAATGATTTTCTGCATTAGCAAAAAACGGCGGTACTGCTATTCAATTATTACGTAACCACCAATGCACAGTGGTTCAGAAGTGGAATTAACTGTTTATAATATACGCTAAATAATAAAAACTAGTTGAATACAATCGTAAAATTACCCCAAAGCGAAAAAAAATCACAAGAAAAATTTTAAATGTTATAAACAAAAATTCACCAACATTCTTTCACGACTTGTTGGGATTTTCCAACTTTTGGAGGTTTTATCCGGATTTTTCGAAGTATTTCGAGGTTATGCGCAACTTTGAATTCCAAACGTGTATTTGAATCTTAAATCTGTATTTTATTTTGCGTTAGTATTTTGCAAGACTTTTCGGGATTTTTTCAGAACTTTTCGATATTCTTAATTATTAATTTTTGGGGTTTTTTCAATAGATTTTTGATTATGCTATAACTTTCAGGATTTTTCAAACATTTATGACTTTTGGAATTTTTCGGAAATTACCTGAAATTTTTCGGTATATTTTGGTATTATTCGAAACTATCAAGTCTAAAAGTACATTTTAATCTTAACTGTGCTTTTTAAGAATACCAAAAAACATGTTTCGAGTTTTAAATTTGTTTATCGATTTTCAGGAGCATTAAGAGGTTTTTCGACTTTTAGGTTCAAACGTACATTTCAATCTCAACTCAGATTTTATAAGTCTCAAATATGCTTTTACGAGAGTTTTGGCTATTTTCTTAACTTTTGGAATTTATCGGAACTTACCTAAACTTTTTTGTTATATTTTGGGATTGTTCGATACTTTCAGGTCCAAAAGTATTTTATTTCTTATTTTTCGGAATACGAAGTAAACATTTTTTTAAGTTTTTTTTTGAATTTTTATAATTTTTGTACGAAGTTTGAAATGTGGATTTATGTGGTACTGGTTATGTAATATGCCAGATATTTATAAAAAAATTATAAACATTAAATAAACTAAAGACAAATAACCAAAACTTGACAAAATGTCACTTAACTTAATCAGCTGGCCACAAGTGTACATATGTATTTATTACACCAATATATATATACATATATATATAAGTATTTTCAAGTAATTTCGCAGTCGTCATTGTACAGGAAGGAAGTTGCCCGGCAACAATAACTAAAACAACAACAATGCTTAGCTCTATATATGGGAACAAATTGTCCATAAAGAGTGCATAAGAGTGTATGTAGGCATAAATGTATATATATGAGTGGCAACAACAATCATTAGCATCGGTACATACAATCAATTTATATTGCAAGTAAAGTAATGCACAATAACAATCGTAAAATTTATTTTCTTAATTTGCATATGTTTTGCAGAAGTTCCGCCAACGGACATCAGTGTGCACCACAAGTGGGCTCAAGTGTACATACATACATACATACATATGTACATAAGTACCATAAGCATTAGCGGACTTCCACATCCGCTTTGACTTTTAGTATAGGCATATTTTTTTTTTTTTTAATTATGATATTCCTATTATGCCTAACTACATTTGTAAGTATGGTCACAGTTTTAAAAAAAAATCGCCATCAACAAATCAATACTTATCAAATTTTAAGTGGGTCGTAAATAAGCTTCGAGAAAAATTATTAAAAATACGATTTTCAGAATTGTACCCCGGGTCCCGTGGGTCCCGAAATCTATCTCTAAAGCAGGCTACAAACGGACAAAAAATTGAAAGGATCGGTTGAGTTGAAATCTGTGTTTGGCTTGGTTTGCAAACCGATCGAAGGTTGACAAAAATGTTCATGTCTTTAAAATTAATTTTAAATAATAAAAATTATAATGAAAGATCTGGAATTTTGGGAAGGATTTTGGTACCGTCCCGCCCACCATATTTTTACAGATCTTCCCGATACCGCCCATCCCGGCCAATTTTAAATCAGTACCGTGGGTCCCGCGGGTCCCGCTATTGCGCTCCCATCTCTAGTTTGAACATATAGAATTTTTTGAGGTGTGTTACAAGGATTGCCACCTGTTTATTTTTCATTATTAAATTCAATTCATTTAAATAGATTATTACAATATGGGTATCAATCAATATGGTTTTGAAAAAGACTTTATTTCTAAACTGCATATGGGAGTGTGGCCACCTATTTGTAAAATCAAATTCTACTGTTTTAAACTTAAGTTCAATTCAAACTATTTGATAATTTGAATGAATTATTACAATATGCGTAGCAATCGAAATAGTATTGAAGAGGGTTCGTTTCCAAACTGCATGTACCAGGGTTGCCACCTGTTTAAAAACTGTAAGAAAAAAGTTTAGGTAGGTTTTAGTTCGAAAATATTTTCAACAAAAATTTGAACATCTCCTAGGTTTTGGTTCAGTTCAAGCAAGCTTTTTATTGAAATAAATTACACTTAATGTAACTCGCATACAATTTACATGGTCAGCGAAGCTGGTGCGGGCAATCTAGTCACGAATGGCATTTCCTTTTCTACAAAGAAGTTTGCCTTTTCATTGGTATTTATGCGTAGAGGGCATTTAGAAGGCAAAATTTTTGACATAAATAATTTTTCAAAAAAAAATATGAAAAATTAGGCTTTTCCCTACCAATACGGGGCGTTTGGCATATAGTGTGCCGACGCAGAAAATGTTTATTATTTTATTTTTGTAGTTTGTTTATTATACGCGTTTGCCTTTTACTTAAACAGTATTTTATTCCCACTTAACTCTTTTTATTTCATCAATTTATCTTCTCTTTGAACGCAGGTACATTAGAGTGCAACTCTTACCACCAAAAAAAATAATAATAAAAATAAAAGTAATAATAAAATCCGCACGATTTTAACAACGGTGTTATAAAATTAATTATATTTTCAGACCTACGCCAAAGTACTTTAAAAAAATACTGAGATTTGCATGAGCTGGAATTAAGGATTTCAAAATACCTCATTATTTTGATTTCGTTTTAAAAATTTCTATCGGACCTTTTACGCTTAAGTCTTTCTATCATTTGAGGTGATTTTTTGGAAAAAATACATATATTTAAAAACTAATTTTATTAAACAAAAAAATTGATTGTTGGAGGTATTTCTTATATTATTATATATCTTAATAATATTTCTGTAATTCCAGTGGAAAAAGTGCAACATACTTTGATTAGGCACCCTAATGTGCATATGTACAAATATATACTCACAATTTATATACAAAATATACGATTTGTTCGCCTCATATTCATGACGCACAAATCAAGAAGCAACCTTGTAATGTTTTGACGTCATTTCATTGAATTTTATTTGCACTTTTTATGTGAAATTTCACCTTTTATAACAATGACCCTGAGTGATCGCAAGATGAAGATGAGATGCGTACCAGAAAAAAACCTAATATAAATAAGTATAAATATATGTACATACATATTCACTTGTGTATGTATGTATGTAAAATGTTTAAAACAGTAAAACAGGCATAAATTTCCTACATCCGCCATTTGAATTTATTATAGAACAGGTGAAAATGAACACCGATAAGTTTTGATCAGGATATGCAAATATATTTACATAATTGTGACCAAGTGGAAAATTTCACATATGTATGTAGTACTTTGGGCAGTTAGTTGAAAAACTTACGCGTAAAATTTTTGGGTAGATTTATTTGCTTTAGTTGATTGAAATTTTCCAATTTTCACAAAGTATGAATATATCGAGCCCTAACCGCCAAATTAACGTAAGCGAAATTTTTTTCAAAATTTTCTTTTTGATGCAGAAATGCATTTAGATGCTCTACGAACATTTCTACATCAAAAAGATAATTGAAAAAAAAAATGTCGCTTCCGTTATTTTGGCGGTTATGGCTCGATATATTTATTCCGTAAATTAATTCAGCCTGGTTATAAATTTTCAGTATGTCTTCCGCATGACTGTCTTATGCATGACTGATTTAAAGCACTTTCATTCGAAAAACGCCAAAATTGAACTGCCTTTAAAACAAGTTTTTCAAGAAATCGAAATAATTGAATTGTTTCCAACGACAGAACTTTGCGATGGCAACTGGCAACTCTCAACTCCGTAATTCCGTAAATTAATTCAGCCTGGTTATAAATTTTCAGTAGGTCTTCCGCCTAAAAGTATGTTTGACTGATTTAAAGCATTTTCATTCGAAAAACGTCAAAATTGATTTGCCTTTAAGCAAGTTTTTCAAGAAATCGAAATAATTGAATTGTTTCCAACGACAGAACTTTGCGATGGCAACTGGCAACTCTCAACTGGCAACTGCAGTTGCTACAAAGTGTGTATACAGGCAACTAAATGTTTGTGCTTGCTGGGAAGCTTTTTTGGAGCGTATTTAGGAGCGAAAATTGTACAGTATGTCAAATATTTTAATTTATAATAGTTTGAATGATATTAACATTTTGTAATGTAGTTTGCATTTATAGAATATTGTAAAAATAACAAAAAAAAAAACAATAACTTGAAAATTTAGTTCCCGTGTAGTACGCGCTTTTGGTGTAACAAAAGCGAACACTGAACATTTTTTTCCTCTATCAACTGAAGCACCTCTTTCAAAACTACCGACATCCAAATTTCCAATTTGAAGTCATTGCTCTCGAACTTCCTTTTGCGTAAAGTGGAAGTGTTGCGCAAGCTTTAAGGAGCGGAAGTATGTATTTAACTTCAACGAAGTCGTTCCTCTTATGCAGAATATGGTCAGATGAACGCATGCCCGACGACTGGAATTTAAGTGTGCATAGGTTACAAGGTCTTATCGAGCGTATTGTATGAAAGACTGAAGTCCACCGTCACCGAACTGATTGGGCCTCATCAGCGTGGCTTCAGACCTGGCAAATCCACCATAGACCAGGTATTCACAATACGTCAAATCTTGGAAAAGACCCCCGAGAAACGGATTGACACTCACCACATTTTTGTCGAGTTTAAATCCGCTTTTGACAGCACTAAAAGGAGTTGCCTATATGCCACTATGTCTGAATTTGGCATCCCCTCAAAACTCATACGGCTGTGTAAAATTACGTTGAGCAATACCACCAGCTCTGCCAGAATTGGGAAAGACCTCTTCGAGCCGTTCGCCACCAAACGGGGTTTCAGAAAGGGCGACCACCTTTCATGTTACTTCTTTAATCTGATGTTGGAGAAGATAATAAGAGCTGCAGAACTGAACCGCTCTGAAACAATTTACTGGCGTATGCCGATGACATCGACATCATCGGTAACAGAAACCGCGAAGTCTGTTCTGCCTTTTCCAAGTTGGATAGGGAAGCAAAGCGAATGGATCTGGTAGTAAAAGAGGACAAGACTCAGTATCTCCCGTCATCAAACAAACAGTCAGCACATTCGCGCCTTGGCATCCATGTCACTGTTGACAGTTATAATTTTGGGAAAGTAGAGAATTTCCTTTACTTGGGAACCAGCATTAACACCGCTAATAATGTCAGCTTGGAAATCCAACGCAGAATCGCTCTAGCCAACAATACTACTTTAGACTGAGTAGGCAATTCAGGAGTAAAGCCCTCTCTCAACGTACGAAAACCACACTCTATAAGTCATTCATCATACCCGTGCGGGTATATGGCGCAGAGGCATGGACAATGACCGCATCCGATGAGGCGGCTTTTGGAGTGTTCGAGAGAAAGATTTTGCAGAAGATTTCCGAGCCCTTACGCGTTGGAGACGGCGAGTACCGCAGACGATGCAACGATGAGCTCAGAGCTGATGGGCATGGTGCAGCGAATTAAAATACAGCGGCTCTGCTGGTTTGTCGCTCGAATGGACACCAACACTACAGGTCTGAAAGTATACAACTCGGAACCCACTGGTGGTAGCAGTAGAAGAGGGAGGCCCCAACGAAATGGAAAGACCAAATGGACAAGGACTTAACTTCACTTGGAATTTTTACGGCGCCAAATAAGAAGAAGCAGAATATCGGTAACTACTTTTTCACTAATTTGAATTTAGTTCCGTTTAAGCTTTTCTGATATTTCTTCGTTCAGATTAAAATTCTGCTGGATTTTCGTCTTCAATAGACTATCCATGGATTGAGATCGGTTTGAGAAAGGGATTTTAGAAAACGCTCGATATGTATACATATTCTGCATATGTACTATGTACATACATATATGTAGTATATAAAGGTGCAAGACATGGCACATATAACTGATATGCACATACATATATATGTATACACACATACATATATGTATGTATTTATTTCTAAAAACTTATTGCGCATTAAAATTTTGCGACGATATGTCTGTATGTATGTATGTAGTGCGCAAAACGAGTCAGCCATCAACGAGAGCAGTCGCTTAAGCAACGTACAAATGCTTTGCATATGTATTTATTTGCATACATATATACATACACCCTCAGACAAATACATACTACATACATATATAGTCTATACTAGTAAATACAGTCTAACATACATAAATATGTAGATATATAGATTTGTATGGATCCGCTTTGATTAGACTTATTGAAATTTACGAACTTTTCGAGCCAAGAAACCTCTTTTTAAACTTTCTCTTGGTAAAAGACCTTAAAAAATACCAAAACGGCAAGCTGGGTCCACTTAAGAGCCCTGACGGTTTTTGGAGACACTTTTCCCTGGAAATCAGGTGATGGTTACCCTAGGCAGGAGACGGAGAGAAGAATGTGATATCCACGGTTTCAAGGTACCATTTGTTTCCAGAACTTTGGTGCGTGAAGATGCAATAAGATATGCTATTGAATCTTCTGGCAGCTTCAAATCGTCTGGTCCGTAGACTATCCTACCTGCATACCTACATACATTAGGATTCACGCAGAAGGAGGTCAATATGACACGTGCGGAAGTCGTAGCGGCTATCCTTAGGGTGATGTGCTTTCTCTCTTGTTCTGGTGCTCCTAGTCCAACTTAACGGCCTCGTCAAACTCTGTGACCTGCCTCATTATAGGCCCTTCACTATCCACTGTTGGCAGGAAAGCGGAAACAACGCTTCGTGCAGTAAGCATAGGCCAATGTTGTGCTCTTCACCAGAAGTAGAAGGTTGGACGGCCTTTTTTCCACATGCCTTTAAAGGAGTCGCTATTCAGATTTCTTCCGAAGACAAATATGTATCATACATACTAAACTTTTCTGTAAGTCTCACGTTGAGTAAAAGCCTTAACAGCGTTCTGGCAATGTAAAAGGGGCCTTTGGTAAAATGTGGGGTCTGTCAACTAGGGGAATCATGTGGATTTACACCTCTATATTAAGGCCCATAAACGACTACTCATCTGTGATGCTCTGGATGCTCTGCTAAATCTAAAGTCACCTAATATTTTTATTCGCCAGTAGGTTCTTAAGGCAACCTGTAGGAATGACGCGGAAATTGCTGGTGCCTAAGATTTAGACTTCCATGACTCGATATTTCAAGACGAGGCATTTGCAATCCTTGGCAAAGCCATCACCTGCGCTGTAGAAAAAAGGTTGACAGCCAAGCTGCACTGAAGGCATTGGCCAGCCCTTCAACTACTTTCAAACTAGTACGGCACAGCAAGTCTCGACTAAATTATGTTGGGAAAACATGAGGAACTTCTTTCATTCGGGGTGCCAGATCACTCGCGCGGTACCTGGTAATGAGGCATCTGAACATTTGGCCAGAGGGGGGCTCGGACCAGTCATAGTACTTGCACCTTCGGTCATCGAAACACCGTCAGAAACTGTTTAAATATTTCCCGCTCACTAATGACTGGGCGGCTTCGAGGGGCTGCAGGTCGGCAAAACTAATGTTGCCCTAAATCTCAGAGGATCTTGAAAATTATTGGCTTTCATTGAGCAAATGGGACTGTTGACTGGTCACTTCTCGTCTCATAAACACTTGACTCTAATAGGTATACGCGACAACCGCATCTTCTTTTCCGTTCCCACTACCGAACTCTGCTAGCAACTTCCAAGCGGAGTACGAAAAGCATACATTTATTCAGATAGCCAAGCGACTCTTCTGGTACTTGCATCACCGGTAACAAACTCGAAGTATACGAAATGGAGAAAAGACGGAAAATCTGTTAAAACGCAATACTTAGAACTGCAATAATGATTCTTACCGGTGTCTTTACAGAAGACTGTGCTTTTGCACCAATTCTCCAACCATGGTGAATTCCAACGAGTACTCGCTGCAAAAACCATATGGCAGGCAGTCGAAACGACTCAAAGACTCGGGGTTAAGCATCTTCATCAGTCTGTCAAAGTCCGGACAGGGGCGGAATTTTCGTGCCCAAAATGCAGTTGCTGTTATTGCTTTTTTCACAACTATACCAAACATTTGTAAATAACTTTTCAAACTCGTAATTTCTCTCAAAAATATATGTATACACTCGAGGCCACGCAAACCTTACCACCACTTAAATAAATATTAGGTCGAATTTTGTAAATAAAACAAAAAAATATTTTTTTTTTTAATATAGTTCAAACTGTAACAACATAACAGCATTCCACAAGATTTAGAAGACTTCACCAAAATTTCAAACTTTTTAATCAAAATTTTTAGTACAATAAAGTGCAACTTTGAAGTAGCTCAAATATCTGATTGATTTTTGGCAATATTTTTTCCATAAGATGCTGAGCATTTTTACCCATGTCAAAAGCACGGGAAATTTTTGTAAAAATTTTGATTAAAAAGTTTGAAATTTTGATAATTTTTTTTTAATTTTGTACAAAGTTGGAAACTTTTATTCTTATAGCTTTTGTTGAATTATATTAAAAATAAAAATAAGAATAAAAATATAAATAAAAAAGGTATTTGTTAATTTACAAAATTCTACAATTTTTTTTTTTAAGTAGTGGTAAGGTTTGTGTGGCCACCCACGAGTGTATTTATAAAGTATTTCAGAAGTGACAATATTTTCAACTTTTACACGCAATTCGCAATTGAGCAACAGAAATCTTATTTCTACGTGTAAACATACAAAACGACTTTTTTGTCACTTTTCAGAAATCAGTTTCAGAAATAAAAGTTGCACGGAGTGATTGCAACTGAAAGAGCCCAAATCGATTTAGAAAATAACTTTCAACTTGCTCGTGCTGAACTATAAATTTTTATTTTAGTGAAAGTGTTGTCAAGCCATTTCAGTGTTGCCGTGTGACGCCGTTTTTGGCAAATTTGTGTATAATTATAAAAATGTTGAATAAATTATCAAAAATAATTGTAACTAAATAATTTATTCTGCTGATACATATATGAAGCATTTAGATATTAATGTATTCGATTTTTTTTTTTGCTATTTTCTGAGCATTTTAGCACTTTTAATGGATTTTTTAGGTCATTAGTTTTGTTATGAGCATAAAAATGTCTGGCAACACAGTTGAAAACAGAAATTTCTACTCTCACCGTTCAAGCAGATAAAAAATAGTGTCAGAAAGTTGGATTTTCAGATATTAAAACTGCCATAAAAAGTCACTTTATGTGCACTCACTTTTGGAAATTCTCGAGTGTGACAGACTTTTCAAAACAACTTGCACTTGTCACGTCTAACAGCTACTTTACGGTGTTAAAAATACAATTTAGCAAAAAAAATAGGTAGATCTACCACAAATTTGGTGTAGTCCGAACACTGATTTCTGGTCATTTTCTCTTCTGCTCAATCTTATTCTCTCGCTCCAGCTGCTGGTATTTACTGGAGAAGTCGAACAAACTTTTAATTTCTTTCATAAATACAAACTTTGTACTTTTCGCAATTATTTCAGAACTACTAAAAAACTGCTTAAAAATAACTAAATAAATTTCGAATTTATGGTTCTTAAAAAGTTTTAGATTTTGTCAACGCCAGCGCTCAAAACCGATATATGTATACCTTCGGCCATTTAACGCTTCTATTTTCTCAAAACTTTCCGAATTTATACAATTTAACACTTCATTATTATGTAATTTTGAAAAAAAAAACAAAAATAAATAATTGCTCACGCATATTTATCAGATATCACACGCACACGCAACGCAACGAAGCAATTTTGTCACCAACGCCATTATCACTGAAACAGTTACACCGCCCCGTTCGTCACCATCCTTCCTCAATGCCCACATCAATACAACGCTATCTTCAACATACCCATGAAAGTTTTGTATTTAACATATACTTTCGTCAAAAAAGTGCTAACTCAAAATATCCGCTTTTGCAGAAACACGCAAAAAAATTAGTCTGCTAGTTTTAGAGAGCAAAGGGTTTATGCAGGTTTTTTTGCAACGAGTTATCAGTGGTATGTATCACTTCTTTTACCGCTGGTTAAATGGCTAAGCTGCGAAATTTTTTCTGTACTAAATATTAAAAATTATAAATTTTCAGTTAATACACTTTTGCTGAATGAAGAGAGTGCGATATGTGTGATCGCCTTTTTTGTTTTTTTTTTTTGTTTAATTCTACTTGAATATATACAAATTCTAATACACACATATGTACATGAGTATTTGTGTGTATTAGGGTGGTAAGAAAAAAATTTAAAGTCGGAATTTTAAACCCGCCACCCCTCAGATTGTTTTTTTTTATCAAAAAATATTTAGATGTCGCGCAGAGCGCTCAAAGTCTTCCATGCATTTTATGTGGGGAAAAAACAACTTTTCGTAAAATTCATATAGAATTCTTGAAAATCAATATTTTTCGATCGGAAAATTCTGATTCTCTTCTGGAAACTTCCAATAATATTATCCGATTGTTTATTTAACCAATTTTAAATACCAAAGAAAAATTATTCATCCCCACATTGCCATGAAAAAATGATTAAATAGAGAATTGGGTATTATTATTGGGAATCTTTTGAAGAAAAACCGAATTTTCCGATCGAAAAATATTGATTTTCAAGAATTTTATACCATTTCTACGAAAAGCGTTTTTTTTTGGCCATAAAAATACATGGAAAACTTCGAGCGCTTTGAGCACTCTCTAGATATTTTTTGATATCAAAATAAAAAATAAGGGTGTTATTTTTCGGTATAGAACGGTCCTAGGGGTTGGTGGCGGCATTAGAATTCCGATTTTATTTTTTTTTTTTGGAACACCCTAGTGTGCATATGTATGCATGTATGCTCTTGCCACTCACCTCACTGTCCTTCGCCACCGCCAGTCGCATTGAGCTTTTTTGCGCTCCACTCCCCCTAATTCATGCCATTCTTTCTATTCCATTCCATCGAAGCGACAGTCGACAGTCGACAGTCTTAAGCATTTCAAAGACAAAATATTGCTAGTTACGCTGTCTGTTGGCTGTTAGTTTTGAGCTGTTTTGCTGCTGATTGTAGATTGCCATTTTCAACAGTGTAGCCCCCACCGCCACCAATACCACTGTACGTTTTCGCTGTATTAAGGTACGGGTATGTATGTAGGTACTCGTTCTTGTATCTGTTTGTACATACATATGTATTGCTGGAAGTCGGGCCGTGCGAAGCGGCGGCGTTGATTGTACATACATACATACATACATAGCTCAACACTTTCCATAAAAAATAATCGCGTCGTAAAAACAAACCAAAAGAATAAAAATAAATAATAAATGGGAAATAGTTCAATGTTCTCGGCGCTCGTGCCATTGAAAAATGGTGCAAAGTCTGTTTTAGTTTTTTTTATTGTTTGCTGTTGTTGTTGCTGTTGTCTGCTTGTGCTTACTGTTTGACGATGAAGTGTTTTAGTTGCCTTTGGAGCTTTTCAATTTCCATTTCATTTGCAGAGCGGCGGCTTTAATGAAGGCTCTGCTCTCGCAGTTGACGGCGGCGCACAGTGGTCGGAGAGGCCATGTTTTACACGAAAAAGGCATTTTTGAAAACTGTGATAAATTTGACCGGAATAAAGGTATTCTCTTATTCAGAAGAGTTCAACGCACTCAAATCTGATTAGTAGTTTCAATAATATCTAACATAAAAAATTTTATTATAAAACATTAGGGATTAAAGTAATTTAGACTATATATTTACCACCATATAATTTATGAGATGTACATACATATCTTAACAAACCTGAAGACAATTTTCAAAAATGCAAAATAGCAAATCCAATATTAAAAACTACTCAATTTTCATGAAATTTTTACTACAAATTCCAAACTAGGTTTTGATAATTCAAAATCTAAAATCCAATATGACGTCCGACATTTAAATAAATTATTGAATTGTCAAATATGAATAACTTTATTTGAAAATGAGAAAATTGAAGTTTTGGAAATAACGAATTTCGTATAAAGTGAAAAATATTTATTTATAAAAACAAGGGAGCCTACTTGTCAACTGAATAAGTTTGAATGTGGTATAGAACTCGAGAGCTGTGAGCCCGAAAACCTAGTACGTTTAATTCTCTCCTAATTTCTAGAAAAATTTGCAGCCCATTCGACAACTGTCAGCTCTCTAGCTACGTACAATTCATGAACCTTTATCAGTAGCGTTTTAAAAAATATTTTCTTATTTTTAGAAAAATTAGCAGCCCATTTGACAGCTGTCAATTCTCAAGGTTTTAATTTAATCAGATATTTTCGAAAAAAATTCTTAGTTTAAGAGAAATTGACAAATAATTTGACAGTTGTCAACTGTCAAACTAAAAAATTGTATGGCATATTAAGATTTAGCATAACAATAATACTACGATACTGCATTTATAATTAAATTTTTTTGCGTGAAACACAGCCTCTCCGACCACTGTGCGACGTCCCTTTTCAGTTTGAATTTTTCGTGTGAATTTCGTTTTTTTTTTCTTTCATTACCGTTTACTTAATTATTGTTTGTTTATTTGATTTTTGCTGTTGTTTTTAAGGCATTTGAGCTCCGCCTTACGCTTGATACATTTACCGTATGTATATAGTGTGTACTTATATTTACTGGCCATGAATTGTGATCAAATTTAATTGCATCAAAATAATTTAAATAAAATCCAGTGTCGAATTTTCAACTAGTTACCAACTATTCGCAAAGTAACTAGTTTCATTTTGAACCAAAATGCCACATGCTTTTTTTTCTTGGGTATGAATGTCGACGACACCTTTTTCCGCTTGCTCACTTTGTCTTTCACGCCATAATTTCTCTACTATGTAGTTTTCCAACTGGCTTTGGCTACTACAACCATCAATTGCAAATTCTTAGAGCTCACAGTAAATACAGCTGTATATAGGCCAAAAAACATACATATGTATGTACTTGTGTATGCTATGTATTTTAAGTACTCAATAATAAATACGAAAATCAAGCTGATCACTTTAGTTTAGATTTGTTGCTGGCGCATACCCAGTACATACTCGTATTAGGCGAGCGGCGCCATCTTGCTGCTTCAAAATAAATATACCTATAAAAAAAAATAAAAAAAATTGTCGTCAGTGTCCCAATTTTTCGATTGTCATTGATGTCGTTGTACATACACCTCTGCGAAATTCATGCAATTCGCTGCTGTTCCACTGTTCTTGTTCAGC
>NW_023458565.1:12194793-12230096 GCF_013731165.1 Rhagoletis pomonella
TCAAACATTGTTTATCAATTTAAGAACGGTTTGAGAAACATTTGAGAAAAAATTTGTTAGCATTCCGTTCCGTTCCATCTGTGTCAACATGGCACAGATGTCGAAGTCCATCGGTGGTCTGCTACATCAGTCGCAACATGGCTCTTCGACCACTATACAAATATTTCAATAAAAGTAACTGGATTTCATTTCGTTCCGCTCCACTGAAGTTTGAGAAAAAGTTGAGAATTCAACATTTCTCAATTTGAAAATTTCCTATTAAAAAAGCGCCTTTTAGCTTGAAAACCCTATCAACGGTTATTTGAGATACATTTGAGAATTAACGTTTGAGATTTGAGAAAAGGACTGTTTCTCAAATGCATTCTCAAATTAAGATTCAACAAAAATGTTTATTGGGAAATGCCTGCGTGTACTCGCTCTGGATTACATACACACATATGAATTTACACTAGGGTGGTCCAAAACAACTAAATTTGGAATTTTAATGCTCTCACCCCTAGGATTGTTCTATATCGAAAAAAACGCAATTTTTTTGTAAACCAAAAACTCTTTAGAGGTTTAGAGGAACGCTCAAAGTATTTTATATGGGGAAAACCAACCTTTCGTAGAAATGGTATAGAATTCTCGAAAATCAATATTTTGCGATCAGAAAACTCTGGTTCTCTTCTGGAGACTTCCAATAATAATACCCAGTCGTTTATTAAGTTTTTTTTTTTAATACTCAATATTTTTTATGGGTGGACCCATTGCATTTTCAGAGGTTTTTGCCCGACCTATAAAATACAGTTACCATGAAAAAATGATTAACTAAACAAGTGGGTATTATAAATGGAAGTCTCCTGAAGGGAACCAGAGTTCCGATCGAAAATGATTGAATTTCAAGAGTTCTATGCATTTTTGGACCACCTTAATGTACACACACACTTATTCGCATTTGACATGCAACATGTTGTTACCAGCCGAGACCTCTGTAAATATGTATGTTCAAAGTAGCGCTGCCAGACAGAGAGCCGCAAAGATAACTCACCAAACAAATCGTGTAACATTGTAACTCAAATGAAATGCACTTCCAACCAGCGCATGGCAGCGCAACCAAACTCCGTCTGTACACGCCGGCAGCGCAACATTCCCACCATCAACACCACCCAGGCGAACAGCAAGCCGATAGATACGACAGCCATCACAGCCAGTCAAACTGCATTGCGGAACTAAATTGAATAAAGCAAGTACTAAGTAGCAATGCAACTGTGCAACGTAGTGTATGTATGGTGCAGCATGTCACGCAAATGCACACCGCGCTCTGACTCTTCTAAATATTGCATGTTGTACCCACAACAGCAGCAGCAGCAGCAGCCGCAGCAAAAGTAGCAACCGCAATCGAGCTGCCGAATGCGCATCGTTGGCATTTATTCTTTGCTTGTTTATAGTAGGTTTGTAGATATGTACAAGTCTGTAGACGCGGTATGCAGCGCTTCCTCTTACCCTGTCGCTAACGAGGTCAACTTGATAAGTATGGTAGGTAAATTTTTGCACAAACGTAAGGGGTGTTAATGTTGAGTTGTTAGATCTTTCCAGCAGCAGTAGACGCAGGATGAGAGTTTCGATTTTTATCATTGAAAGAATGCCATAGTTATTAGGATGTATGGATACTCTGAAGCCAAATCTACTTGTTTACTACAGTCCTCAATTGCCTACAGGACAGCCGGCAGGCACTACTTCGAAAAGGATGGATTCAATGGTACCCCCGACTACCTCCGCTGGGGCAGATCCTTTGCCGTTGAAGCGAAGGCGGCCATACGAACAAGATGAAGAAAAAGACGAAGAAGAAAACAATACCAAAATACAAGAAAAACACAAAAAAGGGCACGAGGAACAGCAGCAGCATTCGAGGCACAAGCTAAGCCGAGAGGCAGCAAACTAGCCAATCGGAGCTCAGGCATATTCCACGAGAAGGCATTTAAGGTAACGTGGTGCGCACGAACGAGACCACCGAAAGTCAAGAGAGGTACCGAAGTAGAAACGACACCGAACCGGTCTCGAAGCCGGACTGGCTCCACAGTAACGCGCGATTCCACATGGATAGGCGCCCGAAACCGGTCACACTTCCGCTTCCAGGGCAACCAGGAACTCTGGATGACCGCTTGCGATTTGGCCTCAGTGTATCAGGGGCGAGACGGTATGTGAGGTACCTGCTGTTGATAGCCAAGCTGCAAAGAAAGCTTAAGGATCTTTAGTAGTTCAAGCGACAATTGTTCGGAAATTTCACAAGTCGTTAGTTTTCTTCTGTCAGGTCAACGCCAATCTTTTCTGGTTCCCAGACAACACAAAATTCAAGAGAACGAAATAGCCAAGAACTGCCTGCAAATGCAAATTAACGAGGCAGATAACTCTACAGCCACTCGATCTGTGATGTTCTGCCCAAAATTGTCCACAACCGTAAGCAATCGCAAACGGCTAAAAAAGTGACAACATCTTTGTGGGCGAGGTTGAAGAAGAAGCGGCCTGCCGAGCTTTTTAAGTTAGGTCAATCCGCTGTAAGTGTTCTTGACGGCGTCATCAGAGGACACTGCGCAATTGCACTAATGTTCGAACGTCGGCGTATCCCTATCGATCTCTCTGCTGAAGTTTTTAGGTTAAGGAAGCGGAAGAATCTATTTCGATAGTAAAATATGTTCAGGCTTACAACACAACAAAATTTGCATAAATCTTTTTTTTTGTGGTCTATGGCATTTATGTATTAAACACAATATCTGTTAGATCTCTACCACAACTCTTCTGGCAAAACAGGATACGCATATCACAATTTTCCATGAAATTTCTCTATATTTTGGGCTTTACATCATTTATAACGCGTATGATTTCGTTCTTCACGTAGCCCCATATAAAGAAGTCCAATAGTGTCAAGTCGCAAGATCTCGATGGTCATTTGACCTCGTTGTTTCGTAAGATATTGCCTCCTGGTTCTTCGTTGGCAATAGAATCATTGTTTCATGCGCTGCGTGGAAAGTGGCACTCCGATTTACTTGTTAACATACCGGGTTAGGTGAAAATATGCCTCATCGCACAATCAAGCAACGCGGAAAATGCACTTATGCACTCATAAAACGTTAGGATTGCTTTTGTGCGTTATTCAACTGAGTATCGCTCCATGACTAATTTGGTCAAAGATTTTAGTACCAATTGTCTGAAATGAATAAGTAAAATGAACATTAACATATCACAAATTGCTGTCAAAGATCCGAATTACCCTTGAATCGCTCTATATTATAAAAACCACTGGCTTCAGACTGCCGGAAGTAGAAATCCGTATAGAATATACAAGTATTCGACCGCCTTTATCTAACCGAGATAAACTGTGGCTGGTTGGCTGCAGTGGTTTGCCAATCTGGCTACATCAGTTTGCAAATTTTAGTCGTAGGTTACACAGAGAAAGTCCTCCACAAGTTGCGACCTAACCGACATGATTGCCGCCTGGTTATCTGGGATAATTTCCGCCTGCAATCTCGCAAGTGCATTATGTCTAATGTAACTTCCCACCTCCTTAATTGCAAACGTTTTCACCTGGAAAACGCTGTACGGATAGCTCCAGATTGAGTTTCTCAATGAAGATTCCAGCACCTACCCCGCATTCTATTCTTGTTACGTCTGGAAAGGCAGCTATGCCTAAAACATTCTAAAAAATCTCCCAGAATCCAGGTACCGCGGCAGGATTTGAGCTGATACGGGTCTCTGGCATGAGTCTATTTATGTAGGTATTTTGGCTTATTGTCATTTATCTCTAGTAGATCTATCCGTATTAAAGGAACAGAACGATCAGAGACCCGAGTTGGGAGGGATCTCATTGCATTCGTTGCGCCAATAGCAGCTGTTCTCTGAACTCCGCTAAATGGCTGAAGTTTTTCATTCAGCGCTAGCCACCAGACTAGCGCTCCATATGAAAGTATGGGTCGGATTATAGGCGCACATGTTGTCTAAAATTTTCTGAGAAATGTGGTGTTAGCTCAATGGGTTCAACGTGGACGAAAATGTCAGCGGATTAAACGGTCTTTAGAATATTTCAGTGAATGATTAATGCTTTTGCACGTTTACAACGTCGACTATCGGAGGTGATGGGACGATGAGCTATATATAAGCTTTACAATAACAATGACGTTCACAATTGAGATACATCAGGCAAGCTGACGGGTCCCCATTAATATTTGGCTCTGACTATCGGCTATAAAGATTACACGACGCATTTGAGTACCTTTTTTTTGCGTATGATGTCCAGATGTATGAAGACAGGGAAGGCTACTCTGCAAGAGTGTATTGAAACTATCTGCATGAAAATAGTTTTGATCCTCTTAAACTTCTTCGAAAGTTTAGTCCACTAAAATACCGTGATCGTTCTCGATAAGGTAAGTAGGTAGGTAGGTAGAACTAGCTGCCGCCTGCAGGGACACAGTTAGGCTCTTACCACACTCTGACACCATTCAACTTCACTCCTGCAGAACCATTTCGTGTCAATGATGAATTTCATTAGGCGTCGGTGTGTGAAGCCTCACTAAGATCAGCCAGGAACGATGTTCCCAGTTGCAGCACCCTGCTTATACCTGAGAGCATTTCCTCTTCTTTGTAGTTCTTACAGCTTCTGCTGGCCTGGATAAACAACAAATTCTCTCAGTAGCAGCTTGTAAGTTCCAATGCGTTCTTTACCAGGTCATGCCTTGATTTGCAAGTTCATCTGCCATGCAATTTCGCTGTATGTATGTACCTGTGGTTTTGGCCCCTAGCCTGTTCTGCTTAGGGAACTCCTGAAGAGATAAGCCGCAGTACAGCGAAATCTTTAAGTAAAACGTGGGGGAGATCGGAGATTTAGATGCAGCCTGGCTATCAAGACTTCTTTACACACTCCGCCAATTAATACCAAAAACCTCCACGTCAGCTCACCTGACGTACTTATCAAACTGCCCTTGTGCGCGCATTCGTTATATCGTAGTGGCGCTCAAAGTTGTCAACTGGAGAAATCAGAGCTGTCCCCGACACTGCCAGCCTGTCAATAACCTCTAATAACCTAAAAAAAAAACATGCAGCCGCTACATTTTACTCTACAGCGGTGTTCATCAAATTGCTTCCCCTCTTTGCATAGTTTGACAGATGTAGGTACTCGTATGTATGTATGTATATTTATGTGTGTATGTACCTAAAATAAGGAACAACCATACATATGTATGTATGTGTTTATGTGCAACCCTATCCACACCTGGATGCCAAGTCGTGATGTTATGCCGCGCGCTCTGTATGAAGCACTTCATAGAAGCCACGTGTCTGCGCTCGAGACCAGCGTTGCCATTTTAGCCGTTTTCCGGCTAGATTTAGCCGGTTTTGATAGCAAATAGCCGGAGAAAATTCGATCTAGCCGGCAGCCGATTTGTTAGCCGGTTTGTAAAAAAAAGTTAGCCGTTTTTAGCCGATTTTACTATTTGCCTAATTTTCAGGTGCAAACAGTAAACAAGTTGTTCGAAAGCAATAATGCAGACCCAATGAAGATTTTTAATTAACTCAATGTTTTACTTTCGCATCTATGCTACCTAGTGGTTATTAGCGCGGACCCATTTGATCCTATATGCTCCCCGTTGGAACCATACCTTGCTCCATTTCCTCAGTTTTATCACAGTTTTGAAGAGTATTTAAAAACCAAAGTAAGCACAAACGCTTTTGACCACGAAGCCGAGAAAATAATTCGAGAAAATGGTCGCTATTTTATTATCACTTTAATAAAGTAATTACGCCAACGCCTCCCTACAAATATTGCCACACTAAAAAAATTGACTTTTTTCAGTTGGAAATGCATTAAGAGTAATTAAACCAAAAGTATTTGTTCAACTACAGCAACAAAAACACAAATATAATGCCGACGAAATAACATCCATAGAGATGCAATGGCAACGGTTAACGTTACATACCTGGAGTAATTTAGACTCAACTGTAAAATTTTGGGCCGAAGTTTATCAGGCCCCTATTGCGAGTGTCGACTGGCAGTAGAATAGAAATTTGTCGATCGAGTCGATCATCTTTTATTTTGCTATTGTGTAACTTGATCGATAAAAATTTGTACTATCGTGAATGGTTGACAGAATTGTAAACAGCTGTTTGTTTGTTTACATTTGTTTCTTGAGTGTTTTATTTACATCATTTTTAAAATAATTGCTTTTATTATAAAATTAAAAAAATGGACACAGTTGAAATATGGTTTAGTGATGAGGAAGATGATGCGGAAGCTAATAGATTAGTAGAGTTGGCTAAAGCAAGGAGGGAATTGCGAGATTCGTCGAATCCCTTGGACTTGTACATGTGCGAGTTTTATGAATAGAAGTTGCGTTCCCGATGCTTCACGGTTTTAAGCCTTTACATGATTTGCAGGAAAAGCTGTTTTCCTCATTAATAAACTTTATGGAAGTTTAAGAAATGCGGTACGGTTAAGTTTTTTGTACAATGATGTTCGGTTTTTGTGTCCAAACGCGTGACCCGAGTTTAAAAACTTTAACATAATAACATAACAAGTGTATTGAAAGAATTCAACTTTAATTTAAAATAAAGATTTCAAATTTCCGAGCACTAGTCAATTAATAAATTATGCAGTTTTTTTGTATAAACTTTTGATGTTGGTTCTGCGCAAAAAACACTGTGGATGGCGTAGCCGGAGTTATATGCACAAGAAATATTGTATATGTATCTTTTCCAATAGAAGCGCAGCTTCCTACACTACTCTTTCCGGAAATTCCTTTGCCTATGTCTTCACTCTCCTGCATCAGTACGACCAACCGCCCAAGTTGCCTTTTGTTGCTTATAATTTTTGATCTGTAACTCAGACACATACATGCATATGTATATTTCACAATTTTTTACAACTTCCAGTTCAATTGACTTACTTTTTATCCATTATAGTACCAATTTCTTATGTAAATTTTATAAACGCAAACTCCAACGACTAAAAAACAGCAATAGAAGGATGAGCGATTAAAAAGTATTCACAGTCGCTAATTGAGCGACTAAGCGACACTCGCAATAGCATCGATAATCGATAATCGCTTAATAGTCGTTTATCTACTGCCAGTCGACATTCGCAATAGGGGTGTCAATTTCGAAATGCCCTAGGAGAAAACCCTTTCGCTGACCTTTGCAACCTAGTTTTTAGTTTTCTTGTTTTGCCTATAAGTAATGCAGAAGTAGAGCGAATATTTAGTTCAATGAATATAATAAAAACTAAGTAAAGAAATCCAATGTGCGTTAAAACGTTAAACGCTATTTTATATATAAGATACGGTTTAAAACGTGAAGAAAAATGCTGCCATAATTTTACTGTAGATGACGATCTCTTAAAATTAATGAATTCAGGTGATATATACATTAGTGATTCATTTGATGATGAGGAATATACACTCGATATAAATTAATGGTGTTAACTAGTCTTTCGTTTCTTGCGATTTATTTAAATAAAGCATGTGAATTTTCACTAAAACATTTTAGCCGTTTTTTGCCAGAGTCTATGTGAAATTTCACTAAAACATTTTAGCCGTTTTTAGCCGCTTTTTTTGCCAATCTAGCCGGTCGGCCCAAAAAGTTCTGGCAACACTGCTCGAGACACAGCTGAAGAAATGCATGCGGACGTACATACATATAAACATACAACAAAACAAAAAACTACATAAATACCTATAGGTACATCATGTTGCTTCGAGTGCCACTTTGTTGTTCTAAATACTGTTTTTCTTTTCTAGATTAAGTGCAGTGGCACATTGTTGGGATCTTCGCTTCATTTTGCTGCTTGCATGCATGCACAGTAGGGTGGTGTGTAATTTTTTCAAATCATAAGGATCAAGTAATTGCTATTGAAAGACAGAAAGTGAATGAAAATATCGGTCTGCCTAAATTTAGGCAGCGCAATATCCGCTAAATACAGCCATGGCATAAAGCGCAATCTAATAGCAAATCGCATCTGATTGTTGGGCTGAGTACTTTTTATTTCCAATTGAGGATCAACTTAGTATTCAGAATTTCTGCCGAGGGGTGACCAAGAAACGACACCGTGCCCATAGTAACAGCTGTTGGCAAGAAAGAAAATCCGCTGTATTCGAACGAATCCACTTCAACTGCCTTCATTTTCTGAGCATAACTTTTGGCGCTTGCCTCGTGGATCGGGTGATAAATAGTATGAACAAGATGTAACAGGACAAAAACATCAACAACGGAAACCAAACCTTAGGTTAGGTTAGGTTGTCTTGCCAGCCCTCATCCAGCATAGGAAAATGCACAGTTAGATAACCATGGCCCCTCTGTGATGCCATATAAGAGACTCCTCTGACCTTAGAAATAAAACTAAACAAAAAGCAGTGAGGCCTAAAAGTATGCAATAAGAAAAAAAGTAACAGATTCAATGTGTAATCACCTAAAGCTGAAAGTATGAGGGGCATGTAATTAGATGTGACATGTTGTTAGATGCTCCAGCTATTCTTTTGAAGATTTTGGGCGATCAAAATTAGCGATAGTGAATGTTGTAATCCGGCTGCAGTTCAGCCCAACATGCAAAAGAATAGTGGAGAAACGATCGTCGACGAGCCCTCGCCATTGCAGGGCAGTGCTCTACGCTTTCGATTTCATCCACAAAACGACAGCCACGACAGTACACAGTCGTTTGATTACATAACCAGTTGTCGCTCTAAACAGAGGAGAGGGCGAGATTTACGTTTATCCAAGGTAGCCCAGATATGCCTTGCTATCCTGCATGTGGCTTCCGCAGTCCATCTTGTATTTGCCCGTACGGTAAGGTTATTCTCCAGCCAGATTTCAGATAGGCTTAGCGAGAGTTCTTGCGAGTAAACCGCACTTCCTGTCTTCAGAACCAGCTTGGAGCCATCAGAGTAAATGGCTGCTGATTCAGAGTGCGAGAACAAGACTGAATCCTCCACTCATTCACTCCTTGAGAGCATCCTTGTTTAAAAATTATTCCTCAGTCCAGTGGACTGTGAAACTCCTTGTCTTCCTAAGGGAGAAAGACATCGACATCTCATTGATACAGGAACGCTGGGTAAGGGACCTGGAGGTTAAGTGACTTACCTACGCCCGCTATAACCTCTTTTACACTGGTATAGCAGTTAAACCCCACGCGTGTATGTTGGTTAAAAACTTATAAAGCCTTCTTATGTTCCAATTTAAGCTTACCAGATACTACTGTCGTCAACTTGAGATTTGACGAATGAAAGAAACTGTTTAATATCGTCCGTATACATTGCGCACGACAGGCCGTCTTCGCCATAGGAAGTCACCACTCTACAAAGGCCAGCAGGAGCTAGTTCAGTGTTACTCGGCTACGATGCCAATTCAAGGCACCCATTATGGGCCAGCTCAGAAACCAAAGATAGAAGTGAGTCACTATTTCAATTTATTATTTCAGAACTTATTTCAAAAAAGTTATTGAAAAATATTTGGAGAAACTACCATTTGAAAATATTCCTACATGGAGCGACCTGGGCGCAAAAGGAGACCGCCTAACTAAGGTCTTCAGAAAAGCTTGTCCTCTGACGTATGGTAAAAAAGCTCGCACACGTTGGTGGCATGAAAACCTTAGAGTTATACAAGAAGGCGATATGGGACGCCAAGGAGGCGTCCTGGAGGGAATTTTGTGAATCCATCGATGATACCAAGGAATCTGCAAGATTGGGAAAAATCCTTGCCAAAGGGCACTCAGAGCCAACATATAAAAAAGCTTAGATGGTTCATGCACGGAGTCGGCTGGGGAGTTGCTGGATATCCTATTTAGAAGGATGCAAAATCGACGTAGTCAAAACCGCTGATCTAAACCATATACCAACCCTCTCCGAGGACCTCTTGGAGCAGCTACTGGAAAGAGAATAGATACAATCTTCAGCTTCTCACCCTTTACATTACTGGTTATGGACAGAGTATTACCAATAATGCTTTAGATAGCTTCTGAGATGGTTATTACAGTCCTAGAAGCAATTTTTAGAAGGTGCCTAATATTGAACCAGGTTCCGTTAAGCTGGAGGAAGATTAAAGTAACTTTTGTTCTAAAGCAGGTAAACAGGGTCATGACAATGCTAAAGATTTCCGACTAATAAGCCTAATGTCCTTTGTGCTCAAGACGTTTGAGAAGCTGTTGAATCTGTACATTAGGGACGAAACGACCAATTTATCATACTCTCAACGTACCTACCTAAAAGGGAAGTCAACGGAGGCTGCACTATAAGAAGTGGTGCGCACAATTGAGAGTTCATTCTACCATAAACTATTTACAAAGGCATCCTTTATAGACATCGAGGGGCTTTTAATAATATCAGTGCAGATTCTATTCATGAGGATTCTTATGGAAACAGAAAATTGATCACTGTGTCCGAACTTGGATAGTGTCTCTGCTAAGTAACACGAGTAATACACGCCGAATTGGCGCCGAGAGGCACACCAAAGGTAGGAGGGCTTTTCTTCTTCTGTGTCTATTCTACTGGCGCTAATGACTGCGGAGGAGCTCCCTTCGGTAGTATCCCAACAAGAACGGCTTGCTAAGCTTGGTGGTATGGTCTTTGCCTTGACTAAGAATATTTGGGTTTTATTATGTAAATGGTGCGCAGGTGTCATCAGAAGGCATCCCATGGCAGTCCTAGCTGCGGCGCGGTTGATAACTTCAATTATGGTGCAGCGCACTGCCGTAGGGGCATTCTACACACCGGAATAAATGGTAGTCTGATAGTCCAAGATCTAGGTTATAAGGCGAGCGAGTTAGGACTTTCCATCCGGTATTGTAGCGATATGCTTTGACAACTTGTGCTACATGCGACCGAGACTGGTCAGCTGGTTGCCCATTCCGCAAGCGCCGTCGATCGTCTGACCACTTTTCAGAAGGTCATAAATAATACAGGATCCTCTTCAAATTCCACCAAATCCAGATAATTACCTTGCTGGCTCGAATGTGTACGCCTTCTGTCGCTTTGGATTGTCGTCAAGAATCCATTTTTCATCGCCGGTGACAATCTAATTTAAAAACGGCTTCGCTTTGCACTGTTGAAGGAGCATTTGGAAAGCAGTGATCCTTCGATAACTCCCGTTTTTCGAGTTCGTCAGGCATACAGTTTCCGACTTTATGGACCATACCAATGGCATTCAATCGCAATGAAATATCTTGTTGAGTCACATCTAATATTGCCGCAAGTTTTTCTTGCGTTTGGCGTGGGGTTTTCGTCCAAAATTCCCGCCAATTCGACGTCTACAAACTTTGATGGCCGCCATCCTTCGCGCTTCTTGTCGGTTTGTGTCAAACCAGCACTTCGGAAGCGTCAGATTCAGTACGCAGAGGCAGAACTTGATGCAGCATGCTCTCCGTAAACCTCACACAGCAGTCGATGACTTTCTATTGCACTTTGCTTCAGATGGAAGCTACCTGCAAATGGAATTTCTTGGGCATAAAAACTGTGGCATAGTCGACGCACGAAAAAAATATGCCGCTTGCACTTTGATGAAATGACACATACTGTAAAATGTGGCTAAATGATGACGCTTTATTATGAAGTTAGCTGCTACATTATCCGGTATGATTAAACACTACCGGCATCCTCTGTTAAGCGCATCCTTTAAAATTTACTTGTATACCCGATATTAATTTTCACTTTATTGCAGATTGTGGCACAGTGACTAAGTACAGCATTTTAATTATAGATTAACTTCGAAGCACAACCACCCTAATGCAGGCCCATAATACCACAAATAGTTTCCGACTTCCTTCCGCTTTACGAAGAAGCATTTCAAATGCAATCGCTGCATTTTATAAAAATAGAGCAACTACATACAAACATATATTTATGTGCGTAAGTATGTAAGTTTTATAGAAATGTTTTTATGTAGAATAAATCTATGTAGCAAGACGGAAGTGGAGCAGTATGGTCTAACGCCATATTTCCCCTACACGGCCCGCGTGTCATAAATTACGGTCATAAGTATTAGGCGTATGAATTTTTATGGATGCACATACATACATAGGAATTTGTGAATGAGTACAAATGCGTTTACATTAGACCGTACCAGAAAAAAAAAAGTTCGCTGTACATCCCTGGGTCTAAAGTATTTTTGCAAGGCAATTTCGAAAAACAAAAAATTTCCCGAACGTAAGGATCGTTCTTTTACATTTTTCGTCATATTTTCGGTATTTACGGTGGGTGCATAAAGTATGAGTACCAGTTTGATCGAGCTTTGCTCGAAGTGCATATACTTTTTAAAATTTTCAAGGTTTGGATATCAAATACTGGTCATTTGGATAGCTTTAAAAAAATATTTTGGAAAAGAAATTGGATTCCGATATCTATTAAGTAAATTTCTTCTTTAAAATTTGGATGGCAACTCTATATAGAAATGCGCTGAAATGAATGGAATCTTGAGCGTATATGCACTGTGTATAAATACATACGTAAAAATGCTGATTGAAATTAGCAAAATAAAAATTTGTATTACATAGAAGCGTGGCAACCCTGATCGAAAATATTTTCGAACCAAAGTTCTTAACAATACCTTTCATTTGATATCCATATTGCGCGGTTTAAGATAAATTGTGTAGGATCGAATACAAGTGGCAACCTTACACTACTATGCTACGGGATAACACTTTGTATACAGGGAAAGCATTGTTTACGAACCTTCTCTTTGCTCCCATGAATAGTAATATTTTAACTTTCTTCTAAACAAAAAAATTAAATAAAAATGCGATTCAAAATAGGTGGCAACCCTTTAAAAATATTTTTGAATATTTGAATGAATATTTAGGAAGTTTTAAAATACCTTCCATTTTGTAATCATATCATGATGTTTTAATTAATTTGTAACTAATTTCGAATGGGTGGCAACCTTATACGAGTCTTATCGGAGATAATAGCCATAATAGGTAACCTTAAAATGCAAAACATTATCTGTGTACAAAATTTCATTAAAGTCGTTAGAGCCGTTTCCGAGAACCCTATAGATATATATATATACAAAAATTGCTCCTTTTATATAATAAGATATATCGATGTTCATGTCCCGACGGGATTTTTTTCAGAATCCATTGATTTCAAGTACATTGTTCTAGTTATTACCCACAAGATCTTAGTCATTATCACCCTAACGTGCCACCCTAAAATATCAGTAAATTTAAGCTCGCCAAAAGTGATTAAACCTTTGCTAAGGTAAAACTATTTTTAAAATTTTTTTATTATGGAATCTATGGAGGTGTCACCGAAAAATTTAGGTTCGGCAAAAAAAAATATTTTTTTATTCGAGGTTGCTTTGCAAAAATATTTTTGACACAGGGGTGTAAGGCGAACCTTTTTTATTTCCTCATAAGATGGTACGGTCTAATGTAAATACGCCTGCATTTTTGTTCGTAAAAACTTTGTTACAGGAACTCATTTTGTTCGATTGTCCATTTCGTTTGTTCAAGCATTCCACGTGGCTTTCTCCCACATAAGGGTAGGGGCGTGTTCAACTAATTGGAACAGCAGCAAAAAAAAAACAGCAACAAATACAATCAAGAAAATACATACATATTCACCAAAACAACAACACAGCGATAAGATGACATGGCGCTCACACATACACCGATAACCGCCTCTTTAACTGCCCACCAGCGCGCTTGCACATTCAAGCTTTAAGAGCAGCGCAAAACTTTCACACTTACTCACTAATACTACAGCGTGCATTTTGTTGTATTTACGCACACACACACACGCACACACACACACTCAGGTATTTTTATACCTTAGAATGGAGTACTACATAATTCAACGTCTCATCGTTGTCGTTGTGCCCAAAAAAAAAATTGTTTGACTCTCAAATGTGCGATATTTTTAATTGCATTTCTCTGCGGTAGCGATCGCCCGTTTAAGAAGGGGGAGGCTTGTTTGCCGCGCTCTCCCTCACCAGCAACAGCTGCTGCTGCTGCTGCTACTACTGCTACGACTGCTGCGGCTACTTTGCTAAGTACTCGATGGTTTTATTAAATGAAATACGACATACAAATATGTGTATTAATACATACATACATACATACATACATACATACATACATACATACATACATACACATATCTTGCGGACGTGTGGATTTTATCACGTGCACAATGAATGACACACGAAAAACTCTTAAGTGCTTTTCAGTTTGCTTGATTTATATGAGAAATTTAAGAAATTTCAAAACAAATATTTTCATTTTGGAATTCCAAAGGAAATTTTCATTTTATTTAAGAATTTTTAACTTGTACTAATTTAGTAATTTGTCACAAAGCGAAATGCGAGCAAGCCTAGAGGAAGTTGCACTAAAACGCAATTTCTGTATGGCCGCAACACCGTCGGCGCCAGATTGAAAAAAAAAAATTTCGCAAAAATAATAAAAAATTTAGCAAATTTTACTATTTTCTTAACTATTAAACTACATTGAATTTTTAAATTTCATATTTAATTTTTTAATTTTAATTACATACCACTTAAATATCATCAACTAACTATCAGCTGCCCAATTCAAAATCTCAATGTGAGCAACGTCTTAGCAAGCGGCTGAGCATGCAAAATTTTTTGGCAATTGCCAGCCACAAACAGCACATGCCCAGTTCTTACAAAATGGTTTTCATTATCTCGCCAGTGAAAGCTTTTTGGCGCTCCAAATAGCGTTGTGTTTTTTTAAAATGGCGGCCTAAACTCGAGCGCCACACGCGCCAATATCAGCCAGCCAAAGTATACATGTGTGTGTGTGTGTATGTGACGCTTTTACCGCCGCATTTAACAGCTCCGCTACATACATACATATGTACATATGTAGCACATACACACAAACATACATACATCCATATATATATACAATTATACAGTTTTTTATTTTATAAAACAAATACATACTATTCTGCAATTTTTGCGTATAAGAGGAAGAGCACAATAGCTTTACAATAAATTTTTTCTAATTTAGGGTGGAAGAAACTATACGTACTTCAAAATAAAATTTTTTTTAATAAATACCAATTACGCTTTTTAAAAAAAATCGTTTCTAAAAATGTTCATCATGTTCACGGTAAAACAAGTAAAATGAGTAGTGATGTGCGAAATTGTCAGTACCCAATACTCGGTACCCAATACTTTAAAAAAATGTTGGTGCCCAATACTTCCGTTTTCGATATCCGATACTATCCATTTAAAGTTTGAAAAAAAATTATTTCGCCTCAAAAGCACAAAAAATAGATGCACAACATGTGACAACGTTATTCGACTTTTTTAATCCGTTATACCTATGCTAGTACATTTGCATTGTGGTGAATGTGTACCCTCGAAATTCTGGTTGGGTATATTTTTAGAGCAAGGGAACGTGAGTGTTTTGAGAACCTCTGTAAAAAGTTTTAGGGAAATCCCCATTCAAGCTTTTATCGCATCACTGTCTAAAACCTACTCGGAAAATTTATATACATACATTTAGCCTTTTATTCACAATTACAGGCTCTAACTATTAGCCCCATTGGCGAGGCTCCCCTAAGCTGGCTTAGTTCTATATTTTTGGCTTTTGAGCGCTCTTCAACATATTGGTACCGAGTATCGAAAGTATCGGATACTTTTCAAATCGGTACCGAGTAGTGATCAATACTTAAAATTATCGACTCAGTACATCACTAAAAATGATTCCTAAGCCAGGAAAAAGTGCAGACAAAGTTGAGTCATATCGCCCGATCAGTTTACTACCCATCGCCCCTAAATTATGGAGACTCTTTTTTCCAAGAAATTGATGTCAGTAATAGAATGAAAGATTATTCCTAATCACCAATTCGGTTTCAGAAAACAAGACAGCACAGTGAAGGAGCAATTGTTGGCACATTTCTCGCTATGGATACCCTTCCACAACTGTCTTTCCTTAAGCTCCAAAAAGGCTTAAACAAAATAACCCAATGGCTGAAAGATTGGCGAATTAAGCCAAATAGGATAAAATCCGTCTAGGTTACGTTCTCCCTTTAACGTAAAACCTACCCGCCCATTAAACCCAATAACGTGGTTATTTCACAGCACCTCGACAACGAGCTTACGTGGAAAACTCATATTTTCACTAAACGAAAAGCACTGAGAATGAAGCTCGGAAATTTAAACTGGCTACTTAACCCAAAATCTAAGGACCCGTTCGATAATAACCTCTTACTCTATCCATTTGTATTAAAACCGGTATGGATATATGGAATACAATTATGGCGCTACGCAACAACCTCCAATATATAAATACTCTAAAGGTTCCAATCAAAAACTCTTAGAATGATTGTGAATGCTCCGATTTTATCTTACAAACAATCAAATGCACTGTGTCCTTAAAATCCCTACTGTGGCTTCTGAAATAAAAAAGCACCCAAATCCTCTTATCCTCGTAAAAGGAAATCATTATTAGATCTCTGCTAATATTGAACACCTGCGAATGAAATATGGTTACAGCACTGGGTGTCCTCCATAAATGATTATTTTTATTTATTTATTTATTTTTATTTATATATAAAAGTGAAGGATATAAGAAAGTGGTTAGCAGTGCGCGCTTCAACTCCATTCAGGGCCTGGATCCGAGCCCAGTTTCCGACGAACATAAAAAAAAAGTTTTTCTAATAGCGTTCGGCCCTCAGCAGGCGATGGCAAACCTCCGAGTGTATTTCTGCCATGAAAAACAGCTTCTCACAACAACAAGGCGCAAGCTTCATATCACAGAAGAAGCTCAGTCAAACACTAACATATTAACATTAAACACTAAAACTTAACATTTTTTATCTAAAATAATGGTCAAAATGGTTTAAGAGGATTTCAAACTACACCCAAATATTTTTAAACTGATAAAAAAATATATAATTAGCCCTCCCAAAACCATTTTAACCGTTATGTTACATAAAAATTTTAAGCTTAATTTTTTTCGATGATTAACACGTCTTGTGAATCCCCTAATTGTGGAAGCGCCAATCTTGTATTATTATTATTATATCAGAAAGCTGCATAATGTCGTTGCACATTGGGAGTATATACGATTTTTGAGCATTTAGGCAGAGGAGATTTTCCGCAGACCACTCAAGAATTGAGCGCAAGTTCTCATTGAGCCTAAGTGTTATAGCCTGGACCATGCTGATATGGTTAGAGTTTTATGTCTCTATGTCTATATGCCTTAACAGTCATCAGCGTAGGCGTACAGACGAAGCAAAAATATCGGTTATAAAAATACTGAAAAGGTGATCTAGAACAGAGCCCTGTACATAGTATTCCAAAAAATGTGTGGGCTAATCCGGAAAATAAGTATCTAGGTATGTTGTCGACTTTAAATTTCTGAACTCTAGTACTTAAATATCTGATTATAATCTTTACTTCAATTTCACCAAATCCAAAATACATAGCCTCATGATGGCCTTGATCAAACTCCTGACGGTTATCGGCAAGTACTTTGGTGAAAGCATTCTAGCAAGAAAGAGCAGCTCTAAAACCAGAATAAAGCGGACTGATATATCTGAAAAATCAGAAAAATGTAAATGTGAAAAATTACCTACTGCGGAACCTACCAGCCATACAAAAACTATAATAACATCTAACATAAGTACCTGTTTGTTAGGCAGGAATCACACGATTTGCAAATTTGCACAGATTTGTACATTTTGACTGCTACAGAGTGGGCTTTTTTTTTTTTTTTGATTGAGCTCATTCTCGATACAAATTTCTAGACAAACCCACTCTGTGACTGCCAAAATGTACAAATCTTTACAAATCGTGTGATCCCTGCTTTAATTTAGCGGGCGTGAATGTTCACTAAGATACGTACTTTACTCCTTCATTCCTCTCATTGTGAAGTGTCCAATCTATGGAAGATTAATAACAAGGACGCAGCGCAGATTTGTGTTGTTAATAGTTTTTGGTGTATAGAGTATTGCTTTTACCAAAGGGGTGCCGCAAAGTATTATTCTCATTGACAAGTGCATGAAATCATAAAAATGTTCGCAACTCTGAAAGGATTAGGAAATATGATGAAAACATCTTATGTAGCAAGCGTTGTATACTTTTTAACTTGGCATTAAAGACAAAGGTAAATTCAACAACAACTGATCGCTCAATTATGATTGCCAAGTCCGTGAAATGCGCATTCGAATTTTCACAATTAATACAACACCGACTTTCTGCGTCCTTAGACTACTATTAGAGCCATTTTACGCAGAAAAAAATTAACAAAATATTGGTAGACATATCTATAATCTTATAATTCACTTAGTGGCACACTTCGAGACATTTATAATATTGGACTTTCTGCCACTATCAGATCACTGTGCGTTGGAACAACAGCAGTTTTTTCCTTTCATCCACATTCGCATTTAGCTGACTTAGAATGGCAGCTCATCCAACCGCTGATGCTGCTCAAAACTTTATTCCCATTGAACTAATTCCTAAGTCCACCTTTTTTTCAAAATTTAGTTTCTGATGCAGATTGACAGACAATGCGCCACTGATCCTGTCTCTAACACCTCCACTATCAATGTATGTACAATCAACAGCCCAGCTCACCAAATTGTCAGCAACGTAAGACAACCGGCATAACGCGTGGCAGGTGATATACCTTACCCCAGAATGCATATTACTCCCTGTCAGCTAAATATAAAAATCATGGAGACCAGTAGACGCTGTCTTTATCCCTAAAGTTGGTACAGCAGCCTATACCAGCCCTAAAAGCTTCAGGCCAATTAGCATGATGTCCTTCTAGCAGAAATGTCAGCAGATATTGGTGGAGTAACGCATTCGTAGGTAGGCGCTTTCATCACATGGAGGTGGCTCTGCAAAATCTGGTTGCCAGTCACTAAAGTAAAGTATTTAGGAGTAATCTTAAATAGTAAACTTTTATGAAAGTTTCACGTTGAGCAATGGACCTCAAAATCCTCACCACCATTCTGGCAAAGTAAACAGGCCTTTGGCAAAACGTGTGATCTATCAACTAGAGGAATCCTGTGGATTTGCACCTCCATAATAAGATCCATAATCAGCTATGCATCAGCGGCACGCTGCTTGCCATACTTCAAAGAACGATCGCAGTGTGAGTGTTCAAAATCAATATAAAATTCGTTTGCAAGAAACTATAAGCTGTAGACACACAACAAGGCGACCTGCGGTATTTCTATCATCGAGAGACAAGCCCAGGCGAGCAGGCGATTAAGGAGGTGCACAGATGGCTCCAAAACTCTTGAAGGGATAGGAGCAGGTGTTTATGGCGCCCGAGATTGAAGCTTTTGGTGCCCTTGGGAACCTTTCCCAATATATTTCAAGCGGAAGTCTGTGCCATCAGTCTGTGTGCTGAGGGTGATCTTCGAAGGAAATATCAAAGCGAGAGGTTCCTGATTTTAAGCGATATCAGGCGGCACTCAAAGCTCTCTCATCCTTCGAGATCAAATCCTCTGTGGTTCTGGAGTGTGCAGAGAGGCTTAATGCTCTGGCTGAGGATAATACCCGCCAATTGCCAAGGGGAACAGGGCACATGGGAGTCGAAGGCAATGAGGAAGCGGACTGGCTGCTGCCACGACTCCTATAGGATCGGAGCCTTTTCTTTAAATAGGTTCCAACACGATAAAGCAAGCGCTCAGGGAAGGAAACCACCAAGCTACGGGAACTTATTAACGGGATATCCTTATTAATATTACAAAACTACACAAGCTTCAAACGAGGTGTACGAAGCAATTCGTGTATGGCAAGATACATATGAATGTATGCAAGTGCCTATGTATGTACATTGCCACAAAATTCAAGTTCAGCTTAAAAAAAGCTTACTGCCACGGCGGCTCTAAGTTGCAACTGTGGAATGCAGTGGTAACTCGGCTAGCCGTCATTCGCATATGCATGTATGTATGTACATATGTATATATGTAAATACATACATATAAAATAAGTATGTAAGTGCATGTGCTGACGCGCTATCTATAGCCGTGGCCCTTGGCTTATTAGCCTTACCACTCCACTTTACTCTACCAGTTAATGTTTGTACTTGCACAAAGCAATAAAAAAATAGTACCTTTTCTGGAATTTTTACTGTTGCGCCGCTGCTATGCAGGTATGTATGTACATATGTGTATGTATGTAAGGTACTTAGTAGTGTACGTTTTGTTTACACAGTGCATTCCAAGCCTACCACGAATACCAGCTATCACCTTGAAGTACCGTTACAACATTTTTTTTACATTATTTTTTTTTATATAGTTTTGTTTTTGTAACTTGTAGAAATTACTATTTACATTTGTATGTACGTATGCTCATAAATGCATTTAATTGTTTGTGGGTCACAAAATATTGAAAAAAAAATTGTAAAACGGGCTCTGTTTTGACACTGCTTAGCGAGTATTATTTGTAAATACTCACAGTTAGACCACTCAGAGAATGGAAAAGAGAGTTAGGTTAAATTACATTGTCGCGGTCGTCTATAAGCCACACTTAGGATCAAGGCCTATTGTGATGCCGCATGTGGAATCAGCAACTCCCAGTCTCTCCAAAAACTATTTTGAACTTCGCAAGAATTATAAAAGATATCTGATTTTCACGCATCTAGGTTAGGTTTAGGTTAGTTTACGGTGGTTGCCACACCGTACAGACCGGCAGAGCGACACACTTAAGCCAATTTGACCCATCGTGTAACCTTAACGTATCGTTCAAGATCCCCAACGGCCACAGAGTCGCGATCAGCTAAACAGCGAAAAGCATGTTCATTAAAAATATCAAGTCTTGACCTTGCCAGAGCTGAACAGTGGCAGAGATAGTGTTCTACACTCTCCACCTCCTCCTCATCCCTGCAGGCACGACAGCAATCGTTAGCGGGGTAACTCATTCGCCTAGCATGCGCTCCCATTAGGCAGTTTCCTGTAATTATACCGGCAACTGTGCTAATAATGGAGCGGTCGATTTGCATAAGAATTTTGGATCGGTTCTCATTAATATATGGCCAGATCGGTTTTGTAACTGAACATGTTGGTTCTTTCTCCCATCGTTCGTTGGCCAATTCAATGAAAATAGATTTCAGTCGGTGCTTACTCGAAGAGAGCTGGATGCCTGCATCGAGCGCCAGAGTTTACTGAACGTAGATCAGTTGCGCCATTATTAAGTCATAGGGCGGCCTACTTTATAGCTGTTAGTTAGGCCTGAAAAACGCTACAATGGTCAGGGCGCCGCCTGCTTAGGTTTAGCGAGAGTTCTTTAAGAGTAGATTCCGTTTCCAACTTTATTGTCGGGCTTTGACCCATCCATAAAGGTAGCAATAGAACCTGGTCCGAGCGGTTCTGGTAGAAAACCTATTTTCGAAGCAGAGATGTGGACTAATGTAATCCAGGTTATGTAGGGTTGCTTGAATGGTGCTCAGAATTTTAGTGTGACAGAACCCATGCAAGAGCTGCATTCAGTTTGTTCCGTTTCAGTTGGCTTTCACGCATCTAAGGTCCCCCAAGTTATCGAAGAATTTTCTACCCAAAGTGGAGAGTCTTCGTCGGGATAGAACTGGGGACTGGCACAACAGGTGCAGAATCGTTTTCTGCACTTCTTCATCTTAACAACTTCTACAGAAGTCATGTAGTAATTGTATGCCTAGTCGATAGGCATGCTTGTCAATTAGGCAGTGTCCTGTTATAACAGTTACTAACAAACTAATATTATCCTTATTTCAGCTCCGTAGTAGGCTAGTGCGTCTTGTGCAAAGTACCGGTCACAATTTTCTGGCAGTTTTGCAGATGATTTCGTCGTGTGGTCTGTCGTTCGCTGGTGTCGTGAGCCTCTCGGAAATAAGTAAATAAATAGCTTGCAATGTAAGGATATTCCAATTTCATCATTTACAGCCTCAATATGGAGTTTGGTGCCAAGTCGCGCCAGTTTTGCTCAATGTCGCTGTGTACCGGAACTCATATCACCATTGGGCGTAATGACTCAGCCATCTGGTTAAGAAATGTGCGGCATCTCATGGCTACCATGAAGGTAGTAGACTGCTTTGTAAGAGATTTGATTACCGCCTCCCTGTCAGTGAAAATGTAGATGTCAGCTTGGGATACCATATCACACTTTACCAGTTTTGTGGCCCTGCCGATCGCCATCAGTTTCGCCTGAAAACGCTACCGTAGTCCGGGATACGAAAGCTTAGGGAGATTCCCAGATGTTCAGAGTATACACCTCCACCAACGCTTCCCTCGACTTTCCTTTAGATGTACCGCAGATTGGCTCGGGACCATGCAAGCCCATTTTGGCTCCACGCTTTGCGAGACAGTCAAGTCCGTTCGTTGCCTTCAAACCCCTCATGTCACGGAACCCGCTCCAGCGTTACGCTATTGTGGGCTCCCAAGTGGTTAAAGGGTCCACAAGCCTTGATGCCGTCTTAAAAGAGCCTAAGGACTTCAACACAGCCTGACTATCCGACACAATATTTATTCTGGCCATATTTGTCCTTCTACGAAAAAATTCGTGAACACAGGCTTCGATTGCAAAGCCCTTCACCTAGAATATGGCTGGGTATGAGCCCATTGGCAGACTTTTCTTTTCTGATGGCGCGCATTTACATACATCTCGGTGGCTATGCAAAACTTCCAAATTTGGGGATTGGAAAACATGTACATACGTGATCGTCGAGAAGGCAATGCAACATTGGCCCGTTTTTTCTTTGAAAATGCTGCTGGAAACGCTATTTTGGTCAACGTTGAGCACTAAAGAGGCAAGATAAACTTTTTGTGGTCGGAAATTGAAAACATGGACTTGGTCGAGCTTTGATTTCAGCTAGATGGCGCACATATCCTAAGCCACAATCGTCGTTTTGCCCGCCTTGCTTACATCTAGCATCGTTAGTGTATTTCTTCATACAAAAAATAACGCCGAAACAAATTACGACTTGCTTTAGAATGCAAATTAAAATATGCATCTTTACCGATTGAAGGCAAGAATGCTGAGTAAATGCAATTGGAATGTCATTAATAAGTAGAGACATTCATAAACACACACACACACACACATATACATTCATACATTCGTAATTATTTACAAAGTGGTGGCGCCCTTGCCTGGTTGGCATCTCTGTGACACGACGTAATTAAAAGCCATTAACATTTTTCTATTAACAGGTCACTGTTGTGCACCTAACAAATGTGGTGGCATACAACCGCATAAACAAATGCAGGTACACATACATACATACATACATATCTATACTTTTTTCAAGTATTTAATAAAGATTTTTATTAATGAATGTCGTCGTACCTATGTACATATGCATGCAGTGAGTTTGTACTTACAAAGCTATGAATAATTGCATTTGTATGTTTTTTATAACTATCATGTATGTATGTATCTTTAGATATGCAACCATTCATACATACATACTAGATGTCTGCATCAGTTGGTAAAACTTTGTAAATTATACTGGTATAATAATTAAAAGAAACATGTTATGTTGACAGACAAAACCATGCTTCGCTTTAAACACCTTTTCTGTTCCAAAAAAAAAGTTGGGGTTCTTACGGGACACTGTATCACGTAATCTCACGCGTTCAAGATAGGACTTACACAGAGTGAAGAATGTATGGCAGATTTCGGAAGAGGTATTTGCGCGCCAAGCGACGATGTGTATGCAGGTATGTATGTGGGAAGCTCAAAAACAAATTCATATTCATAAAAAAAAAATATTCATTCATATTCATTCAATTTGTTTTACAAAGTTCGAACGTCGCTATGTCGATACTCATATCAACACACCTATGCATTTAAATTCAATAGAATTCGAAGCCAATCAGATTCATTCAATTAGAATATGAGTGATTTATTTGTCGTTTTAAATGGATTCATGCAGACGTCTAATACACACCCAGCAAAAACTTTGATTCGTTGGTAAGCGCTTACTTTTTGTAGCGATGGAGTAACGCATTACAATACGCCTCAAGGCAATATGTTTCACTTTCTCGCAGTGGGAAAGCGTTTTCACAATTGCTCGCTCTCCCAGGAAAACATTAGTTACAGTGATCTGGAGGTCTAAATTAAAGGTTGATGAATAGTGCATGAACAGCCTTTAACCGATAGTTATGGCATTAAGTCGAAGCTCCAGAAGCCTTCGTTAATGTTTTTGACGAAGGAAAATGGGAGTTAATAGCAATAAGTGCGATGTTTCTACTTCATCATCGCACAGTGTAATTTTTTGAGCCACTGTTGACGCATCAAAAATATTTGTTCTACCAAAATGGCCACACAAAATCTACCACAATTTTATAAAATGTTCAAGTCTACTCAACCATTTCGAACAAGGCAGCTTTTCTAGTTCTAGAAAACCAAAAAAATGTTTTTTTTTTTTCACCAAGCTCCGTTCATGAAAGTTTCAATCGATCGCGATGAAAATTGTATCACAATAGCCCGAAAAATGTTGGCCTAAGAAAGAGGAAGCTTCATAAACGGTGGCAAAACCGCGATTGACTATCAGCTCAATTCTAAATACTCCCGCAAGTTTTCTCTCAGCGGATTTGTATTCTCTCGATAGTGCAACCTTTAAATATAAACTCTTCGGGATAAGATTTCTTCCGTAAATTATGAGCAAATAGATTTTGAACATAGAACCAGCTTTTCCGACGAACATATTTAGGTATTAAGCTATAATGTGCCCGGTGCAACTAAAAGTGAACTATTATTGACAGGAACCGTAACAGTTAAAACTTTTATTAAAGAAATCGCCCTTTAACAATTATTTTTTGACCTTTATTTAATTACTCCTTAAATAACCGTTATTTCTGACTTTTATTTTATAAATCAAAACTAACAATTATTTTTGATTTCTATCTAAATAATCTGCAAATAACAGTTTCAAATTATATGTCTTAGATAACAGTTATCAAAGGCTTTTATTTATAAAAGTCATAAATAAAAATCAGTCACTGACCTTTATATTTTAAATCATACTTATAAAAGTCTTTTCGTCGCCTGGGTAAAAGATTGTCGTAAGCGTCATACGTACGTACGACAATCTTTTACTCAGGCGACGATTTGTATAAGTCGTAGTAAACTTTTGTTTCTTAACTGCGAAAAATGTTAATGACTTTTATACGAATGATTTAAAAAATAAAAGTCGGTGACTGATTTTTATTGATGACTTTTATAAATAAAAGTCTTGAGTAACTGTTATCTAAGACACATAATATAAAAACTAAAATAATTGTTATTTCTTTTATTTTTGCATAAAAATTGAAAATAAAATTTTTTTGGTATGTATCACTTAGTTGTAGAACATTTCCTTCATAGTGAATTTTTCCATGACAGTTTTCATCAATAACTGTTATGTTCGGTCCCTGATTTTTTGATGAAGCGCTACCCCCTAGCCAAAGTGTGAAAGTTATTTAGGTCAATTAAAAAACCGACCAAAACTGATGAACAGAAAAAGTTTTGTACTGCATTATGACAACGCCAAACCATGCCCAAAAATGAAGAACTCTTGGTTGGGAAGCCTTGATGCAACTACAAAATAACTCAGACCAATTGTTTGATATCTATGCCGGTCTCTGTTGAACTCCCTTAATCGTGCTGAATTGATTTCATAAAAAGCCAATTGAAATCATTAGAATCAGTTTTCATCCGCGAAGTCAGCGAAGTTTTACGAAGGGAGGCATTATGATCTTGCCTTAAAACCACCAGCCACAAAATTCTACAGAGCAACGCAGAACTCAGAACTAGAAATGTGAAAAAATTATTGATAAAGTACTGGCCGAGTTTGTAAAGAAGTCACTGTATGTATGTATATCGGGGTAGTCCAAAAGAAGTAAAGTAAAGTTGGAATGCTCCTAGGGTATGGGAAGTTCTATACCGAAGAAAATATACCCATTTTTTATTTTCTTTTGAAGAGACTTCAGACATGAAGAATGCGTTTAACTCTGCCAACTGGGTTAAAATACTCGATAGACTTGAGGGTATTGGAATTTCGTACTATCTTCGAAGACTAGACTAATACGGAGTTATTTCCATACACGAGTGATGTAGTACGAAACAGAGGAGGACCAGCAACGGGCTAAGATAGCAGACGGCGTTCCACAAGAATCCGTACTCTGTCCCTTGCTATGGAACATCATATACGATGGAGTTCTCCGCACCGAATTTCCCCGAGGGATCGTCTAATCGATAATAGGCTTTGCAGACGGCAGCTTTCGTAATCGCCAGAGATATACTGACGCTCCTTGCAACCTCGCCGGATGCTCTAATTAAATTAGAGCGACATCGAGTCCGCGAAAGCAGCATTACAAAGTGACAAAACAAGTGGGATAGTACGACTAAAAGGTCGTTGGGCCTAGCGATGCATAACAAGCCTGGTATCCTGGCTTAATAGAACGAATGGCGAAGTAGATTTTTACCTGAGCGAGGTCTTGAGCGGGCTTAGTTACCTTAAGGCATACGTACCTGTTTAAATTCAAACATGAGCACGAGCCGTACTGCGACCACTGCGGAATTGGCATGGAAGAAGACGTCCGCCACGTATTCTTTGAGTGCCCTCGATAAAATCAGCATATGAACCAATTGAGACTAGCCGTTGGAGGGCTGTTTACTCCACAGCCAGTAGTCGATTATATGATGAAAGGAACCAGTGAATAGGAATCAATCAGCGACATACTAACTTCAATTCTTAAAGAATTGAGTAGCCTAGAGAGACAGCGACGTATCACCCGTGATTAAACCAACTCGAAGCGTATGCGCGGATTGGAACCAAACCGCGATGTTCACCAACCAAGGCGTAAGCGCGGACTGGAACCTAGGCCGTTCCAGCCGGCAGGGAAGTGTGGCTTCGAACTTCGTGCATACGAAGCGTAGGCGCGGATTGGAAATTAGGCCGTTCCAACCGCATAGCAGTACGGCTTTAAATCTGTTTCTTGCGTAAGCCTGCTCAATGTAACTCCATCGACAAAAAAAGCAGCTATTGGGCATACCAAAATTGTAAGCTATTTGGTCTTACTGTTTATAAAAGCGAAATTGTAAGTTGTATCTGTATCTAAGAGGTAAATAAATAGTCTAAAAAATTTGTTTCTCTTTAATCAAGACGTTGCAAAACCTACTAGGTGTGGCCCAGGACTGAGTACAACTGCCTGGACCGAGCGTACGAGCCTACTGCTCAATCCGCCACTTGGACAGTAGGATCAGTGTTGCCAGGTTGACGTTTCGGACGTCACTTGGAAGATTTTTAACTGTCTGGACAATTTGACGATTTCGACAAGCAAATGACGATTTTTTCATTGTGTGCAGTTTTTAATTGCCAGTTGTTTTAGTGGCGATTTTGCGATTTTTTCACTTTTCCAGAAAATTGTTGGGCTTTTAACCCTATAACACAAAAATCTTTAAAGTAGATACCAAACTTCTCATTTCAGACCTTTCTTTTGAATTATAATGTTTTTTGGGAAAGGATTCCTTCACCATATATACTGCATATGCAATGACTAAATCACTAAAAAAAAAGTTCAATGCAAAAAAAATATAACCAAGTATCTTCAACACACAAGGGTTAAAGGAATATTTCTAGCAGGGAACTTTGTTATCAGTTTAGTTCATTTATAATAATTATGTTATTTATCCGAATGCAATTAAAAATATTGCCGTTATAAGTAATGTGAACCTTAGTAATTCGTAAAATGTAATTTTTTTATTTTTTTTCGTATAACAATCAGCTGCCAAAATTTTTCCGGCCACGGCTTATTTTAATATTTTGTGTGATTACGACTTTCGAGAACCATTTTGACGATTTCTATGTTCAACTACCTGGCAACACTGAGTAGGAGGTTTAGTTCGGTTTAAAGTTCTACACTGACGGGTATAGGATTTCGATGCTTCCTACTCGTAAAAAAATGAGAAAAAACATACATATCTACATACCAAGAACATTTTCATTCACGAATAACCAAATTATCGATACCCTTGTCGGCATCTATTTTATTAATTTTCTTGGTAGAAAAACATATTAAATGCACCATAAATATTCCAAATTACTTTACCCATACATATTATAACAGCAGGGATATTCACATGAATACCAAAAATTAAAAACAAAAAACATTTAAGTATGTATGCATGTCTGTATGTAGTGTGACAAAAATTCTTTCGCCACCAGCTTAAGTTCTCAAGACATGCTGATGAGGCGTTAAAATAGTTAAATCGAATAAGCGATCGACATTCAACCATTTGGATATTGATGACCATACATACATACCCACACACATGCATGAAGATAACAAACAAAAAATTGTATGCAGACATATGTACATACATACATTTGTACATGACCGATAGAGATATTGTGCAAGCGCAGTAATCTTTACATACAAACATATGTACATACACACATATGTATATGTATGACATACTCGTATACTTATGCATACATACTAGTAACTGTTATCAAGTGTGCCGTGTAAATTCCATGCGCGGCATCTCCACAGAGAGACCCCCGACTAGGGGCTTAGGATTTTCCAGGAATTTCTTCTTCTTAATTTTATAAACAAACAAACAAAAAATAAGTGATACACGATTGGAATGCAGACACACTCTGCACGAGTATGCTACATACATATATCCCTGCGGTAACATTTAGAGACAATCTGGCAAAGTGCTGGTTTCCGAATTATATATTTCATAACTATCTCTGAACTAGTGCAAAACGGCTGCAGAGTAAACGGGACAGTTGAAACTTGCGGTTTAAGTGTAGAAAATCTCCCTTCTCGTACAATATGAAAGTAACTCAGCGAGGAGACCTCCGACTCAAGCATCGTTTTCAGATTTAATGAATATATGTAAATTGTTGCGTGCCGCTTACAAATATATATATTTTTTTTTTATAAAATGTGTAACAAACATAGAATCTGTTGAAAAAAAAGAAAAAGCGAAAAATAATATCCAAAAATCGAATGTGAAAAACGTTTCTTTATAAAGAAAAACTGTCCAAAATGGAACCAGTTAAAAACTAGTTGCAAATTAATGCACTGGGCGACAATTGCCACCGCTAATGACATGGCCGTATAAAACTGGACAGTTGAATGCATTGCTTGGGTATTAAACTACAACTTGTACTCACGGCAAAAGGTCTAGTCGTACTCTAATTCTGAACTAGTCAGATTTTCTGCAGGGATAGAAAGCGCGTACATGCATTTGTGCTAGGGTGATCGGCGTTTTATCTACAATTCGGGGTCCGGTGTAGCGAAATTAAAAAGCTTCTAAAGGATTTAACGATAAACTCACCGTTAACGATAAATGTTACATACGTTCAGATATTCGTGTATACGGATACAGTTAATACCCGTTTCTTTTGTTTATTCGGATATCCGAATGTGCTATTATGTGTTTGAAAGCATTCGTAAAATCGTTCTCAAAGATACTGAACATATGGAAATGCAAAAAATAAGCAATAAATAGATATTCTCATTAATTCACAAACAATAGATATTTTATATAAGTTGTTGGCTTTTCTATTTTTTAAGGGCCCCGAAGTTTATTCCCTCCTCGTTTTAGTCGTTGTCTTCATACACATATTCGTCTTCGTATTAGTCTTCGCATTAGTCCTCAAATTCAAATTGATCATTATATACGTCTTCATATTTATCCTCGGGTTCGTCGTTGTATTCGCCATCGTATTTAAATTCTTCTCCAAATTCGTCTTCGGTTGGTGTACGTATTCGCCTTTGCATTTGTTCCCCTCTTCGCTTTCGTCTTCGCATTCGTACTTGTATTCATATAAGTTTTCGTATCCGTCTTCCTGGTCACATTCGTGTTCGTGGTGTTTTTTGCTTTCAAAATCGGTCCAGTAGCATTTCCAAACGAAGGCGGACAAAATGTATAAATAGATTCGACCTAAAATTAATTTCTCGGTAAAATAAAACGCAGGCGGGGGATGTGAAGTGTCGAAAAGTTCCGCAGGACTGGTTAAAAACTGCGGTCCAAGTTACTTAGGCCGGCGTATCTAAAACCGCGGGCAACTTAACAAAAAAGTTGAGATGATTTCAGCATCAGCGGGGGCAGTGATGATCTGTTGTGATATTTATATAGTTTTACGGCGTGAATTCCAATCGGGCAATATGCCGTCAATACACCCTCGAGAACTGAGAGTTTCGACTTTTGTGGAGAATCTTTGACGGCATTTGGTACCCCCTGGCTTGAATGGCCTAGCAGTTGCATATGATGTAGTTTTCAGGCAGCGATCGCTAAGCTGGCACGAGAGGTTCGTCTTTGCAAGAATACTCCACAGGTTGTCAAGGATACCCTCGTTTTCTCTTTACTCGGTAAGTCCGACTCGTGTTTCCCTTTCTGGTCAACTCATCAGCAGCGCAGTTTCCAGCAATATCAATGTGGCCTGGTCCACAGAAAAGGCTAACTAAGAAAGAATAAAACGCAACTGACTGCCTAGCGGTCAGGCGAGGGTGAGCCCAATGTTTTGATTGTTGCTAGACTTTTCATAATCCCACAGTGATCTAGAATCCACGCTTACCCAACGTATAAAGTCTATTTTGGCATTTAAGGAGAGTTCGCTGCAAAGGCATCTTCCTCCGAGCCTTCCCTTCAGCTTCGATCCATCCGTGTCAAAGATCGCCGGTGCCTCCGTCCAACAATTGTCACCCGTCCACTATTCCCGTAAAGGGAATTTAGTGAAAAAAACGCTAATTGGTGCCAGATTAGCCATGCAGTAATTCGCGTTTACAGGTTCGTCCTTGTCGTATGACGTTTTAAGTATTAAGCATGATTCTAATCGCCAGAGTGTGAGCAGTCCTAAGAGCCACACTGATTCTAATTAGCGCGGCCTGTTGTATCAGCTCCACCTTTCTGAGTAGCGTGCTCTTCTCAGTGCATTCCCCAGACGAGGGTTCTATAGCAGAGAGGCCCCAACTTATTATCAATTTAAAAATTCTAGTTAAAGTTAAAGTACTTGGCTCCTATCACAAAATGCAAACTGAACGCGCCCAGTCGAACGAAAAGTCTATTGGGGTATCTTATCTTCGTTTGGCGCGCATTGCCTCATATGGCGAAGTTCAATACCGCATATCGATGGCTGAGTGGAAGATCGATCTACCTCGGCAGCCAGTTCGAAAACGCATAGGGCCCAGAAAATTGTTCAACAACGCTCTATCTCAGAAAACTTTTCAAGAACGCCCTATCTCAGCTTATTTTCAATGTATTTTCATTTGAGATAGGACGTTTTTGAATCAAATTCTGAAGTAGGGCGTTCTTGAAAAGTTTTCTGAGATAGGGCGTTTCGAACTGGCTGCCGAGATAGGTCGATCTTCCACTCAGCCGTCCATATGAGGTAGCACAGAAAAAGAAATTGGTTACCATGTCTCAAGGTCACCCGCATAGGGGATTCACCGACAGTCGCTCCTCTCCACCTCGTCTAACAGGTCGCTTACAACTACATACAATCCAAAGAAGGAGTCAACGCCTACTCTGATAGCCAAGTGGAAATCAGGGCGCTGGGATTGTTCGTGATAAGATCGGAATGGGTCGGAGAATGCCTAACCTCTCTCTCGATAGCCTCAGAATATTTCCAAATCAAGCTGATTTGAATCCCAGGGCACAGTGACATCACTGGAAATTACAGGGCTGATTAAAAAAAAAAATTCGATTACCCTACTACATATGGAATGTAGTACGTAATAGACCTTGCCACACGTCCGCCCAGCAAACTCCTAACCACGACTATCTGTCTGTATGTGCGTATGTTTGTGTTACGAGGCAAATAGTCAGCTCGTTTGAAACGTTGCACTGTCGCCATATAAAATGAAAAACAGTAAATTTTAATAAAATAACTAAATGACATTGGATGCTGATAAATACCAAACATAATAGTTGCATGTACATACATACATATATACAATCATATGTATGTACATTAGTAAGTCTGTACCTTTAGCTAACCGTCTACGATGTCAATGTGTGTATATTAGGGTGGTCAAAAAAAAAGTAAAGTCGGAATTTTAGTGTTCTCACCCCGTAGGATTGTTCTATATCGAAAAAATATTCCCCTATTTTTTTTTTGTTTCGAAACAAAAAAATATTTAGGGTCAATCAAAGCGCTCAAATCTTTCCATGCAATTTATATGGGGAAAAAAACCATTTTTAGTGAGAGTGGTACAGAATTATTGTAAATCAATATTTTTCGATCGAAAAACTCCATTTCTCTTTAGGAGACTTCCAATAACACTACCCAATTATTTATTTTATTTAAGCATTTTTTAATATTAATTCTTTTTTATAGGTTTCCAAAAAACCCAAGAAATACTATGGGGGACCCATAATCGTTAGTATTATCCTGAAGAGAAACAGAGTTTTCCAATCGAAAAATATTGATTTTGAAGAAATCGGAACCCTTGGTTTCTCCCCCATATAAATTACATGGTATTTCGCTTTGAGCTAAATCTACATATTTTTTTATTTCGAAACAAAAAACACGGGTATATTTTTTCGATATAGAACAATCCTAGGGGTGAAAGCATTGAAATTCCGACTTTACCTTTTCACATGCATTTTTGGACCACCCCAGTGTATGTATGTACGAGTATGTATGTGATCCGGGAATCGTCGCATCGCCTCTCTTGATGACGATTGACTGTAGTATAATAGTCTATTTCGGCATTCGAATGGTAAAAAAAAACCAAAAACTTTGCGACGCCCATAACGCTGTCAACTTTTAAAATCAAACGGTAATCATTATAGTCTAACCTACATCATACCCAAGAGGCCACGAATATTTGAAGGTTTAACCGAAAAACGGGTAGTCCTATTTAAGACGGGAATGACCACCTATCAATTGACTTTTATCAAGTTGAACAAAAAGCAATTTTTCTAGAAGTGTGTGAAAAACTCAAGCCCCCCCCCCTTTGGTGAAAAAAACGAAATTGCCACCTATTTTAAAAGCCTCAACTTAATTCTAGCGTTCTCTCATTAGCTCGCATCAAGAATGCTGCGTCTACTCCCCGCAAAAGTGGGCAAGATACATCCATGAAAATTTTTCTGCCTTCCACAAGAATTAAGGGCCAAATAGGAATACATGCCGATTATAGAGAGCTCACATAAGAAGATGCAGTCACTGTAAACAGAACTGCAGACACTGGCGCGCTGGTAGATATCGTAGGGTCAAATATCATATATAGGGTTAGAACTCCATACCGAGCATTTCGTGCTTTCAGCGCAATATTCAGCTATAAGTTTAAAATTGTCAATTCCATCGCCATTCTCAGAAATTGTGATTGTCTTACGGTACATTAGGGTGTATTATGAAAACGCTTTCCTCCCAGACGCATTACTTATCGGCGAGGCAATATCATTTCCGTTGGACTTTTTGAGAGGCTACTCGAAACGAGCGTAAAAAAATATTGCAAAAATACCAAAAATTACCAAAGCCGTACAATTAATATAGGTACAGCTACCGATTGATCCACAAGTAACTTTCCGCAAGTACTTGAAAAAATACAAAAATTCCGAATTTGATCACTTGATCATAAATAGAAAACTAATATTATTTAAGGGGAATCTGGCCTGATAATTGTTCACTTATGATAAAATTAATAAATTAAATATTTTTAGCAAATCATATAAAAAGAATTAAATTTTTTTAATAAAAAGTAACAGTACAAGCAGTGTGAAGTGAGTTTAAATGCAAAAACTGCGCCAAAATGGCGAAAAGAACGCTAGAAACTTCCTTTTAAATTTATCCTAGATTTGGGTCAATACCACCACAAAGGATATTTACCAGATAGAAACCCATCGCTACACATGACTCCAAATTTATTTAAAAAAAAAATATGTATTATGGCGTTTTCTTTTCTTCAGAGGCAAAATTTATTGTAGAAAAATAAACACATTTACATTCTAAAAAAAAACAAATATTTATAAATACTATATACCAAGAGAAAACAAATTCCACAGAGGAACTATCCATGGGGTTCTCGGAAACGGCTCTAACGATTTTGATGAAATTTTGTACACGGATAATGTTTTGGATTTTAAAGTTATCTGAACAGGCACTAACTCCGAGGAGACTCGTATAAGGTTGCCACCTATCCGAAATTAGTTACAAATTAATTAAAACATCACAATATGGGTATCAAATGGAAGGTATTTTAAAGATTCCTAATTCAAAAATATTTTTAATAAGGTTGCCACCTATTTTAAATCGCATATTTATTTAATTTTTTTTTTAGAAAAAAAGGTAAAATATTTCTATTTATGGGTACCAAGAGAAGGTTCCTAATCAATGCTTTCTCTATATACAAAATGTTATCCCTTAGGATAGTAGTGTAAGGTTGCCACTTATTTTCGATTTCACACAATTTATCTAAAACATCACAATATGGATATCAAATGAGAGGTATTGTTAAGAACTTTGGTCAGAAAATAATTTCCATCAGGGTTGCCACGCTTCTATGTAATACAAATTTTTATTTTATTAATTTCAATCAGTATTTTTTTATGTATACACAGTAAATACATATACGCTCAAGATATGTACCACTCATTCCCACATATTTCGGAATAAGGTTGCCACCTAAATTTTGAAGTAAGAAATTTACTTAATAGAAATTTAAATCCAATTTTTTTTTTCCAAAATATTTTTTAAGGCTATCCAAATCTTGAAAACTTCAAAAAGTATATACACTCCGCGCAAAGCTCGGTTAACCTGGAACTGTTTTTCATTGTTGGTTTTGGAATCCATATACGTAAGCAAATTTTGAAATTTTAGAGTAAAATATAAACAAAAATGACAATCTAAAGACGAAATTCTCTACAGAAGTAAAATCAGCTGCTCTACTGTTGCTTACCTATTCAATATGCTTTGCTCCGCACAGAATATTCAACGTGATATGCGTTGAAAAAAACCCTTGAAATTGCTAAAAGCTAGTTAAATTTGTTTTAGAAATTTTGAACAATAATCATTAACTTTTAGTTTTGACTCATACTCACAAATATCCCAGTTTTTCTACGCAAAATTTATAACTTCAGAAACCATTTACATACAGTGACTAAAAGAAATGACCACGTCTTGATTTTTTTTATTCGCAATGTTTTTGTTATTTTCCTATAAAAATACCGTCCAAGCCTTTACCCAAAAACATATCAATCACAGTTTCAAACCTTATACCAAATTTAAGAAAATTCAACAAATTTTCATCACAATTCTAACTTTATACAAAATTTAGGAAAACAACAAATTTTCATCAAAAATTTCACATTTCAGAACGTATTAAAAAAGTAGAGACATAACTATTATAATAGGAAAGAATAAAAGTCAATCAATAATCATTATATTAAGA
>NW_023458565.1:12230196-12269195 GCF_013731165.1 Rhagoletis pomonella
AAATATTTTTCGAGTCATCTATAATTATTATTCAAGGACTTATATTATTAAAGTCCTTTCATAATAATTATCAGAGAGATAAATATTTTCAAGTCTTCAAAGACTTATTTTGAGACTTATATTTTAAAAGTCTTTTGATAATAGTTATGAGTTCAAAAAAAATTTGTATATAGTCCCGAACGGGTCCCAAACCAAGCCCCAACTGTTACCAAACTATTCCCCAACTAGTCCCGAACTGGTTCCCAAATAATCCTGAAATGCTTCTGAACAAGTATTGTCTTTTAAGACTTAAAAAATTTGTTCGCGCTCATAATTATTATGAAAAGACTTTTATAATATAAGTCGTAAAATAAGACTTCTATTATATAAGTCTCAAAATAATAGTTATCGATGACATAATTATTATCAAAAGACTTTTATAACTCTTACGAAAATTTGGATGACTTTTTTAAAACTCCACCATGAAATAATTATTATTCTGGGTCTCCGAAAAAAAGTATTCAGTTTTTGGCGGAAGCTTGACACTTCCCCAAAAATCTCTCAAGACGATTCATCTTCAAATTAGTCGATCAAAAATCGATCTTTTCTTTAAATGAAAGCACACACTGTGCCTAGATCGCTCAGCCACGGTCGACCCTAAGGAATGTAACAAAAAAAAAGTAACGCAACGCCAACTACAACAACCAGCAACAAAACAACAATCAGAATACATATTACCAAAGAATAAGGAACACCGATGCCAAAGCAAAAATCGCCATTAAAAGTCACATATCGCACACCGTCTGCAAAAGAGGCACAACTCAAAAATCAGATGCGCAAATATAAGTGCTTGTGGATCGTACAGATTCAACGTAATTGATACAAAAACAGGTATAACAGTAGATTTCTAGTTAGAAAATATAATCATGAAGAAAAAAAATAAAATTTCATTAATTTGAGAAAAATCCTACGAATTGATTTATGCAAAAAAATCTACCACATTTTTTTTTTTTTTTAGTTGTGACTCTTTTGAAGACGGTGAGCGATATGTAGTTACATCCCAATATGCACAAAGCAAGCATTTTTCCAACCTTTTTCCAATCTTTGAGAAATGCTTGATTCTCAAGTGAAGATCCAACATTTTTCCCAAGGTTTAACTAAAAGTTTAATGAAGTTTGAATTCAAATTGATATCCAAGATTTTCTCAAATGGAGAACTCAGATGCGTTGGTTCTCCAATTGAGATACACTTGAAAATCAACATTGGATCTTGGAATTTTTATTGAATCTCCGCTCGATCTCCTACCCAAATGTTTATTGGGATACGAGTATTTAAGCTTTGTTGCATTGAATTCGGTGTTGTTTTTGTTTTTCTCTGACTGTTATGCTGCTGGTGTTATTTTGCTGTTGTTGGTGTTGTTGTATTATTTAGTGTTATTGACTGCATGATTGCATACAACGGGGGCAGACGGAAAACGGTGAATGTCAAGTCGAGAAGGAACGAATGAACGAATACACATAAATAAGAAATACGATCGATCGAGCCAACAAAAAGTAAATGATTTCGCTGCAGAGTGCTAAACAACAACACACTTCGTTCATCAAGTCGCGATGGTTTGTTCAGGTTTGTTCAGAGCGCCAATATTCATTCATTTGATCGCACCGACTACAACTACATACAACGAACGGCAATGGTGGCGCTGTTGGCAACACTAACTAACTAACTAACTAACAACAAGCGCTCCAAAACGGCACACCACAGCAACAACAACAACAACAACAACAACAACAACAACAAAAAGAACAAGAGTAGCAGCAGCATAATCATCGACAACGATGCATGCAACATTGATTGCTGCAACACAAAATTATAGCATAGACAGACGGCAACGTTGATTCGGAATAACGGCGCAGTTGAACTCATTAAAATTGCATTCAATGTAATTATAGTTGTTGTAGTCAAATTTTGACTATTTTGCTTTTGTTTATTTAATATTTTTTTATAAAAGCATATAAATTCATATTTAAAACTTTGTGCAAAATTATAAAAATTCAGCAAAATTGCATCTAAATTTTCAACTTTTTAATCAGATCTTTTTCGAGTACGCAGTTATAGCCCATTAAAATTTAGTATTACATACGCTCTTTTTTCCATACAAAAAAAAATCGAACATACAAAAATCAACGCGATTTTTTAGCAACTTGAAACCAGAACTTTTTTTACTTAAATTTAGTGGGCTATAAAACTGCATACTCGAAAAAAATCTAAAAAATCTGATTGAAAGGTTGAACATTTAGATGCAGTTTGACAGAGTTTTTTTAATTTTTCTAAAAAGTTAAAATAATAAATTTATATGGTTTTTGTTATATAATGAGCTCTAATTTTATAGAAAAATATTAAATATCAAATAAACAAAAGAAAAGTAGAAAAAATTTGTTGAAATGTCGTGTCCTTATTTATTTTCCACCACTGTATAATAAATGTGAAAAAAAAGTAAAATAAAATGTATAATTCAAATGAAATTTAAAAAAGAAAGAAAGAAAAGAAAAAAAGAAATGAAATTTAATCAAATAAAAATTAAAAATTAATATTAAAAAATTTAGCAATCGCTCGAACCGAGGCTCTAGGGAATTGTAGTATGAAATTCTCACCACTGGGCTCCCGCGGACGCCAAACTAGCTTTGTTCGCTTACTCGCGCAATAGACAACAGCTGGCCGTTTGTGTCATCGAAATTCCTCTGATCCGCATTAATTTTGAGGATTAGCTGCAAAACTTAATTCGTATCAACTGCAATTATTTCCCGAGATAATTCCGAATTAACGCGTTGATCCGGATCAACGCTGCCGTCTGTCTAAGATTTTATTATATGGTCAAGCAGCAGCTTTAGCTCTGTCCAAATCATTTTAAGTTGTGCTGGCGATAGTGGTGAAGTAATGAAGTGAAGTCGAACTTGGTTGTGGTAAGGTGAGCAGCGCGCTGGCTGGCTGCAGGTTAACTACAATGGTAGGCGGCAAGTGGCATGCCGGCGTTTTCAAGGCATCGAAGAATATATGCGTTGGAAATGCGTTTGTCTGCGGACTAAAAAAATAAAATAAAAAATATCGAAATTTAAATTAAAAGAGAAACATAGAATGTGAAGAAAGAAATTATTAGCGGTGTGGTATGGTGCACACGCAGAGAAAATTCGAAAATATGTTTTAGAGTGAGAAATATGTCTATGATTGGGTGATACCATCATCGACTTCTTTCAAAGGACTGCTGCAATAAGGATAGGAAGCGATTTTACCTCCAATTGTATGAGTTCTGGACGAAAAATTACCGGGGCAAACTTCTGTTTGTTTCAAGAGTTGGGGCGTATAAAAAGCTTGTTCGAGCGCCTACGTTCCCGCAAAAGAACCTTACAACTTTGCTTGCCGGGAGTTCGCATCGAGCCGACAGCTCGCAGGTTGTCAACGGAACTTCTATACCTACCATGTCTGAGTAAACAATTCCAGGGTACTCTACCTTCCCAATTCTTTAGCCATGCAGTTTCTGCAATGTTGCTGTAGTCCTGTGCTCACATCAGCTCGATTTGGAAAGTAGCGATTTGAAAGTCTGTATTGAAAGCGGTATCAACAGCAAAAATCTCCTTCAACTCTACCTTTCAGCTTCAGTTCATCCCTAATCTCCGGACACACCGCGCTCTTACAGGTATGTAGTCGAAGTATTCAAAGCTTATCGAAAGTAGGTAGTCTAACTTTAAAGAGAATCGAATGTCCCTTATGCTATTTACCTTTTGTAAGGTAGAACTGACATAGTCCCGAAGCAAGAGCCGTGGCTGGAATCAAGGCAAAGTATTTCAGACTACTGGCGACGAAGAATGAAAGTAAAGTTGGTTGCTGCTCATAAAGGGTATTGAAGCTTTTATCTTGCTTAAAGAGCGCGGCCAGAAAACTCTGGCTCCTGTATGTACGCCGACGTCACTACGCGAAGTTTTGGCTGAGGCTGGATGCAGGAAAAGACGTGTGCTGATTGGATCCAATGCGAATTCATCACACTCTATGTGACGAAGTTCGGACACAAAGCCAAGTGGTAAATAACTTTTGGATTTTATGTCAGGTGAAGATTTAGTCATATGTAGATAAGACAGATAGAGGAAGCACTGCGACCAGCTAGCCTTTTGTGTCCTCAGCTCAGCATAACAGCCTACAGACTATAAATTTTAGAATGGACCCCAGGGTAAGGAGTGTATGTGCTCCTTTCTTGGCCAAGGATGCCCGATGCTCCTCTCTCTTCTACGTGGAATGGTCATACACTCCAGAAGGAGTATTTGTTAGAGGGGAGGATGTTCTCGACCCCTTCTAAGTATACTCTTAATTGATATCTCGTATTTCGAACTAGAGTGTTTTCAAAGAGTCCTCCTTTTCAGAATATTAGGGTACAAACTGGGATCATTTATACCAAAGACCAAAATCAAAAAGTCTAAAAGTCAATCTTGGTGGGTCTTCTGCGTAGGCATTAAATGGTGACATGAATCCTCTAGATATATGTAGGCGCGTGCTTGCGAGGAGCCCCGCTTTCTGAGGTTACATAAGGGACGAAGCGGGAAACTGGAAAATATGTAGCGGGCAGTCACTTAAGCCTCTTTTCGATGTCCATTGCTCTTGTAACCCAGCCCCTGGAAAAATCTCCAATTTGGGGACAGAAGATGGGGGTACTTCCTTGCGTGACCTGTGAATCGCCTTGCTTTGGCAATAAACTTTTTCAATCCTTTCTCGATGAGCGAAACCGGACGGCATCATATCTGCGCAGTTGGCTGGAAAAAGGTTATATTTTATGCAGTATATCGAGTCTACTTATGCTTCAGTTCAGTACTTCGAGACATCAAGAGGCTGCGGAGTAGGTAAAACTCTTACTGACCTAAATTTCATAACATCTAGCTAAGTATCGGCTCCTATCAGGGAGACGGGACTGCAGAAAAATTGTAGGCTGGCCGACTGGTCTAATGGTTCACACACCTAACTGTGATTGGCATACACGACAAGCTGTTGGACAGGTGCGCATGGGTTCTGTGAAAGGTACACAGACCAAGCGGGTGATGCCTTGCGTAAGTAGTGCCGCATGCCGTTTTGAATAGAATAAACATAGCAAACAAAAACAAATCGTAGAGGTCCACTTTCCCATACGAACAATTACTCCCCAGGTCTGATTACAGAGTACGTTCCAAAGTGTTTAGACCCCAGTCTTTTAAAATCTGGTCAGGTTAAGAGAAAGTTTAGAAAGGATTCAACCTTATATATATTAGTCTTACCACGTACATACATAAACATCAATCGGACAGTGACCTCTCAAAACACCCACCAAAATCAGTACTGGACGGTAGGAGGTTTAGCGTTTGAAAGGCTCACACGGATGGGGTATTTAGGCCATTTATGCTTTCTCCTCGATGCAAAAAATAAAATAAAAATACCCACCGAAATTTTGATTGCGACTTTGAGAGCCAAAGAAGATTTCTTGACCGCTCCAATCCACGATCCGCCAGAAAGGCCCGGTAGTTGCAAGCGTAGGTACTTGTATTCGTCCATCATATGCTGAGCTGAGCCTAGTTCTCGATATGATCGATTCGAGGATGTATTTTCTGGTCAACCGGATCTTCTTATTTGGCACTACAACCGTTTGTCGGTTAGTACAGAGACCGGAAAACTTTGCCAGTTGCCTCTCTCTTTTGCGGATTTGCGCCAGTTGTTTATCCCAAGTGCGAACAGGCCCTTCTGCACTTGGTTGGTTCTTTCTTGGAGAAGATAATCATTCACCTACATGTATCAGTCTGCGATTCATGTTACTTACGCAGTCGCATAGAAAATTCTCTTGGGTTTTTTTTTCACCAGCTCACAAGACCTACGGTCCGTCTCTACAGAAAGCTTCATTTTATTCAAATGGTATCTTATGCTAAATTCAAGCAGTCTTTTGGAGTTCCTTCCCGAAGGAGTTATAAATTTATTTTATTGTCTCATTGCCTTTGACTTCCGCCAGTGGGCAGCAATCAGAGATCCCTCCCAGCTGCTAAGTATATCTGCAGTATATCCTTTAAATGTGCCAGCAAAAGACTCGGGATCATGCCAGCGCATTTGGGCGCCGCCTTTTGCGAGGCAGTCGGCCCTTTCGTTGCCTTCAAACACTTCATGTCCTGGAACACACCACAGCATCACTACATTGTGGGCTCCGAGGCGGTTCAAAAGAGTTTTACAACTGTCCACAAGTCTAGATGCCATTCTAAGTGAGTCTAAGGTCTTTAATTCTGGCTGACTATCCGACATAATATTTAAACTGGCCCTATTTGCCCGTCTATGAAGACACTCACGAACATAGACTTCGGTTGCGAAGACTTTCGCTTGGAATATAGTTCTATGAGCCCATTGGCAGACTTTTCTGGAGTCTCGGCCCAAATACACCTGTCCCAGTACTCCCGGCATCCATCTTCGATCCGCCGGTATACCATTCTTGGAACCTTTTGTCCAATCAAAGATGTTATCACTTCTCAACAGTAACTTTTAGAGATTCTCACATTTAAGGGCTTGTCAAAGCATAATTTCCATAGCATAATATCTGTGAGCTTGATAGCGGGATCATCCAGGAATGGCTTGAGAACCTGCAAGTAACCCCGAAGATCCCCACTATTCGTCCTGACCAAATTGGGGCAGCCGTAGGACGTTCCAGCAGGACTCCTTTTCAATCAGACTGTAAGACTTACTAGGAAAAAACTGACACAATAGAAAGGGGAGGTCTGGAGAGATCGATCCCATGCATCCTATTGCTGATTGGCTTATTAGAGTGGATGTTTATCTTACTAATTAAACAGGAGGATTAACAAGAAACGAACTGAGGAGCTTTTGAAGTTTAACAACTCCAAGAATTTCGCTCTGCAGAAGTTGTCGGGATGAAGATAGGGTAGAGCGATTCAATCGATTTTTATATCGATATCCAGCTCTACAGAGACGAGACGCAGGGTATTGGCATTTACGAAGCTTTTTCAACAGATTGGCAGAGATAACGGAAGTGAAACTGTAAGATCAATTACATCATTTTCACCAGGAATAACTTTGGTAAGAGTCTCTGGGCACCGCTCAGTTTTTTGCGGAAACGCTTATTCTTGATCAGAGTTCAAAAAAATACCGTTTTCTACTCACACAATCATTTCAACTTTCCCACCAAATCAATGGTGGTAGTTTCATGGAAAGAATTTTTTCTCAAAAATCATTCACAATTGGCCTCTTTAATGAGAATTTAACCTGCTTTCGATTTTATCTCAACAACGGCATTTTAGGTTTTTGGTTTTTCGCAATTCGACTCCCATCAAACAAGCATGGGTATGCATATATGTATGTACATACATATGCATGTACATTGTACAACACTACTGCTAAGTACCTAAACGAATCAATCAATTTCCCTTTTATTAAAAATTTTCCCATTACACCATTGATTGTTGCATGTGCCATGCCGGACTCCTTTTTCCGCTCTTATCTTTCATTGCTTTCTCTTTTTTCACAGTGCAGCACACACAATCCATGCAACAGCAGCAGCATTCATTTATGGATACGAACGACGACATTCGGCGAGACGTTTTATGGTAAAGGGAATATGTGTGTATTATGGACAGCGACAACAACAACAACAACAACGATATGCGCATCGGTCTGATCCGGTCAGAAGTACACAAGCGTGCAGTGTCAGAGCAACGAACGCTGACGTTGAAGCGATGGGAAGCGATGCGGTGCGGTGCGGTGCAGGGCGCGCCAAAGACCTCTTTTTTAATGTATTGCAATTCCAAGAATTTAGGAAGAGGAACGTGAGAAACTTTGTTTTTGTTACTTATTTTCTTATTTTTCTTTTCTTCATTTCCCCATTTCAGTGAGATGATGCCTTGTAAGCCAATGCTGGCAGCAAGTGTGTGTGGGTTCATTCTTTACCGACAAACAAACAAACATACATACATACATACATACATACATACATACATATGTAGGTATGGGCATGAATGCATTCACTTCATATGTATGTATGTATGTATGTACACATATAACAAAATTCTTAAGGAATTTCGTACAACGCCAACATGCTTGCAGACATTGCAGCAACAGCAAGAGCAACCACAACGCAGCAACAACTAAAACCTAAGCGGACAGACGTGTCTGCATGTCCGTAAGGTTAAATGGGAGTTGAAGTATGGGCTGAAGAAGTTGCAGTCTCAAAGTTACCAGTTTAATTTGGAGGGAGTTGGAGTGTTGCGTTGTGTTGTTGTGTTGTTGTGTTGGCGAAGTGCGTTTGGGAGTAAAGATTATTGATACTAACTTTGGTGATGGGTGCTGGCACTGCTGATTGCTTCTTTCTGTTGTCGCCGCCGTTGCTGCTACTTTTACCTCCAACTACATACATGACTACATACATACATACATATGTACATACAGTGACTCAAACAAGCGTTCACATGATACATAATTGTTTTTGTAATACATATTCACAATTTTTTAAGTAAAATTTAAGTGTAGCGCGGAAGATCTCGCCGACTTTAATGAATGCTTTAAGACAAAAAGCTGGGCGCCTTAAAAAGTGCTCTAAGGTCTTACCAAAAAGAACTAAGCAAAGCTCAGCGAAAATTCTGGCAATCCTACAGTTCGGCCATAGAAAGCTTCAGAGATTCGGCAAGGCTCAGCAAAGTTCTGTCTAAGGAACACACAAATTTGTCGCTCTAAAGAAAGATGATGTTGCGTGAACCAACTCAGCCCACTATCCCTTGGAAACACTAGTCAAAACTCACTTCACGGTCTACACTCCGTATCCAACCGCTTCAGCTTCAAGTAGGTTGTTGGACTCCTCGATTGTGAGCAGGTAATAGATCATGTATGCAATAAGCATCTTCTTCCCTTTCAAATCCGCAGGATCGGTATTGTTACAGGGAAACAAAGCGGATTTAATATGCCTGCCAAGCCCCATTCTCAAAGCCACCATCACTTTAAGTTACATTGCAAGAACAGCTCCTAGGTATCTATATAAGATCGCTATTAGGGAAAGCGACACAGAGCTTAAACTGACAAGAGAGACCCGCGTTGCTCTGGCCCAGTTGCGGTCTGGATACTCCAATTACCCTAAATGAGTGTCCAGGGGAGTGTGAAGACTGCCCGCACCACACCAATGACCTCTTCACAAACCAGCTCAACCCCAGTCAACTAACACCCCATCTCCTTTAGTCCGACCCTGTTGAAACTGCCCGTTTCTTGGGCCTACCATTAGTTGAGCTTGACGACAACGATTGATGAACAAACCTAAATAGGCGGGGGTTAGTAGTGCCGCTACAACAACAACAACAACGCAGGCGTTTATTAAAGGAATATCGACGAAAACCGCTCTAAACGAAGGGTTTACTCTAACTGCCTTCAAAACTATCAAAGTCAAAATCACTGTAGACTCCCTAAAGAAACTAGAGGTTGATAACAGTGTCTGCAGATGGATACGATCAATGGTAGACAGCTTCATGTAGGATTTAACGTGATTCCCTGCCAAAAGGCTTACAATCACGGTGCCTGCACTTAGCACAACAGCTTAATTCTTACCTTAATCACTGCCCTGAAATGCAAGCACTGCAGTATCAATTGGCAGTGTGTGATGGACACACTTACCGCCTTGGTAGGGCCGAGGTATACCTAAAACCTCTGACGATATCTGGATCACGACATCCGGTTACGATGCAACTCCACATTGAACTGGTTCCACCCGCACCATGCACAGACCGGAGTAGTGCTCGCCGGCCAGACCAGCTCAACCAGCCAGACTCGCCCGACTCGCTCAACATGCACAACGCGCTTAGCTGTCAGACTTGCAAAACTTATTCACATACACATGATGCCCCCCACCTGGGGACGTACTCTCCGGTATACCAATTTAATTATCTTTTTCATTCGCACGATGTCCCCTACCTGGGGACATACTCTCCGTTTCACCGTTTTTCTGCTTACGTTCATCTTTCTCTCCGTTTTACAAGTCCTGTCAGCGCTGGTAGTACATGCCTTGCGAGCCTTGCTCATCCAACTAGCCTCGCCAATCTGACTGGCGGACCCACTCCGGGGGCATCTGTTCCCCGTGGTACCGTTTTAAAGTCTTCGGTATGACTTTCGAAAGCCGTAGGCATTTCTACCAGTTGAGCCTCCGCCTCTGACTGGAGTAGCACGGGGTCGTCAAACCAGTACCTCGAACAAACGCCAAAGCCCCCTGGCCAAATCAATGATAGACAGATGCAGTTTAGGTTTATTGCTGGTACCTTCCATAGTATACGGTCCAAACACCACAGAGCCCATTAAGCTTGCGGATTAATTCATGCCTTAATCACTGCCCCGAAATGCAAGCATCTCGGTACCAATTGGCAGTGCGGAATGGACGCACTATCCACCTTGGTAGGGTTCGAGGCCTATCTAAACCTCTGCCGTGCTATGGGTCCGGCACCCGGCTGTAATGCAACTCTACATCGAGCCAACAAGTGAACTCTCCCCGCATTTGGGTTTAAACCACAACCACCACGTAACTCCCCGTAGGGCCAAGCCGCACGAGCAGATTGGAGCAAGCTCCAAGGGCAACTTCTCTCCGTGGTACCAGAATTAAGTCTCCGCTCAGACCTCGTGGCCGAAGCCACTACCAGTTAAGTTACCATACTACTCTGGACTGGTGGCCATCACCTTCGTATTCGACGCATCTTCGCCTTCTAAAAACTTCCCGAGCGAAGTCCACCAAGTTCGTCACCGTCAATTGTGTGGAGAGGGTACTACCGAAGTCGTACCGTCCATCCGTCCTTTTTACCCCCATGTTGTCAAGATTCCTCACTTCCGAGTATCTTGGGCATTCGCAAAGCACGTGCTCGACATCCTCAAGCTCCGCTCCATACTCACACCCCTCAGAGTCATGGAGGTTCCTCTTACGCAATTAAGCATTAAGAGGACCATGCCCCGTTAGTAGAAAATCCGAACTCAAGCAATCCCAGAAGTCCGGATTTTCTCCCATTTCATCCCAACGGTCCTGCCACACACCACGAACTCATGAATGGTAGGCAATATAATAATTCTCGCTACGAATGGGACTACGTCTATGACCCATCATAGGTACTGAGCGGTATTCTGAAAGATGTTGTGGCTTACGCCAATGATGTTGTGCAGCTATGGGCTCCGAACTGTAAGCGAAGTACTCGGAAAAACACACGAAGTTACAAGTTTGGGTACAGAAAGTAGATTAAACGTAAACCCAGACAGGACTAATGCTGTTCATGAATAGCATACTATACCTGAAACGAAATATTCAGAAGAAATTGGGGACGATACCTAAACCTATTCTAACCTACGGCGCACAGTGTTGCGAAACCGGAATTTTTTGGAAATCATATTGCCTAAACTGTAATTTTAATTGTATCGATGAGAAACTTCTACAGATTGGTCAGAATGAAATCCCAAACAGAATGAGTGAAAAAAAAATTTACACCGAAAAAAATTGTTGGGTCAAATTTTCAACAAAAGTCAAAAAAACAAAATAATTGTTCGAAAAATTTACAAAAAAAATTTATTTTAATTGTTCTTTTATTTCTGATAAATACTCTATGATTAGTTTTTTAAATAAACTATAGGGTGGTCCGAACAAGAATTATAAACGTCAAATTTTCATGATTTTTCGATATTTTTTGAAAAACTCTGAAATTTTATATAAAACCAAAATCTATTTCATTTCTTATTTGAAAGGTGGCAATAAAAGCTTTAATTTGATACCGGTTTGAAGTCAATAGCTTCGGTTTAAGAGAGTTATGCTCATTTTTGTGGAGTGCTAGAATAGATGTAGAATAAAAAAAAAAACCACAAAATAAAAACAATACAAATAAGCGCGCAATAACGGATTATTTCACCCACCTACCTAGACGTAAAAACAAAGGGGGAGAGAGAGAGAGCGAAAGAGAGAGAATAAAATAGTAAAACAACAGAGAGAGAGAAAGGTACCACCACAAGCTAAAAGAAAACACTATATAAAGACGGACACACATGCGGACTAATTAGTGACAAAAAAGAAAACACTGAAGATGGCGATTAGCCGAAACCGGTCTGAAAATAATAAAAATTTGACGTGGGATGACGGAAAGTCACCCCAAAACCAATATGATTAAATTATTCAATAAGTGATTCCGAGAATTTCCGTTCTATTTCTATGGAATAAATACTGAGAGTGATATACTAAAATCGCTATAACTCCCAGGAGGGCAGGTATGGGCAGCTGATTTTTTCACAGTTCGTTGAAAACAAATTATGTAACATTTCTGTAGTGGTTTGGAACTGGGACTCTCTGGGACTTTTTAGATATTGCTTACCTAACCCAAATTTAAAGGAAAAATGGACCTTCAGTCGGGTTTTCGCTCTAAAAAAGGTGCATATGAAAATGTCTCAAACAACATTCCTTTTTTTACAGAAGATACTTGTCCGAAGGCAGATTTTTTTTTCCGAATCAAAATATCTGTCACCAAAATCAAATGAGATCATTTTGAATACAGCCCTGAAATCCCCTCTTTTCGTGAAAATTTTGTATATTTGACTTCTAAAATCAATTAAAAATCAACGGGCCAACATAAAAATAAGCTTTATGTGTTTTTTGTTTACTTGGAATGTCTGTGACAAAATTGCATCATTAAAAACACTGAAAAAAATAATCGGAAAAAAGTTACTTTTCCACTAGCCGCAACACAGTGCGGCGCCCCGGTGTGAAGAGCAGTGGAAGACAGGAATAACCGGTGCACTAGGGTCCTGCGCGATAGAAGCGTTAAACACAATCTTTTACACTTAAGCCCTATTGTTCTCCATCTGGAAGAACTGGCCATGAAAAATGGAGTCAGGACTATGGTAAACTCAGAATTTCACCAACGAAATACAATCACGAAAAAAAATACCTCAGCTTCAACAACATACAAGTGAGATTTCCGCCCAGAAGAGAGTGGAGGAGAAACAGAGTGGCCGATGACGAGGCAATCTCTCTCTACATACTCTACACCAACGGTTCAAAGATGGACTGCGGTGTGGGGCACGAGTGTACTACGAGAAGCATGGCGCCTCCTTGCCTCTCACCGTCTAGGGAGTGATGCAAGCTGCTTCCAAGCGGAAGTCTTAAGCATCTGTGAAGCTTTTAATTTCTTAGAAAAGGCTTCGGTAGAATAAAGAAAGCAGCAATATACTTTGACAACTAAGCGTCTTTGTTAGTATTAGCATCATTGGTCGCCAAATCCCAGCTCGTCCAGAAGTGCAAAACGGAAATATGCTCAGTGTCTGCTGTGTCAATAAGCGTGTATCTTGTCTGGGTTCCTGGCCATAGCAACATTGAAGACAATGAGAAGGCCGATGAAATGGCGAAGGCAAGAGGCTACTCGGAAGAATCCGAGGCTATTGCACTGCGATGCCCCTCGGAGTCGTTCAAAGATAAATTAGTTTGCATTTTGTGGGAATGGCAAAGAAAAAGTGATCGAATATATAGACTTGCAAAATAACCAAGGAACTTTGGCCTGAGTATAGCAGGATGAAGACACAAGCCCTGCTTCATAGATCGAGGACAGAAGTATTTAGAATTGTAGCAACCATTATGGGGCACAGGGCACATAGACAAACGTGAAACAAAGTTTCAAAGGTTTCAAAAATTTAGAAAAATTCAACAAATTTTTTCATAAAATTTCGATTTTTTTAATCCGAACTTTTATAAAATTTTCTTGTACACAGTCTTACGGCCCCTAAAATTTTAGTAAGTACAATAAGGCAAGTACTGCCGCTGTGACTGAGTTACAGTTATCACCGGAAATCTTGTGGAGATTCATGGAAAATGCGATAAACGGGCTGAAATGTGAACAGAAAAAAATTTTATAAATATTTCCATTATTTTAAACCCTTTTTTTATTTAACAAAAGAGTTATTCAAAAATTAAAGAAAATTATTTTCAATATTTAAAAAAGAATTATTTAGTAAAAGAGTTATTCAAAAATTAAATTGAATTATTAATTTTGTACCACATTGTATTATTATAAGATTGTATGGCCTTAAAAACCGCACACCCAAAAATTTTCTAAAAATTCAAATTAAAAAATTCGAAAATTTCATAAGCAAATTTGTTACTTTTTTCTCAATTTTGTGTAAACTTTGAAACTGCAGGCATGAAAAGTATTTGTATCATGAGTTAACAAAAAATTTACTGGAAAATTATTTTCAATGTTTAAAAAAGAGTTATTTAGTAAGTTATTCAAAAATGAAATTGAATGATTCATTTTTGGCCACCTTGTGTTATTATAAGATTTCAAAATTAAAAACTTCGAAAATTTCTTAAACAAATTTGTTACCTTACATGTGAACAATGGCTTCACTCACTGTACATATGTAGGTACAATAAGTCCATCCAACACAGCTACTGCATTGTTAGCCAATGAGCCCAACTTGACCAGCCAAGCCAACCAGCCAGCCAAGCAGCCAGGCAGTCAACCGATCACGATGAAAAGAGAAAGCCAAATTCCAATCCAAGTGATCGAGGTATGAATTTTATATGCGCATGGTTCGCTTTGAAGCTTACATTTGTTTTGTTCTTTTTTTTAGTGTTATTTATTTTTTTTTTTTAAGCATTTCTCATATTTCTTTCTTAATACCATTGCAGACTTAAATGTACAAAAGTGAATAACTTTTCTTGCGCGATTCGGGCTAGTCAGGTAATGATTCCATTTGATTTGATTTAAGGTATGCAACGCAAATTTTCATTTCATTTTTACTCAAATTTAATGAGTTTGTACCTACATAAGAGCCAATTTCTAAGGAAGTGCAATTCGATTAACATATGTGTGTAGGCGTTGGAAAAAAAGACGGCGCTGCCAAGGACTAAAGATGTCCCCCGAGCACGACATAAGGCAAACCGAATACACAAAAAATATGAGAAAGAACAGAAAGATAAGATCCGCAGAAACAAACAAATCTCATTAAAAAAAACTGTCGGACAAGCAGACGCAAATCCATAAAAGTGGTTATGTCCAAAATATCTCTAAAGCTCCTCAGTAAAAATGTCCTGTTCCTCTGTGTAAAATTGTTCGGGCCCTGTTTCCTCACTACAAAGCAGTTGGCAAACTTTTCAAGCTAATAAACACTAGCGAGGTAGCTAAAGTGACGAAGGGAAGAGATGATAATCGCCGCTAAGATGGTTGGAGACAGTAAAGCATCAGGCGCGAATGGCATTCCAAATCAGTCAGCTAGGTTCCGAGTATATGAAAGCCAAGGAAACCACCGGAAACACCGATTGGGGACGTATATGGAGAGCGCTAGAAAAGCTCTCCATCGTCCCAGCTTACCTGTTAAATATTGTCAAAAGCTATCTCCATGTAAGGGTTCTTCTATATATAATACCGCACCAAGTCCGGGAAGAAAACGTATACTATAACAGCAGGCGTTCCTCAAGGATCAGTGCTCGATTCAACGGTGTGGACCACTGGAGTTGAAATTATTGCGGTTCGCTGACGGCATTGCGCTGGTTGTGGGCGCGAAATTTTGAGTAGAAGCGAAGGTCTAGGCTTACCAATAGCGCCAGAATAAAACAGAATTTTGCCTAACAGTGATGGACCTCGAAGTGGAAAGAGCATTTCCTGGCAAGAGTAGAAACATACATATGTAAGTGCCACATAACGCAGTTTCTGACAGGCCACGGCTGCTAAAGTAAATCTAAAGTAAATTTCTAGACAACTTCAGCCTGGGTGGAAAAGAAGCTAGTCTAAGAAGCAGTCCTAGACGGGGCGTAGGCGAACGCGACTATGTATGGCGGGTGGGTACAAACGAACCCGACTAGGGTGGGTTTTTTTTTTTTATTTGAAAGAAATACAAATTACTTCTCTGCAACAAAATACTGAAAAATTTTACTCGACATTGCAAAATATTCGAGCAGCCTTAGGGAGTTTTCCACGTCCTCGTATCTCTCTAGAATAATCGCCAAATACTTTAATTGAAGAGTCCTGTAATACAATACCCACGAGGGCGTTAATATCACATGTAAGTTTCAATGCTGGGATCTCGAATATGTTGTAGGTAGGATGGAAACGTACCTTGCCTAAGACCAAATCCGGGCCGATGATATGGAGACCAGCTCGCCATCAACGGTCACTTCTGCGCCATCTGCTTGAGATCAATGAACTTTGGGTAGGGAGTGTATGTGCTCTTCTATGCCCTATGCACCTCTCGCTTTTCCCTGAAACCGTCTCAAACTCAAGAGGATGGTGCAATGATGTCTCTTTGGCGGAGTCACAAAAGCGACATATGATCGCCTGGATAGAGGATTGCCGTAAGCGACATTTCGACGATTTTTAGTTATAGATGCAGATAAAATTTTAACAGGTCGATGTCTGTACATTATAGATATTAAAGAAAAATTAATATGGGGTGTCTTTATTAGAGTCTGTATCTTTGTATGCGCATCACTCGAAAACTAATGCATGAGCATAAAATCGAATGCAAATCTATTGCTTAAAGTCTAACTTAAAATATAGCAAAAAAAAAAACAATAAGAGAGTTGCCACCTGTTTGAAAATTGCAGTTTAAGTAAATTAATATAATAAAGTAAATACTACAATATCACTGGCAAAAGAAAGAGGTTTAAGAAGGCTTAAGCTCAAACATTTTTTTGTTGAAGGTTGCCATCTGTTTGAAAATGTTAACTTGATTTAATTCTTGAAATAAATTAAACTTTGCAATATGGGTATCAAACTAAAGAGGTTTAGGAAAGTTTACTGCGAAAAATATATTTGAGGAGGGTTGCCATCTGTTTGAATAATTTTATTCAATTTTTAAATTGTTAAAATAAATGAAATATTACAATACGGGTATCCAACCAAAGAGGTTTAAGTAAGTATACTGCCAAACATATTTTTGTAGCGGGTTGCTAACTATTTGAAAATTTTTATTCAGTTTAAGTGATAAGATAAGGTAAATACTGACTTAATGCACCTTTGAAGAAAGCGCAAGACATGTACAATCAAGTTAGATTATAAATTAAATTTCCAGGATTAAATACCTTCGAAAATATATTATTTAACAACCTTAATCAAAAGAAATAAAGCATGTTTCATAAATCGAAAATTTGTTTGAAAATCCCACTTCATAAAGCTTTTCAAATCTATTTTATTTTTTATGAAGGAAGTCATACGAGTTTTGGTAGGGAGTAACAACACAAAAATACTTTTAAGGCGTAGTGAAACACGCCGGGTATTTGCTAGTTTTAAAATACGATCGTTCGATTGTTGTTATCAGCTTTTGGACATCCTCTTTAGTTTCCGAGATATTGAGTATCATTATTTTTGTTCATATTTTTATATTTTGTGGTAGTTTGTCATACACAGTGGCTACAAAACTGTTGACAAATTTAGCATACGACAAAATTTTAACTGTAAAATTCTTCGCGACTTTGGAGAAAATCTATCGTCACGTTTTTGAGAAATTGCATTCCAAACTTCAATCGCGAACTTCCAAAACCTTCCGAAAGTAACACAGGACGATCTTTTATCCAGGCGACGATATGTATGTAGATCAGTTGACAAGATCCCTACTGCTTGGGCGCGACTACTAACGCCAAGCGCCTAAGTGCGTGCTATGCACTGCTGCATGTGCAAACATTTCCTTTATGTAATTTAGGGAATTTTCGTATATGTACTTCTCAACTGCCATAAAATAGAAATTTGTTATATTATAATTTGATGGCAACTCAAAGTATGTTCGGCTGCAGCCCTAGCTTGACGAAAACCAATGGTTTTTTGCCAGTGCAGTTCCCTCAGTTTGTTATTTTCTTTTCCAAGCACTTCTGTCGGGGTCAAGGCAGCAGCCATTCTGGATAACAGTCAGTGCATTAAGCTTCTCTGCAGCTTCCAGGACAAATGAGTATTTTACCTCGACGGATGACAGAACTCTAAATGCCGCCTGACTATCACTTATCTAATTCATACGAAGGGTAATCTCTGCTCACAGACTAAGGGCATTAGACTTCCGCTTTGAAAATGCTTGGAAAAGTTCGCAAGGGCACCGAAAGCATCTGTCTGGAGTCAAATCGACGGCTGAGTGGAAATAAAATTTTTCAACAACACCCTATGTCAGAATTTGCTTGAAGAACGCCTCAGAACTCAGCATTTGATTGAAAAACGCGCTCACTAATGAAATGGTTCAAGAGTGCCCTATTCAATATATCGGCAGCTGAGATAGGGCTTCTTTGAACCATTTGTTGAGGTAGGCCATTCTTCAACACCAAATTCTAAAGTAGGACGTTCTTAAGCCATTTTGTGAGATAGGGCGTTCTCGAACCGGCTGCCGAGATATGTCGATCTTCCACTCAGCCGTCGTTATGCGCCTGTTCCAATAACCTCAGGGGTCTTAGAGCCGTCTGTATACAACTGTAGAGTGTTCACCTGAACATGGCTCTCAATTACGGGAGGTACTCCAAGACGCCTTGCTTTATATATCAACATTAAAGGATATTTCGAAGACAACTACACTATGCATATCGTCTCTGTGGAAGAGAAGTAGTTCGAACTGGGAGTCAAGCTTGTCCTTGTAGGAAGCTTTAGTCTGTTCAAGAAGAAATGGCAAGCCGAATTGGGGGCAATTGATAATAGCGTTGCGAAATCTGGCTCATTTGGGTCCGTTTAATCTTCACCGCAAAAGATCGCCAGTAATAGAACAGCGATTTTGAACCCTTTAATCTACTTGCGTTTCCAGAAACCAGATTTGAACAGAAAGCAACGCAAGGTGAAAAATATAACAGCCTGTTTTCTTTTTACATTTAATGAACAAACATTTCTAATTTTCAAAAGAGTCTGCGTTCATCTTCTACGATATTGGATAGCCTCAATTTTCCTGATCAACGGGCGTAAGTAATTTTTTCATTTGAGTAGACTAAGAACTCTGAGAACTTCCCTTTACCCAAAAAAAAACAGCGGAGCCAAATTTGAATGCTCTGCACCAGGCACGCCTTTGAAAGGGCAAATTTTATATATTTATGTATACATCATTCGTTTCGATGTGAAAATATTGTTACATGCCATTGTGCTAACAAATTCCAAAGAAAACCAGTTCAACTACTTTGCTAAAAAGGACAAAAGAATTTCACGAAATCACAGCTTATTTACATACATTTCCATTACGATTATTTTTCGCAAATCAAAATGTTCGGAAAGGATGCACAAAGGAAGAAGCTTTCGTACTGTCTTCATACCTGTTAACAGGTTTCGTTGTAGTTTTTTTTTTTTTTTGTTGATTTCATTTCTCATGTATGTACATATTTTTCATTTTTTTTTTTGCCTCGACTCATACAGCAATCTACACTCCATTTGTCTTCGTAACAAGGATTTGAAAAAAAAATATCCCGTTTTCCCAGAATTCTTAATTATATCAATATCCACTTCCTGCACAGAAGAGGGTTGGACAAATGAAGCACAACAAAGGCAAAGGAAAAAAAAAAATAAATAAAAAGAAAACGCCGAAAATCAATGCAAAGCGCACAAAACACAGTCAGCAAAATGTGGGAAAAAGAAAGGACAAAGCCGCAAAGGCGCAAAGGCGATGATCGTATTGGTATGCCAACCAAAGCAATTTACTGTGCACCATATTTCATGCGTGTGCGTATTTGTGCAAGGGTATTTTCCCTGTAGAGCAAAGCCAAAGCAGTTAGAAAAAATACTAGTTCATTAACTAGTAGGTATGTGCCTACCAGTCCGACAATTTTGAAGAATTTAAGCGCTCAGCGACATCTGCCTTTGAATTGCCAAAGCTAAAAATAAAACGCAATCAATTGCTTTTCTTACAAATGTCGACTGTGTCGTCACGTGAAGGCTATACTGGTTCTGGTTCTGAGATCGCAGGTTCTTGAGGCCGCTTGGAGATGGTTAAGATTTTTAAAATTAAATCAACGTAAGTAAAAATAATTATTTCAATTTAAATATAAATAACAAATTCTTAAATCTAATTGCATGCAGAAAAAAACATAGACATGGGAAGAAATGCTTGTGCCATAAACAAAAATAAATTAAAAAACTAAATAAAAAAAAAATTTAATTTAAAAATTACAATAAAAAGTCTAAACAAAAAAATAAAATAAAACATAGAAAATAAAAAAATTTTTCCTTGCGCCAGGATTTGAACCTGGGACCTCAGGCTTACCACGCGAGTGGTTTGCTCTGTCGGGGCATGAATTGGCAGACTATCTCATCAACTTGTATGAAGCTACTAGTATTTGTACTAGTAGATGCTGATACATAGTCTGACAATTGACATCTCGTAGGACGTCGCAATGTTAAAAATACCAGTCGCTAACATTGAAAAATTATAGAACGTGAATTAGTTGGACTGAAACGCAAACTGGTAGAATTCTAGTTCACAACTAATAGCTTTCCCTGCAGGGTTATAGCATTGCACACGCATAAGCGCTTATGTGATCTACAGCGTTTACTACTTATAATACATTTCGACCGGTGGTGCGCTCAAGTACGTGCGGACGTCGCCGCCAATACTGATAAAAGGACGAAAATGCCCTCCTTTCAAGAATTGTCTCATTGTCTCTGTGTGAGGTTTTCCTAAGTTGTATGTTTGCATGTACATATGACAATTTCGTAGAACTACAAAATATTTATTATCGATGAGTATGTGTAATTTGTAGCGGCGCACAGTGGTCGGAGAAGCGATTATAATAAAGCTGCGGGATCGTAGTATTATTGTAATGCTAAATCCGAATATGCCATAAAATTTATTGTTGACAGCTGTCAAATCAACTGCCAATTTCTCTAAAATTAAGAATTTTTTCTTTAAATACCACTGATTACGTTTCTTGTCATGCTGATCGCGAATTTCATGTCTAGTTAAACTCTTGACAGTTGACAGCTGTCAAATGAAATGTGAATTTTTCTAAAAATAAGACAATCTTTTTAAAAACGCCACTGATTAGGTTTTTAGACATGCTGATCACGAATTTTATGTCAAGTTAAACCCTTGACAGTTGACAGCTGTCAAATAAACTGCTATTAATTTTTCTAAATATAAGCAAATATTTTTTAAGATGCTACTCATAAGGGTTTTAGACACGCTAATTAGGAATTTACATCAAATTAAATTATTTAAGAGTTTACGACTGTCGAAGGGGCTGTCAATTTCTCCAGAAATAAAGAAAATTTCCCAAAAACTAAACGCACTAAGTTTTAAGGTTCACTGATCTCGAGTTTTGTATCACATTTAAACTTTTTCGGTTGACAACTGTCAAATCAACTGTCATTTTCAGTTGAGTAACACAATCTATCTATCTTTATCAAAATTTGATTTATTATATACGAGGGAACATATCTATAATGAAATTGTGATCAAATTGTGGAATAATAACAGTAATTAAGTATGTTTATAAACTAGGAATAGTTGGGGCCGTCTGCTATATGTTCAGCCCCAACAGTTTTTTTTTAATATTTTTTTATTTTATATGAAATTCGTCATTTTCAAAACTTCAGTTTTCTCATTTTTAAACAAAGATATTCAGGTTTTAATTTTTGGAAATTTCGGGCGCCATATTGGATCTTGCATTTTGAGTCTAAAAAAACTGGTAGGAATTTTGTAAGAAGTGAACTGAAGAACCTCCAAATACCAAATTTCATGAAAATACAGTAATTTTTTTTTTAATTCTTGGACGCCATATTGGATTCGTTATTGGATTTTTGGAAATTGAGTTCAGTTCTGTTAAGACACATCTCATAAATGATATGATGCCACATATAAAAAATCAATTACATTAATCTTTAATATTTTAATACACTCTATGTTATTTGTAAAAACCGACTTTTTCGCGTAAAACATGGTTTCTACGACCACTGTGCGGCGTTTACATCCAAACGAAGTGCGTATCTCAATTCATTTGATTGGCTGTTTACCCAGTTGCGTTGTTTGGTCTAACTAATCATCACCGATTTTTATTAGGTGTCAATTGAAAAACCCTCAGCCGGGCAAGGAGACAATCAACTTTTCAACTCCAGTCGCCTACAAATCGTTTAGCTTATCAAAAAGTTTATCGAATCTAAAACTATTTTACCGTAAATTGTATCGTGGGAACAGAAATTCACCTTTCGAAATGAACTTTTCGCTTTAAACCTTAATTTATGCTCAAATAACAACAAGTACGCCAAGACCGGCTGGTAATGCATTGTGTTGAATTTGCCACTTCTGGATTTAGGCGATCCAAGAGTAGGCAATGAAAACGATGTGTCGACTGTGAGAGTTGTTTAGAAGATTGTCAGAGCAATACCCTTTGTTTTTGGCACCTAATGACAAACTGGAGTCTCTTTTTGTGAAGAAATTACGTCGATAGCTTTCCCCCAATAGAGCAATGGAGAGATCCAGACACTCGCTTGGGGAGATCGGTAAAGACTTTCTATACCGACGGCTCAAAGACTTAAAATCGTATTCCAACTGTGGGCGGTAACAATTCAGGTGCTTTACTGCTTTGGGTGCAATGGCAAGGGTCCTGCCAATCCAGAGTTTTTGTAATACTGAAAGTGGCGAAAGGTGGCGCGGACATAAAACCAGGGTCTGCAGTGAAATCCAAGATGCTCGAAAGTACTTGGAAACCGCTTGCTTGCGCCTCTTCAAAAATATTCCTGGATGCAAGTTGAGGCTAAATTTCGTTGCATGGTGAAATTGGACCGGTGCTAATTTTAGGGTTAAGCATAGAGGGAACGATGGGGTATATCAAGGATCTCATAGGGACAACATATGGCCATCATAGACATCATCTATGATCCACTGTCTCCATCTTGTTTGGAAGAAGCAGATGGTGCAGAACATTTCCTCAGCAGTTTTCTGCCCTTCGCCAAACTTAGATGGTACATTTTTGGGTCGAATTTATTGAGAATGGACGAGCTACATTCTCATTTTCTCGATCAACTGCTAGCGTTCATAAAGGAGTCAGAGGATCAATGAGTTCCCATCCCACCTACATATATATTCCCGTCCTCTAAATCCTCTTCTAGGCCTTAAGTACAAAGGGGCCTGAATGCTTGGAAAATTTGTAAACTTGTAAAATATACAATTTTGGTTGAAGTACATACATATACATGTCTAACGAGTGGACATTTTGGACCCTTTAACGAACAAGGAACTCCATTATTCTCACTCACCAAACCAGCAGCCTCAGGAAAAGGCTTAATTCATAAATCAGAAAAAAAAAAATATTCGCTTCTTATGAATTGAAGAAAAAAAATTGCGACTATGGTGACTATATTCTCAAAGACAATCTGATGGACGCTATGGAAAGCTAGCATAAACATAAACGTAGCACATCAGGATTTTTTTAGCCATACAAATTCAAAATGGCGGGCCTAGTACGGTAGTTTCAATGGCATAATTTAAAATATTTATGTCTCAGTGAGGAATAATCGGAATGAAGAAATGAAGAAGCTTTTTAAAGGTCAAGAAGTACACTTGAAGGTAAAATTTGTGTGAAATTAAGGCGTTGAAGTTTACCAAAAAAAAAAAAATCTCATAAACCTTGCTGGCTGTGCTGGAGTAATTCAGACACTGGGTTTTTTAGTTAGCGCACAAAATTGCAAAGGAAACAGATAGTCTAGTTTTTTGGGTCTGGGGTTTGCTAATATTTTGTTGGCCTGCGCTATCAAAGTAAATTGATCGTTTTTATATATTTTTTATATTATTGAGACGTTTTTATTCAAATGTATAAAAAATTTTATCAGAAAAACAAAAAATCCAACATAAAAGACTCAAAATCGCTCAAATATGGCTTAACTGGAAAACAAATATAGAGAGGCGGGTAGAGAGAGCCTAGTTTGTGGCCAGCACTAGATTAAGCTAAACAACGTAAGGAAATTAGTCAGTATAGAAAGAGCGGCTTGTGCAGGTGCTACAGAGCAAATAAGTCATGTCCATCTGGTGCGCTTAATGTGGTCCTGCATCAACTGCCCATAAAAACCCACATCCGCGGAACTGCTGCGTCTCAAAGAGTCAGGCTGCAGTAGGCCGCTGCGGCATGTCCATAGTGGTATTCTTGACAAGCCTATCGAATCAGGGAAACAATCAGATTATATACCTCCTACCACAATTTTAGGGAAAACCCTTCAGGTGAAGCTTCCTTCTAGACGGTATCGGAGTAGGGGCAGGATAGTCGAGGAGAATTCTACTGAAATCTGTACTGACGGATCCAAAATGTACGGTGTGGGTTCCGGGGTGTTCTTTGAAACGCTGCCCGTCTCTCTCTCTCTCGTTTCGACTACCTAACTTTGCTAGCATCTTCGGAAGCGGAAGTACTGGAAATCGAAATAGCTGCAAAGCATTAGAGAGGAACTGCGTAGGAGTACAAAATGCATACATTTTCTCAGATAGCCAAGCGGCACTTCTGGCACTTGCCTCACCGGTATCAAAATCTAAAACAGTCAGAGATTGCAAATGTGCGTTAAGCTCGGCGGCCGAGTTAATAGACATCACTCTTATCTGGGTTGCCCGTCATTAGAACATACACGGAAATGAGAGGGCTGATGAGTTGGCTAAGGCCAGAGCATCTTTTGATGAATTCGAAGCAGAGACAAATTGTTCACTCCACTTCAAAAGGGAACTGCATCTGCAGTTCACACGTATGACCGATACACGTTGGAACAACCTTCAAACCTGCAAAACTGTGAGGAACATATGGCCGCATTATGGCAAGCCAAAGACAGAAGAACTTCTCAAGAGGTCGAGGAAAAATATATTCAAATGAACAGTCGAGATAAAAGGATAACAAACGGGACTAACAAATAAAAAAGGGATATTAGCCCATTGATGAAGATTCAGCTAAAATGGGCCTTCTATACAACTCTCGGCGCCTTAGCTGTAATCTTGAGGAAATTAAATAAACACTCCTACACTATATTTGCGAGTGTCCTGCATTTTCACGAATAAGGCAGAACAGATTCGGGAGTTTCTCCATCCAAAATCTTGGGGATATCTCCAAATTCACCATTAATAACCCAAATAGATTCATCGCAAAATCCAAATGGTTTGACGAACACAAAGAATAATGAAAGCAGATAAAATCAAGGGTCCCAGAGAAAGCGTATCAAAATGGTGCCATAAGCACTAGTTGGGTCTCGGGAATGTACTTAGGCGACGTTTCTACCAACCAACCAACCAACCACTGAAAATGATTCGTAGAGCTCCACAAATGCAATGGATTTCTTAGAATCCAGCGTAGAGGAAAAAATCGTCAAAAAAAGTTAATTTGAAATGAAAAAGCTCTAAAAAGTGAAAGCTTAAAGCACCCAATGGATATTTCTGTCCTATCAAAATCTTCAAATAAACTAGTCTGGGAAACGGGATGGACGGGCATGGCTGCATTAAGTAAGCATCGTGTGACGTCTGTTATAGCTGCTATGACAAGACGCAAAAAAAAAGAGGCGAGACTTCGACACCTCGGCTACAGGTTCGATGTCATTCGAATGGACACAGACCCCCCAGCCCTGAAAGTATATAACGTGGATCGCGATGCTGGTAACAGAGGAAGAGGGCTGCCTTATCTGCGATGGAATTGGAGAAGGACTTGAATTGAATTTCCAATTGGCGTCAGTTGGCACAGAAGAGCAACGACTGGTGTGCTTGATTGAACTAGGACAAAATCGCCTTAGAAAAAACCGTCTGAGTCAAACATCATTCTTTCGACGAAACTTTTTTTTTATGCCCCAAAATTTTTCTAAAAACTAAATTTAAAAATTTATAATTTATATCTTTAATTAATACGAAGGTAAAATGAGGGTTAATATTGACTAAAGTTTTATGTATTTTTTTTTAATACAATCCTGTACTTGGAAATTTTTTGATACGAAGAATTTATTTTTGATATCTATTTTTTATTTAAGAGACCGGAATTGACCCGTCCTAATGTATGTATAAAGAAAATATAAATATTTTGAAATAGAATTGAAAAAAAAAACTTTCCAGAAAGTTGTGGACTTAAAATTTTTTGTGATTGGGTGGATATTTTTTTAAGGAAATACGCACTTTGAAGTAACCCAAAATATTTTTTTATTATTTTATTAAATCATAAGCCAGATTTTGACAAGTTCAACGCCGTACTTTTAGTTTCGTAAACTAAAAACAATAAAATTACCTACTATTAAATTTTTTATAAAATTTACGATATACAAATTTTAGATATGTCATTAAACTTCGCATAACATTTTTTTAATCAAAAATTAAATTGCGCATTTTCATAAATTTCATAATCTAATCAGAAGAAACTTTTCAGTGCCGCCATTATTATTTTCGTGCACTCCTCCCACCGCTGACGACCGCTACACCACAACACAAACCGCTGGCACCAACAAATTGATGGCATTCGACACATACAGCATCAACGCGTAGAATACATACATACATATGTACATACATATACACAAACTAAACAATTTTCTAATACTAATACATGCAATTAAATAAAATCAACAAAAACAACAATGCACATGTACATACATAGTATGTATTAGAAAAAAGAGCAGCAAAATTGCAAAAGATTTCAATTAAAATCAACAAAAACGCTCACACACACCATCGCTCTCCCACTGAAAAGTGCTACTCACCTATACAAACTCAAATGAGGGGGAGAGGGAGGGGGAGAGGTGTCGGCTACGATTCACCCACACACTTACAAACAACAACTCTCATGAAAGCGGTTATCGATCTCTGAGCAAAAATTTTTTGGCACTCACTCATACCAGCGCAAAAAAGCGCCAACACCATCGGACTGAAACCTCACCACCTTCAAAGCTTTTATCGTGAGAAAAGCGCACACACACACACACACACACACACACACACACACACAAACACGCGAGCGCGCGTGAGCAGAACGTGGCTACAACAACAAAGAGCAAGCCGTTATCTCCAACAATGATCAGCATTGGCAAAAAATTTAAGAAAACAAAAATGTATGCAAATAAAACAAAAACAAAAGAAACACAAAATCAAAAGCTCTCACTCTGGCATCTCAGTCTGAGGAGGCCAGTTTCCATCACAGCAATCCACATTCCATGACGAGCTCCACATACATACATAGAAATATTTCATTCACAACTTGGGCATTCGGGTCTTTGTGGCCTCGTACTGTGCGCCGTTTGGTCGGTCCGACGGTCTGACGATGGGTCGGTCTTTCGATCGATCGATCGATCGGTGGGTCGGTCACTCATTGACGCAGCGCAAACGAGTTGGTGGCGGCGAGCATTAGCGTTTCCGTCGTCTAAGCCAACAGCACCACCTCCGGTGCCACCAAGTTCAACATCGATAATCATTGAGCAGCGATTTCTTTAAATTTTCACGATTCTCTAAAAAGCGTTCGTGAACTGCGCAGCGCGACGATAAGAAGCAAAGCGATTCAGCCATTTTGGGTGGTGAGGAGAGAATTTAAGACTTTCTTTGTAAGTAGCTGGTGCTGGTTGTAGCTCAAGGCGTTTACAGTCGCTAAGTATGTTTTTAGATGGTTTAAAAAGCACCATGTATATATATATGTATATCTGCTAAGCTTTAGGCTAATAATTCTAAATTTGATTGTCACGATCGCCATTTTAATTTTGATTCGCATACTCGATAAGTTTTAAACAATAAAAGTTTCCATAAGAAACTATGTATGTATGTACATTAGACTGCATCACCAAAAAAAAAGTTGCGGGTTTGCCGCCGAAATTACAAAATTTATTATATTTTAAGACGTTCACCAAAATATTTAGGAAAAATATTAAGATTTACGTGAGCTGAACAGATTTGAAAATACCTAAATGTTAATACTTTTCCGAAATATTTTAATTCGTGTATGAAAATATAATAGATTTTATGATTCCGTTGGAAAAGCAGTATCGATTTTTTATTTTTTTTTTTTTTTTTTTGTATTGGAAGTGATGCAGTCTAATGTACATACATATATAAATAAGTACATGGCTATACTTCACATTCGTACATAAACACATATTTACATTTGTATTTATATACAACAAAAGCAACAAGTCCCACGATCTGAACATGGATTTCGCAAAAATGTTCGCTCACCTCTACTATCATCGCCCATAAAACAAAAATTTACACTATCAAAACATCTTTCTAATGTATGCGTAAAAATTTGGAAACACTCACAGATTTCTTTGTCTCTTTGCGTTTACGCACACTACCCTTTTTAGAAAAATTTTAGGGTATTTAAATGTTATTGACTCTGATATGTATGTATGTATGTGAACTCAAATGAGCATGTGAAGCAACCTTGTAGGAAAATTGTAAATGTTTTTTGATAGTGACAGCTCTTTCCTGCTCTAAATCTTGACAGAGAGTCAGTTCCTCGGAATGAAATAAATCGCTTTACGCTTGAAAAACATTGGGAAATAACAAAAACTTAAGCAGCTCGAAATGGACAACGATTTTCCGCGAAAAAAAAAATCATCTTTTCTTACGAAGCGCATTTTCAGCTCGGCGGCTAGGTTCCAGGACCGAGCCGAAATGCTGTAAGGACAACCATGGCGATCGAGTGGCCGATGTCCAGATCGTATTTAAATTATGGTGGGAATACTTTTCCACCCTACTGAATGATAGCAGCACTGAAAGTTCTAAAGAAGACGAGCCCACAGTCGATGATCACGGAGCCGATGTTCCACCGCCTGACTATGACGACGTACGAATAGCAATTACGCGGCTGAAAAACAGCAAAGCTACTGGAGCTGACAGCCTGCGAGTTCGTTAACGAGCTCTACGTCATAAAGGCGTCACAGCAAGTATAATTTATGTATACCTACTCCGACAGTCAAGCAGTGATTACGATAAATTCGGATGCGGCAATGAACTTCCGCAAAACCCTCGGTGTGAGAGCAGAGCAGTCGCCTTCGTATCGAGTATGGGTACCAGGAAACCAGATAACAGACGAGCATCCTATACAGGGTACTTCCGCACCATTTTCACCGGAAACAATGGATATAAAATAGAAATTAGAAGCAGGGAGCAAATAAACTCAGGGCATTCCGGGATCTACTGACTCCATTCCACAGTGACGGAGCTAAAATGAACAACAAAGTCGAATGAGGCGTGTACTCGAAATAACTGTAAGTACAAAAATCGACTCGCCTACCAAACAATTGCAGCGTCTTCCAAGCCGCAGTACATCTGTCTAGTGCTCACGGACAAGGGCAATTAAAAACAATAATTTTTATATTTTTATTTTTTTCAGATCGCCAAACAAATCGCAAAGCTCTCTGGATGAGGGGAAATATAGACATACCCGACAATGGGACGGCGGATTAGCTTGCATGAAAGGGCAGTTTCCTTCGACTTTCACCGCCCGGCAAGCTCAATATGCACGTATTCTTCTTCTCAGAAGACGCTGCAAAGAGGCACGCAAAGAGAAGCACGGCGCTTTGTAATCACTTCTGCAAAAGCTTCAAAAACAAGGAACAATCTGAATCCGTCAGGCGCTGACCTTGGGAAAATAAATGAAAATTACCTATGCAAGTGTGCTAGTATGACTACCAGCAGCCACTTCAGCCTAGAGGAATAAACCGGCAATCGATATGTCGAGTGCTCATAAAAGGGGAATATGTGTAGCGAGGAAAGACAGGGACATATTTATCAACAGCATTGTTACTGCAGACACACTTCCCAGGCAACGAGCCGGTGGAGCCATTATAAGAACCTCCCTTAACATGGTCCAAATTCCGCTTGACTGGAGCGAAACAAAAGTCTCCTACATACCCAAGGCAGGTAGGTGGTCTCATAGATTTTAGACCTATTAGTCTGGATTTTAGACCTATTAGTCTGACTTCTTTCCTACTTAAAATTTTAGAGAGGATAGTAGATGTTTACGGAAACCGCTTTACGCTCAGTTGTCGGGTTTGCAGAGTAGAGCTTACCACATAAGCGGGCGCAATAACGGGTACCTCAAAAGGAAGATAACCGCTAGGTTGTGGCAGCACTTCACTAAGCGGCCAGGTCTGCAGAGACACCTCTCAGGGAGGTATGCTCTCCCAACAACTCTCGGTTTGGCAGTGAACTCCTTGATACTGACCTTAGAGAGAGTCGGTCGCCACGTCGTAATCCCGATAAAGCAGAAGTAATTCTCTTTACGGTCTCCCCGCTAATTTTCAAGAATGTGGAGATTCCTTTGATGGAGAATGTTAAATATGTAGAGCTCATATTAGATAGGAAGCTTATTGGAAACCTAACTTAGTGGAAAGCGTTAAGAAGGCCAATGTTGTCTGATACTTAGCAGGGACAAATACTGTTACTACATTGGGGCTTTCAAACGCCGTCCCGGACATTTTTTGACTGCAGCTTTGAAAAAAGTATGATGGAAAAATGCAAACATCTTTTGATGAAACACGCTGATAACTTGCACAGAAAAATCTTGTTTACCGATGTAAAAATGTTTACCGTGCACAAAAAATCTAAGAAGCAAAATAGAAGGATTTATGCGCGGTCATCTAAGGAAGGACGCAAACTACGTCTACGAGTCGGAAAGGGTCATCATTTATGTCCAGCCATTCGAACAAGGTCTCAAAACATCGGCGGAAGTTTACCATTCTCTGTTTCAAAACCAGTCATGGCAGCCTACGTCGGCCCGTAAAGCTAAAACGACGCAAACCTGGTTCCGGAGCAATTTCCAATATTAATTTCCTATGAAGAGTGGCCCTCTGGCAGTCCTTATTTGAACCCGCTGGATTACCAATTGTGAACAGTTTTAGAGGACATAATTTGCCAAAAAGGATACAGGACATAATTTGCCAAAAAGGATACCCCAACATTGATTGTTTTAAGACAGCTTTGATTCGTGATGTCGCCAATTTTCCATTTAAGGAGGTGTGTGAGGCCATTGAAGATTGGCAGACCGACTTAGGGCATGCGTGAAGGCCAAAAATGGACATTCGAGTGCATATTCCCTATATACCTATACTAGTATATGGAATACTTGCATCGTGGTCATCAACTCAAAAGATAAGTTACCTTAAACTCCTAAGTAAGGTCCAAAGAACAAAATTTGTATGCATCACGCGTGCTTTAAGCGCCGGATCCTAAGAAAGCGCTAGTAGTGTTAACCGATTCGCCTGTAATAAATCTGATAGGAAAACAAAGCGGCGACCACGCTATGACGTAAAAGTATGGCGATATGGAAGAAACGACGGCTCAGCCATGAGCGTGGCTGGGAAGTTATAACCAAGAAATCGACTAATCCTAAACCCACTATCGATGGGCTCTTTAGAAGAACATCCCGTCAAGAAGAGAGTGGCAAACAGCAAGACGATGAAGAAGGCGAATGCAAGCGTGACAATACGGTTGGCTGAAGAGGAATTAGGATTGGTATTAGCCGTCCGAATTCCGGACCACGGCAGCTTTTATCAGTCAGATATTCTAGCTCTAGAGGAGATGGTTGTGTACCTTAATACATATGCTTTATCGAAAACTAGATTAATGCCTTACGGCCCTAAGCACCGTCTTTCTAGGTCAGCCTCATATGGTTCCCTGGACATACATACATAAATATATTGATGGAAATTGCAGTGCCGAAGAGCTGGCCAGAAAAAGTACCAAGCTTCCAGTTCAATAGGTCATGGCCTACATAAGGTCACTTGTATAAAAACTAAGCTACTATGACCGCCATGGCTTGTGTAACCAGTCATTGGCTATTTGGTAGAGGTACTCTTCCATATAAGGAATATTCTCCCAATAATATTGCAGAATTTGCAGAGATGAGGAAGAAACAGTCGAACACTTGCTTTGCAGTTGCCCAGCTTTAGCAAAGAGTAGAGCAGGCTTCGTTGGTAGGCAATTCTTTAGCTCTCTTAAGGAGCTATCCGGTGTGGGAATAAAACCAATGCTACGTTTTATAAGAGCTTCAAAATCGTAGTATGGACAATACTAGCTGAGGTTCCAGTGTGTCGCAGTGGTATCACAATGGACCTGCAAGGAACGCCTTGGGTTTTGGACTGACTGCAACATCAACCTAACCTATGTATGTGGATGTAGAATGGTCTACAGTTTTAGTAGCTAGGCTCGAGAAAAGCATTTAACCTATCAGAGACAATCGCTACCCTCAAAACCTTCACTTCTTTCAACTTTTCAACTGAAAACAATTTGAAAAATTCTATCAACTTGTGTACTTATGTATGTTGTTAAGTGTTTCAAAACGCCGCCTTATGGTCTGATTATGCATACTTCGCATAACTTCGCACAACTTCGCATAAACTTCAAACTGTAATTTCGTATGTATTTTGTATGTATTTCATTACCCAGAAATTAGCAGAACTTTTAAAAACTTAGCGATCTGTTGAGCTTAGATTTTGCTTCACATTTTCTTAAGTTATACTTCTATTGCACTGCTAAAAATGGTTGTGCGATGTTATGTGAAGTATGCATAATCAAACCTTTAGATTGTAGTATAAGCGCGCCAATATTGTCACGCGCGGCCAGCTTCGCGCAAGAAAGTCATTGTCTTTTTTGGAATTTTATCTTGTGACCCTTCTAGTTTGCCACATAATCTTCCGAGTCGTTTCGTTTTTGTTCTTCGCTTGTTTTTTCTTCCTTTATATGCTTTCGCAGCCTTTGTATGCGCACACGTTGTCTTTTTGCATTATTGTTGATTTGTTTTCAACTTGTTTTGGCGCATTTCCACAACCAACGTTAATAAATAATCTTAAGGATTCATTTAAGGCAGACGACATAGCAGTAGCAAATGGCAGCAGACAACAGAAGCTCGCGACTGTGTGCGTTACCTTGCACTTGCGTAGTGTTGCTTACCTTCCTTTTAAGCCGTCTGTCTACAAGGAAAGGCAAAGGCAACGGCAACGGCAATGGCAACAACAAAAGCAAACACAAGTTAAATATTAGTAGTGTTGTTAACAGCAGCCGCTGTCGGCAAAGTGGCAACTTTCGCAGAAATCTTGTAGGCTGATATGTATGCACATATGTATGTTAGGGTGGTACTTAAAAATATCACCATCTAAATTTTGTATTGGTCAGCGCTTCATTTTGTTCTATGTACAAATTAAAGACATCTATGACAATTTCGAAATTTCAAACAAGTTTTTTGGAAAAGTTTTTTGAAAAAAATTAATTTTTTAGCTGCCAAAAAATCGACAAAATTTTGACTTAAAATCTAATAAATTTTATATATTATTAAAACTTGTGCCCGGTTGCACCAATAAGTTTTAAATTTATCAACCTATTAAAGTGACACAATTTTATTCGGAAAATTTGTCATTTTAATTTTCAAACGGTCGGATAAATTTTAAAATTGATTTGTGAAACTGGGGATTAGTCATATATTAATTTATAAACTCACCGAGTCATAACTGGTTTAAGTCAAAGTTATGTCGAATTTTTTTCGATCTAAAACAAATTATTTTTTCTCAAATTTTTTTTTTTAATTTTGAAAATTTCGCGTATGTCATTATTTTGTACGTAGAACAAAATAAAGCTATTCCTCATGATGTTGATAAATTAAGGCCCACCCTTATGTATGAATAAACGACTCTTAAGTAGTTTTTTCGCAACAAAGGTACCACCCCAACAACAACAACAACAACAACAGTAGGCCACAATAAGCGACTAATGCGCGAGAGCATTGATTTTAACGCATTGCTTTTGTTGGTCAAAAGGTATGTTGCACTGGCGCAGAAACCGACAGCAAGTGGAATGGTGGAATGCATGCCAACATACATACATACATACATACTTACATACTTATGTATGTCCTCGCATACATACATACATGACAGCATCAACGAGCCAAAAAGCATAGCACCGCGCAAAATCACTGCTTTGTTATTTTATTCTCATACTGAGCCTCAGTGCGTGGTAATCTTTTTGGGTTTTCTCATACATATTTTATACCTGGCTGGTCATCCTTATTAAGTTCGTGCCTCCTTTGATGATTCTTGGCTGCGGGCTTGCTTTTAATTTCTGAATGTTTCGCTGATTCTATTTGAATTTACTTTTATTGGACACAATTTCCTGGAAGCATTACTTTGAACATTTTATACGCTTTGTTGTCCCATTGCATTAATGTTTTCAACGGTAGTTAATGAAGCAAGCCGAAAAAAGTGTCCAGCTTAAGTTTGGTGCATACGATCACATATATATATATATACATATGTATGTATGTATGTATATTAGGGTGATCCAAAAATACACGGGAATTTTTTTTATCGGTCAATACTTAACCGCGCATCTGGTGCTTTGAAGTTTTCCATATATTTTATATGTGCTAAATGTAAATGTATTTTGAGCGAATAAAAATATTTCCCTTCAGAATATTCTAACAATATAATTATGATGCCAACTTAACTCCAAAATTTTACTAACTTTTTTCAAAACATGCGTGATGTGGTTACGAATACATAAAATAACTAATTCTTGTATATAAGAGATAAGATTATCCGTCAAGGATTTTAGAATTAAATATGCATCAACATTTTTTTGTTTGAAGATTTCCGAAGAGAAATATTTTTATTCGATAAAAAAATATTATTTTTTTTTGTATAGCAATTTTGTGACCAGTTTTGAGCTACCCCGAAATAATTCCGAACTGGTCCCAATATTGTCCTAAAGTAGACCTGAAGTGGTTTGGAAGAAGCCGTGTTTTGGCCCTGAAATGATCTCGAATGGTGTTATACTACTCCCTAAATGTTCTAGAAATAGGCCTGAACTAGTCCCGAAATGAGTATGAGCTAGTCCCGGAATGAACCGGAACTACTCCCGTAACAGTCCTTAAATGGTTCAGAGTTAAATGGTTCAGAAATTATTCCAAAGTGGGCTTGAAATACTCTTGAACAAGTCCCAAATGATTCCAAATTATTCCCGAAATGTTCCTAAAATAGTCCTGGACTAGGCTCGATATGGTCCAAAACTAATCCCAAAATGCCCCTCAAATAGATGTGCACTACTCCCGAAACGATCTCGAGCATGTCACAGAAATGTCCTGACATAGTCTTGAAAAGGTCCCGAAAAGGGCCGGAAATTATCTCCACAGTTGACAGTTATCACTTCGAGAAAGTAGAGAATTTCGTTTACTTGGGAACCAGCATTAACACCGATAATAATGTCAGCATCGAAATCCTCTGGCTTGGCCATGTCGTTCGAATGGGCACCGACGCTCCAGCTCTGAAAGTATTCAACTCCGCTGTACCCGCTGTTAGTAGCAGAGGAAGGGAAAGGCCCCACTGCGATGGAAAGACCAAGTGGATAATGACTTAGCTTCACTTGGCATTTCCAATTGGCGTCAGTTGACACAGAAGAGAAACGAACGGCGTGCTTTGTTGAACTCGGCCAAAATCGCTTAAGCGGTTACAGCGCCAAATAAGAAGCGGAAGTCCCCGAATGGGCCTGTAATAGCCCTGACCTAGTTCAGAAATTAGGAGTCAATAGGATCACTGCGCAAGATGGTGTTCTCTCTCCACTGCTCTGTATTGCGGTTGTAGACGACCTTCGAGAGAAAATTACACTTGCATAAGTGGGACATTAAGAACCACATCTACACTGGCGCTTAACGTCGTGTTGAACATTACGCCTGTAGATATTTTGGCAGCATGAACTGCCATTAGGCTCAGGGAAACTGGCTCGAAAGCTGGCCACTCTGAGACGCCTGGACGGCTTTGGTACCTGAACGAACAGATTACTGCGCTTCCAAAATGGCGGCCCCCAGTAGCTCCTTCTCTATCTATGTACATTCCCTCAAGGGTGGACGGGGTGAGGCGAGGCCACTGAAAGAATAGAGCAGTGAACTTCTTCACGGACGAATCAAAACTTGGAGGCAGAGTTAGTGGGGGTGTGTTCGCCGGGAGCTCTTCATCAAAACTATTTTCACGCGTGCGAACCTCTGCAGTGTCTTTCAGGCGGAAATAGCTGCCATCAAGAAGCGGTAGATGAGGGGGGATGATGAGGTGGTATCATCTTTACACTTCCTATTAGATTGCCCAGCCCACGCGAGGCTAAAATGGAAACATTTTGGGTCGCACTTCCTGTTTAACAATGAGGAGCGCTCATGCTTTAAAATTACTTAGCTGCGCTCGTAATAAACTGATCAGCTCGAATCGTTTCACGGACTAAATTAATGGTCTCCGTTCAGCTTTCGTGGTATCATAACGGGCAATCTCCGAATTGTGGAAGTGCGTCCCTTGTCTGGGGCAAACTCTACAACTTAACCTAACCTAACTTCCAATATGTATGGGCACAGGATTTTTAAACGATCTAAGCGCAGTGGTAAAGTTGAACATACCTACCGCAGCTGCTCAGATTCGCTGACTCCACAAACTGCTCCAAGTAGGAATAGACAAGTTTTTCGAGAAATCTGTGGCATCATAAAAGGCCCATTTATAGCCACGTGAACCTTACCCAACCTATAAGTCAAACCCGTGGGTAGACATTTTGTTAAGGAGCTTGATGATTTTTTTTCTTTGGGACGAAAGCCGTTCACAAAAAAAGATAAACTAGAAGCTCCGGAGCTAAGTATGTATGTAAATGTGTACCTAGCTACAAAATTTGTATCTGCATAGATTACACATTCCATATCCTGATCTATGTGTATTTCTTTTAACACTAAAGTGTCTGTGCGACTGTCGCAACGAATTTTTGTCTGTCATGTCCGTGCGTTCTATTCATAAATAACTACAGTGACTCAAACAAATGACCACGTTGTTTTTTTCTTTTAATATTCGTAATATTTTTTGTTATTTTTATATAAATATGTCGTCTAAGCTTTAACCAAAACCGAGTAAATCCCAGTTTCAAACTTTATACAAAATTTAGGAAAATTCAACAAATTTTCATCAAAATTTCAACTTTTTAGAAAATTTTCTAAAAATTCAGATTTACACGGTTTTGGTTCCATACAATTTTAGTCTAATGAAGTGCAAGTTTCAAACGGCTGAAAAATCGCGTTAATTTTTGAAACTTGTTTTTTTTTATTAGGCCATTTTTTCGGGTTTTTTAATATAACAAGCGCAATTTGCAAACACTTGCGTTGATATTTTGAAATTTTGTTGCTGACGGTCTTCCACGTTTTATTTCATAAGAAGTCCATACTTATATAAAAAAAAGTGCAAAAATCCGTCACCAAGAAAAAATTCTCGAAAATCAACGCGATTTTTTTAGCTGTTTGAAACTTGCACTTCATTAGACCGAAATTGTATGGACTATAAACCTGCATACCCAAAAATTTCTCTAAAACTTCAGAATAAAAAGTTTAAATTTTGATGAAAATTTGTTGAATTTTACTAAATTTTATATAAAGTTTGAAACTGTGATTTACACGGTGATTAACAAAAAAAAAAATTTGCTGGAAAAATATTACGAATATTTAAAAAACAAAAACAACACATGGTCATTGTTTGAGTCACTGTATATAACTACATAAGTAGAAACCTACTCGCAGAGATACATTCGTCCGTTTGTATATGTATGTTGGCATGTATGAGCACAATTCTAGCCGTCCCGTCGTAGTGCGGTGTGGTTGGAAGTGACGTGATGCGACCGAGCGTGCCATACCTCTCCTTGCGCCCAGACGATATTTAATTTGACGCGATCTGTGAAAAACGTCGCTAGCGCCGTGCAGCCAACATTGCGACACCATCTTCATCATTCGTATCATTATTATTGTGTTTATCTTCATCACCGGCCAGCGACATCATCACATTTGCCATCAGACATCAGCCAGCAGTCAGCAACTAGGAGCTAGCAACGAAATGGCAACAAAAGCCAACACGGTACGTGCACTATTAGATACCAAATCATAGCGGCTAGCATCGCTACAGACGACTTATAGTAGTAGTATGTAGAGTTGCTTCGGTGTTCAGAATGTGTCTACGTTTCTATTTATAATTTGTCTCTAATTCTATTTTCGCTATTTGTATTCAGTACAGAAGGAAGTGAAATATTTTTGTGATATCTCCGAGTTAAATTTATTTTCGTAAACATTTCTTTCCATTTAGTCGACCCCAGTCTATGTATGCCTGCGTTTGCTTACCGCTTACCGCTTAGCTCTCTTCCCTCTAACTATTTAGTCTGGCTGTCTATGCTGTGGGTTGTCCATCCATCTAAATATCGTCTAATATACTCGAATGTACATATGTACATACATATATACAAATGTATGTAAGTATGTATGTATTTATGTCTCTATAATTATTTCAGTTGGTATTTTTGTCTGTCAATCAGCCATTTATCCGGTCCATAAAAATGCAGAATACGTAACGTAAGAATATTATTTTAGAGTGCGATAATTATTTTATTTATAGTATTCTCTTTTCTTTTCGTGCTTTTTTTTTTTTTGTTTTTTTGTGACATTTGGTAACAATAAATCTCGACAAATCGTAAATGATCTTTACTGCATAAATCATCACTCGCCTTTAAGTTGAAAAGGCACAAAGCATAAAAAATGGGTCGGTGGGATATGGCCTTTGAATATCTTTCAATTGAAAGAAGACTCATTCGTATTTGGCGACCCCGAGAGCAGACAAGTCGTAAGCTGGAAACTACACCTTCAGCTGCTTTCATTAGCGATCTTTAGGACTTCGTAACTTTGGGTTCAAAGGCTCCAGCGATGCAGACGCCATCATTTGGAATTAACCGTCTTAGGCCGAGGCCACGCAATGAGCGGTGAGCAGCTCAAAATTAAAACATATGATATACTATTGAAGGGGCCACGCAATGAGCGGCATTTCTGAATGGTTGGCCGGTGCCGCTCAGCAATAAAAGCCGCTCATTGCGTGGACTCGGCCCTAAGAGTTCTGGAAATTTACTTGAATTACCGTTATGGGATGCAATGCGTAGCTCATCCCATCGTAAAGAAGTAAAGACTTCTATTCGGTTTTTTAAATATGCCGGATAATCCGAATATTCAACAAATAACAAAGGGAACGGCTATTCACCAGATATACAGATATGCGGATTTTATCCATATACACAAATATCTGAACGGAGATCCAGATATCCGAATATAA
>NW_023458565.1:12269295-12271788 GCF_013731165.1 Rhagoletis pomonella
ATGCATGTATTCATAGTCAGCTGTCGAAGCGACGCCAACGCCAACGCCACGCCAAAGTTGTATGTAAACGGGCCTTAACGTAATAAGCACTGGACGAAGAACGCGTTGCCTGTTGCTTGTTGCTTGGGAATGTGGCGTTGCTGGACTTTGTAACTAGGCGCATGCTGCCACACTTGCAGCTACATTCATACATACAAGTAGTGCTGTGCAGTGTGCCATTAAATTTCTTTTTGTTTTTTTTTTTTGGCTAAAATGCAAGTTATTCGCTCTAATATAAGCTTTCAAAAAACGCCACAAATTCAGAAAGAAGATACCGACGACAGACAAAAAACGTACCTTGTTCTTGATCTTAGTTACAATAGAAATGCTGAGAGATTCTTTCCAAAATATCCAGTTTGTGTTTATGGAGTACAGTGATTTGAAAAGGATCCAACCATAGGTCCTACGGTTCATTTTTGGACCATCATTTTACGGGGAATTGTTCAGTTGAAAGCTCACCAAAACCTTCTCATCTTTGCGCAACATCATCCACATAGAGCGCGATGCTAATCGGGTTGCAAAGATGCATTGTCGATAATTTTCTGCATTGTTTTCAGCATAAACAAGGTGAGACTTATCGGCCTGAAAAGCTAAGAAACTCTTACCTACTTTGGGAAAAGAAAAGAAAACCCGAGCTCATGGTCACACCTCGGGCATTAGGAAAATATTCGCACTGTTTTAATAGCACTGGGCTGATCAATCCCGGAAACCTTGTACCGTTCAAAAGAGTCTAGAGCCCACTCTACTGTTCGCCGAGTTACTGGAGTTTTGGCCAGTTTCCAGTCCAATGGAGTCGGTCTTACTGTGGCATCCTGGAATGGGCTGAAAGCAGACATAGTGTCCTTTCCTTTTTCTTACCGAAGTAAGTACCAATAGGTAGCCTAATCCCTGTGTTGTCTTTCGCCAAGTTTTGTTTGAAGCCTAGCAGCTGTGCAAGAGTCGATTAGTTACTCTCACAGAATGTCCTATACCTGCTACTGTATTTTGTTATGCTGGCTGAGTACTCATCCCAGTTCCCCTTGCACATTGCGCACCTCTTTCTTGAGAACTTATATTTATCGCGACAACCACTTAGGCTGACGCGCCCCTCTTGGCTTTGTCACGGGACAGCAAGAGCTAAAGGCATTGAGCCCAATAATCCTGCCATCTAATTCAATACAGTCAACCTTTTAATATTTTCACACTAAACTAGGCCGGTTCGCCCTGAGCCATTCATTGTACTTATGCCAGTCAGCTCCAGTGCAAATCGGATAATTCTGTTATCAGACAGAGAGTGCTCAGTTGAGACGCATAAATGGATGATTAGAGGGCTGGCCACTCTGTTGCTGAGTACTTCCTATCTAACCCTAGAAACGAATGTTGGTCTATGACCCACATTTTGTATGCAAAGGTCTTCGCTAACGGTTTGTCTCCGTTCTGGTCCACTAAACGATGCGAGCGTTCGCATCGCAGCCAATGATCGCGGGAAGTCGTCCCCCGACAAAAATAGCCCACAGCAAAGACGATCTCTGTGCTGCTGCTATGTATTGACAGCGTCGTCTGAACTGCTACCAGGTCCTGTGTTAAAAATTCAGTAATGCATAAATGGTCAACACCTTTCTTCAACGGGGAAACTGAAGGATGCGTACAAGTTTGCCATGATTAGCATCACGGGAGACGTGAGTTCAGTAAATTCTTCAAATTACTGAATTGGTGGAGCGTCTTTCACATGCAAGTTTCGATAGTGATAGTGGAAGGCAGCGGAGAAAATCGAGCTCCGGGATTGTCGCAGACTGCAAAGGAGTTAAGTTAGTTTTCCGCACTGTGGCAATGCGTTCAATTTTGTGGCTGATACTGAAGACAAGATTTCGCTATCTCCGCTCCACCACAAATTGCAAACCAAAATTTCGATTTTTAAGCCGATTGAAACTTGCACTAAAATTGTATGGGCTATAAAACTGCATACTCAAGAAATCATTCTTACAAGTTTGAAATTTTGATGAAAATTTGTCGTGGAGTCTAAACAAATATTTCAGTGACATACGTCTAGAGGACGACTGGTGGACTTGGACTACGACTGGTTACTGACCCTCTACCTTGAGCTCTAAAATTTAAAGAGTAATCGTCAAGGTGTGGCATAGGGCTAACTATTGTGGTTAAGTTACATTTACAGGTCAAGTGAGATAGGCTGAAATACGCGCGGTACCGTAACTGAACGGCACTACTAGATTCCTTGCCTACAATGAAGAAATGTTCATGCTTAGGAAAGTATTTCGCTGAATTCGAGGTGTGGATCGGAAGACCGGAGATGTGCTTTTCTGCTTCCGTGGAAAATTTCTTCATTGTGATTGCTGCTTCCGGGAATTGACCCCAAGTATTGGCGCATCATCACTCACAAGACGAGTACTAGGTTGAGCTTGGACTACTCTTATATTCGGATATCTGGATCTCCGTTCAGATATTTGTGTATATGGA
>NW_023458565.1:12271888-12275421 GCF_013731165.1 Rhagoletis pomonella
TCCATATACACAAATATCTGAACGGAGATCCAGATATCCGAATATAACCTAGTACTCGTCTTGTGAGTGATGATGCGCCAATACTTGGTGTCAATTCCCGGAATCAGAAATCACAATGAAGAAATTTCCACAGAAGCAGAAAAGCACATCTCCGGTCTTCCGATCCACACCTCGAATTCAGCGAAATACTTTCCTAAGCATGAATATTTCTTCATTGTAAGCAAGGAATCTAGTAGTGCCGTTCAGTTACGGTACCGTGCGCATTTCAGCCTATCTCACTTGATCTGTAAATGTAACTTAACCACAATAGTTGGCCCTATGCCACACCTTGACGATTACTCTTTCAATTTTAGAGCGCAAGGTAGAGGGCCAGCAACCAGTCGCAGTCCAAGTCCACCAGTCCTCTAGAGTCTAGACGTATCACTGAAATATTTGTTTAGACTCCACGACAAATTTTCATCAAAATTTCAAACTTGTAAGAATGATTTCTTGAGTATGCAGTTTTATAGCCCATACAATTTTAGTGCAAGTTTCAATCGGCCTAAAAATCGAACTTTTGGTTTGCGATTTGTGGTGGAGCGGAGATAGCGAAATCTTGTCTTCAGTATCAGCCGCAACATTGAACGCATTGCCACAGTGCGGAAAACTAAGTTAACTCCTTTGCAGTCTGCGACAATCACGGAGCTCGATTTTCTCCGCTGCCTTCCTCACTATTGCATGTGAAAGACGTTCCACCAATTCGGTAATTTGAAGAATTTTCTGAACTCACGTCTCGCGTGATGCTAATCATGGCAAAGTTGTACGCATCCTTCAGTTTCCCCGTTGAAGAAAGATATTGACCATTTATGCATTACTGAGTTTTTAACACAGGACCTGGTAGAGGTTCAGATGACGCTGTCAGTACATAGCAGCAGCAGAGAGATCGTCTTTGCAGCGGCCTATTTTTCGTGGGACTACTTCCCGCGATCATTGGCTGCGATGCGAACGCCCACATCGTTTAGTGGACCAGAACGGAGACAAACCGTTAGCAAAGACCTTTGCATAAAAAATGTGGGCCATAGACCAATATTCGTTTCTAGGCTTAGATAGCAAGTACTCAGCAACAGAGTGGCCAGCCCTCTAATCATCCACTTATGCGTCTCAACTGAGCACTCTCTGTCTGATAACATAATTATCCGATGTGCACAGGTGTTCAGGTTATCTTAAGAGGAACCCCGGGATAAATGACTGGCATAAGTACAATGAACGGCTCAGGGCGAACCGGCCTAGTTTAGCGTGGAAATATTAAAAGGTTGACTGTATTGAATTAGATGGCAGGATTAGGCAAGAGGGACGCGTCATCCTAAGTGGTTGTCGCGATAAATATAAGTTCTTAAGAAAGAGGTGCGCAGACTCTTTAATCGAGCAATGCGCAAGGGGAACTGGGATGATTACTCAGCCAGCCTAACAAAATACAGTAGCAGGTACAGAACATTCTGTGAGAGTAACTAATCGACTCTTGCGCAGCTGCTAGGCTTCAAACAAAACTTGGCGAAAGACAACACAGGGATTAGGCTACCTATTGGTACTTACTTCGGTAAGAAAAAGGAAAGGGCACTATGTCTTCTTTCAGCCCATTCCAGGATGCCACAGAAAGACCGACTCCATCGGACTGTAAAGTGGCCAGAGCTCTAGTAACTCGGCGAACAGTAGAGTGGGTTCTAGACTCTTTTGAACGGTACAAGGCTTCCGGGATTGATCAGCCCAGTGCTGCTAAAACAGTGCGAATATTTTCCTCATGCCCGAGGTGTGACCATGAGCTCGGGTTTTCTTTTCTTTTCCCAAAGTAGGTAAGAGTTTCTTAGCTTTTCCGGCCGATAAGTCTAACCTTGTTTATGCTGAAAACAATGGAGCAAACTATCGACAATGATATTAGGTCTAACACTCTGAAAAATGCACCTTTGCAACCCGATTAGCATCGCGCTCTATGTGGATGATGTTGCGCAAAGATGAGAAGGTTTTGGTGAGCTTTCAACTGAACAATTCCCCGTAAAATGATGGTCCAAAAATGGACCGTGGGACCTATGTTTGCATCCCTTTCAAATCACTGTACTCCATAAACACAAAGTGGATATTTTGGAAAGAATCTCTCAGCATTTCTATTGTAACTAAGATCAAGAAGAAGGTACGTTTTTTGTTGTGGTATGTCGTCGGCATTTTCTTTTTGAATTTGTGGCATTTTTTGTAAGCATATATTAGAGCGAATAACTTGCATTTTAGCCAAAAAAAAAAGAAATTTAATGGCACACTGCACAGCATTACTTGTATGTATGAATGTAGCTGCAAGTGTGGCAGCATGCGCCTAGTTACAAAGTCCAGCAACGCCACATTCCCAAGCAACAAGCAACAGGCAACGCGTTCGTCCAGTGCTTATTACGTTAGGAATGCTGCAGTACAGCATTTGAGTGGACAGTCACGGTTGTTTGCGAAGTTGTTGCAAGTTTGCAAATGTCTTGGAATGTCAGACCGTTCGCTTGTTGGAATGTAGGTGAGGCGTTAGAATGTTGTCAATGCTGGCTTGACTTGTGTCTAATATACATATGTACATACTATGTACATCATACATACATACTTACATACTGCATATGCATGTGCATGTGTGTGTGTATGTGTGTGCTATGCAATGTTGGGCAACTAACTACATACACTTGTCCTACAAATGTTAATTTTCCAAGAATTTTTAAGCAAGCAGAGTTCTGGGTGGCCATACAAATGTATGTACATATATGCATAGATGCAATGAATGAGAATGTGCATATGTTGCAAGTAAATAGGCATACAATTAAGATACATGGATGTACATAAATGCAGATGCATATGTTTGCAAGAAAAAAAAATAAGCATCTAGTTAGCAGTAAAAGGTGCTAAGTGGCAACGGAAGTGCTCAAGTGGCTATCGGGATCTGTAAATTAGACTATACGTATGTAAATGTAAATGTTTGTAAGTATGTATGTATGTCAGTCTCTGCATAAATAAATATGTAGACAAATGGGTTTTAGATTCTTACTAAGGCGAAATTAGTGTAAGTCCCTACGATAAATAACACGACAGTTCTTCTCAGAAGCGAAAACTTTTTTTGACACACTAAATTGCAGCTTTTGTGACGAGGGGATATCCCAGCATCTGGTACTTGTACCGAAAAAATTAAAGGCTTTACCAGCTTTTGATTACCTGGCAAACTACGGCTATAAGCCTAGAAACCAAAATGCTAAATACTTGTGCGACTGGACTTTGCGGTACAAACTCAGTCTGTTCGCTGACGAACGTGTACGCAAGTCGGGTCGACTTAGTCCACTGCAACAAAAATTTTAAGAAAGCCTCATGCCCGGAGCTTTCTTTCTATGTAACGAATCATATGAAAAGTTCCCGCTGAATTTTTTGGTATTTCTTTTTATCTTTATTGAAAATCAATTTAATCAAATACATATAAAGTAGCTATTATTACACCAAATACCTGGGGAGTTATGTCAATTTTCCAGTAGGTCTTGTCGAGT
>NW_023458565.1:12275521-12276665 GCF_013731165.1 Rhagoletis pomonella
GCGACGCCAGCGCCAACGCAACGCCAAAGTTGTATGTGGACGGGCCTATAGGAATGCTGCAGTACAGCATTTGAGTGGACAGTCACGGTTGTTTGTGAAGTTGTTGCAAGTTTGCAAATGTCTTGGAATGTCAGACCGTTCGCTTGTTGGAATGTAGGTGAGGCGTTAGAATGTTGTCAATGCTGGCTTGGCTTGTGTCTAATATACATATGTATGTACATACATACTGCATATGCATGTGCATGTGTGTGTGTATGTGTGTGCTATGCAATGTTGGGCAACTAACTACATACACTTGTCCTACAAATGTTAATTTTCCAAGAATTTTTAAGCAAGCAGAGTTCTGGGTGGCCATACAAATGTATGTATATGCATAGATGCAATGAATGAGAATGTGCATATGTTGCAAGTAAATAGGCATACAATTAAGATACATGGATGTACATAAATGCATATGCATATGTTTGCAAGAAAAAAAAAGCATCTAGTTAGCAGTAAAAGGTGCTAAGTGGCAACGGAAGTGCTCAAGTGGCTATCGGGATCTGTAAATTAGGCTATACGTATGTAAATTTAAATGTTTTAAATAGCATACTTATACATACATACATACAATGCATTTCTGCATAAATAAGTATGTAGACAAATGGGTTTTAGATTCTTACTGACGCGAAATTAGTGTAAGTGTCCCTACGATAAATAACACGACAGTTCTTCTCAGAAGCGAAAACTTTTTTTGACACACTAAATTGCAGCTTTTGTGACGAGGGGATGGATATCCCAGCATACCGAAAAAATTAAAGGCTTTACCAGCTTTTGATTACCTGGCAAACTACGGCTATAAGCCTAGAAACCACAATGCTAAATACTTGTGCGACTGGACTTTGCGGTACAAACTCAGTCTGTTCGCTGACGAACGTGTACGCAGGTCGGGTCAACTTAGTCCACTGCAACAAAAATTTTAAGAAAGCCTCATGCCCGGAGCTTTCTTTCTATGTATTGGGTCATATGAAAAGTTCCCTCTGAATTTTTTGGTATTTCTTTTTATCTTTATTGAAAATCAATTTAATCAAATACATATAAAGTAGCTATTATTACATCAAATACCTGGGGAGTTATGTCAATTTTCCAGTAGGTCTTGTCGAGT
>NW_023458565.1:12276765-12276895 GCF_013731165.1 Rhagoletis pomonella
CTTTATCTTTATCTTTATCTTTATCTTTATCTTTATCTTTATCTTTATCTTTATCTTTATCTTTATCTTTATCTTTATCTTTATCTTTATCTTTATCTTTATCTTTATCTTTATCTTTATCTTTATCTTT
>NW_023458565.1:12276905-12277760 GCF_013731165.1 Rhagoletis pomonella
TCTTTATCTTTATCTTTATCTTTATCTTTATCTTTATCTTTATCTTTGTCTTTATCTTTATCTTTATCTTTATCCTTATCTTTATCTTTATCTTTATCTTTATCTTTATCTTTATCTTTATCTTTAACGTTATCTTTAACTTTATCTTTATCTTCATCTTCATCTTCATCATCTTCATCTTCATCTTCATCTTTATCTTCATATCCACCTTCGTTTGTATTTAGGTTTCTTTACTTTTATTCTAATCTTTGCCTTTATCCCTTTCATCTTCTACATATTCAATTTTACCTTCTTCCTTGCATGAATCTTAATCTTCGTAAATCTGATTTCTAAACTGCTGCTTAGCAGATTTCTTTAATTCAGTATCAATATTAAAGCAATGTCATTGATGCCACATAAAGTGATATCATGTCATGTGGGGAAATTGGGTGTGGTGATTTGCGATGTGGTGGAATTGGGTGTGGGAGTTACGGCGCTGTGAATTCCGGTGTGGTGGGCTTAAGAGGTGCGGTGAGTTTAGGTGTGGTGAATTTAGCTGTGGTGAGTTGAGGTGTGGTGAATTTAGGTGTGGGGAGTTAAGATGTGGTGAGTTGAGGTGTGGTGAGTTAAGGTGTGGTGAGAAAGTTGAGGTGTGGTGAATTACGGTGCGGTGGATTTAGGTGTGGGGGGTTAACGTGTGGTGAGTTGAGGTGTGGTGAATTAAGGTGTGGTGAATTTAGGTGTGGTGAGTTGAGGTGTGGTGAGTTAAGGTGTGGTGAGAGAGTTGAAGTGTGGTGAATTACGGTGTGGGGGTTAAGTTGTGGTGTGTTTCATCTTCATCTTCATCTTCATCTTCATCTTCATCTTCATCTTCAT
>NW_023458565.1:12277770-12286911 GCF_013731165.1 Rhagoletis pomonella
TTCATCTTCATCTTCATCTTCATCTTCATCTTCATCTTCATCTTCATATTCATCTTCATCTTCATCTTCATCTTCATCTTCATCTTCATCTTCGTCGTCTTGGTCTTCATCTTTATCTTTTCCTTTATCCTGATCTAAATATGTCCATTCTTTTCTTCATTTACATATTCACCCCCACCGTTGTTATTAGGTTAGGTATTTAAATTTTCCTTCCTCTTTGTCTTTATATCTAGGTTTCTTTACTTTTATTTTAATTTCTGTATTTATCACTTTCTTCTTCCCCATACTCAACTTTACCTTCTTCCTTGTTTGAGTCTAATCTATTCATGAACATACATACATACATTTTATTCCTGAACTGCTGCTTAGCACGTTTCTTTAATTCGCTATCAATATTAAAGCATACATTTAGGGGGCATTTCCGCCCCAACCATGTACATGTGTGCATTGGTATTGGTGTGACTTTTGAATTGATTTTTTCGCTCTATTTTAAACTGATTTGAAATTTTAAAAATTGCCTGCACATCAGCATCAAAATACCTTTCTAATGATATATAATTGTCTATACCTTAGAATTATAGTTTAGCCGTAAAAGGGGTGTAAAGGAAACATGATTGCCTATTTATATAATGATATGTGAATGAAGAAGGAAGTGCAGCATTGGCTGGGCAAGTGCGGTAGGTAAAGGATGGGCTTTAATCTGTCACCAAGAAGCCTTCACCTTATAAGGTACAAAGTAAGAATTGTTGCATACTTTTTTACTGCCACTGCTGGCTAATAGAGCACTTGCCAATCCTAGGAGAAACAGGAAACCACTTCTATGATGCACGTGGCTAGAAGCACATGACTCTAATAGCACTCAGCCAAGGGACCTCACGACGATACGTGGGTAAATCGCGATACTTAGGAGGGCAACGGCTAATGACGCCTTATGTCAAAAAGCTAATAGGGAACGGACAGGAAGCGCTCACCTTCGCAGGTGATGCAAATGCAAATGCAACGTGGGGAAGCAGCGACATCAATGAAAGGAGTGAGCCACTTTTCGACTTCCGTATTAACCCGACCTTTAACACCAAAAATCGACACGAGCTACTAGATGTCACTCGGGTCTCGGAGGATGTGGAGGAGTTAATACCGAACTGGACGGTTCTTCAGGAGCACTACTTTTACGATCACCGACATATCCAATTGGACATAGGCCAGACTGAACAGAAGGACCACCAAATAAGATTAGACACATTAGAAATACAGACTGGCATTTAGGTGTGTACTTGCATATATAGTCGAGAGCTAGAAAAACTTCTAACCTAAACTTTACTCCGTTCACACCAGAGGAACTGGCCGACCGGTTTACGGCCACATGCTGCAAGGCGTTAAATCGAGTTTGCCCAGTTATCAAGCAGGCCCTTAAATTTAGCCACGGCTTTCAAAAGTGAGCAACACTGGAAAGCGTATAAACAGAACCTAAAGCGGCGGCCGCTGTGGTGTAGTTGTAAGCAGTGCGCGCTTCCACTCCGCAGGGCCTAGGTTCAAGCTCTGGTCAAAGCAATACCGCAAAAAAATAAAGAAAAAAGGTTTTTCCTTAACAGCATTTGCCCCTCGGCAGGAATGGCTAACCTCCGAGTGTATTTCTGCCATGAAAAACAGCTTCTCATAAAAATACAACGCCATTCGAAGTCGGCATAAAACTGTAGGTCTCTCCCCATTTGTGTGACAACATCAAGGCGCACGCCACAAATCGGAGGTGAAGCTCGGCGAAACACTAACATTTGTGTAAATGCCAATCTATTATTATTATTATTATTATTATTATTATTATTATTGTTATTTTTAAAGGACTATAAAAATTTCCGACGAAGGCAAAAAAAAAATTTGTATAGACTTCTCCAGCAGCGTGGAACTAGCACTGGAGGGGAGCAGGGTTAGGAAAGTACTCTCCGGGCCACCCGCACAGCCCGGGTTGCCTGCAGAAACTCAATGGTATATGTACAGAGATGGGGAAGAAAACCCTTCATACAGGAAATTTTCTCCAAGAAGAAGATCTCCTGGGCTATTAAAACCTTCAAGCCATACAAGACCCGATTTCAGGTTTTAATTTAAGCCTAAGTGAAAGGTTCTATGACATTTTGTTTCTTCGCTAGAGCTACCCAAATTTTGCCAAAAATGCGATTTTTGTTCACTTTGACCAAGTTTTTCTCAAAATCTGGAACTGATAGAAACTACGTACGGATACGTAATTAGCACTAGACAGTCTATCAAAAATAGCTCCTGTATGTGTATGAGGACTTTATCTCAAGCGGCGAGTCTTGCTGTATACAGCAATGCCTTTTCCGATCCTTATATACGGGAGCAAGGAGAGGGGCAGAATCTATGAATAAAGTTACCAAAGGTTTGACAGGATATTTGCTTTCTTTATTGAGAGTAGAACACCCTTTAATTCTAAAGAAGTATGTTAAGTATGTACGTACCTATGTACATACGTACATGTGGGCACCTAGTAAATCTGTCAACCAACCCATATTTTGCAATGCCTAAAACTTTTTCTTTTTAGAGAGCCTCTCCCATGCATGAGTACAAATAGTCTATGTTGTTGCTCAATAAAAGTTATTGCAGGTTCTAGTAATTATTTTTTTGGCTCATTGGCAGTTGGCACACAGTAATTCACCTGTAGCTCTGGCTGTGGGCTGGAAAAAACCGCCATACAAGTAACAGTCCAAAAACGAACGCGCTACGAAAAAGTACAATAAACGCGATTTTTTTTTCTTCTTATTTTTAATTAAATTTCAGTCATTGTTGTTGTTGGGTGGCGTATGTTGCGTAGAACAGAATAGTACAGGAAACGGGCGGGTAAAAAAAGGCGGTGCGATAAATATTGTCAATACAAATATAGAGTAATGAATCGCGCGTAATCGAAACGAACGAATAAAATTGCCAAATTTATATAATTTTTAGTTTTGTTAAATATTTTATCTTTTTTTAGTGCCAACGATTAGGGAAAGCACGGTTGTGATTAGTGTGATTATTGGGCGAAATAACGAAGAAATTGAAAGTGAATATTAATCGAAGGGTCGTACTTTTACTTTTCGGTTGACGTTAGTTTGAATTTTACGCTTAAGTACCGTCGCATCTTCATTTAAATACATACATACATACATCCATACATACCTACGTAAATAAACGTACTATATACGCATAGGTGAATAAGTGTTCTAAGACAAATTGGTGTTTGCGATAAGTGGCAAATTATAATGGCAGGTGGCTACGGCGATCGAGGCCGCAGAAATCATATAAAAAAATTCCCATCATTGCGTACGGCTGCACTATGGGCTGGAATACTCGGCTTGGTAAGTATTTCAAGCAAAGAAAAGGTGTGAAAGCACTGAAAGCACAAGTCTTCCTTATTTGGAGATTCAGTGAAACTTTTGGAACATTGTTTGTAAGCAATGCACCAAGGCTAAAACGATCGAGTGATGATATTCTTTTAAATAGTTCCAGGACTATCACTATTCGGTATTTTTATCCGTATCAAAATTTAAATTTAAATGAGCGCTGGGCAAAAACCGCCACATTCAAAGTTGTAAAGTCTTTCCGGTCTTCTCGTCCGGTGTAGGGTAATCGGAGGGTAAAGCAGCTCGAAATGCTAATAAGGTAATATCGTAGGATTCTGATAGGTGTCTTGACTGGGTACTGCCCCAAAAGATGTCGCGTGGTAAGACTTAAGATTTCCTTTTCGCTACCGTTTAGAGCCTATATCATATTACTTTATCAGCACTGACTCTGCAAAGGTTCCAATTCCCGACCCTCAAAGTGGCTGTGGAACGCTTTCCCAGTCACTTCTTTATACATAGTTTCCTTTTTAAATTCCAAGAGGCCATTGGTCAATATGTTAAACTCAAAACTTGTTCATTTCATATATATATAACTATAATATGACCGCATTTTCTTCAGTAGATCACAAAACATTGACTGCTTAGCCAATTGTACCCAGCCGGTTGACGGTTACATTCATTTTAGTATTGCCATAGCACTTCACCCAGCAGCTAGTGAATTTGAGGTGATCATCAAAAACCATCAATACGCGAATAAACCTATTGTTGTGTCGACACATATATCAGAACAGGTATTCATTCAAATTACAAAAAAATGTTGAGCCAAAATCATTCATTCGTTTTGTATATGAATAATTTATAAGCCGTTTTGAATGAATTCATGCAGCCCTCTAATATACACATATCGTTACCCTAATATAGACATGCCATACAGAGTGTCCAGATTTTCCCTTCAAACAATTTTTTTCTAATTACAAAAATATACAAAACTAATTTTCCACGATAATTTTACATAAACTTGACTTAAGAAGCGTATTAAAAGAGTGTCAAAAATGTTTATTATAATTATTATTTATAATCACCCTAATCGAAGAACTTTTGAAACGATTACCTAGTCAATTAAATACTAAAAGAGTTTCAGGGACCTGCCAATTCACTATTTGACTTTGAAGGAAAGAAAAGCAGCGGAAACGGAATATTTAAATCTTTCAACTTTCCAATGGAACATTCCATCCGACTCTGAAGAATTTTGGGTAATTGTTTACGGAGTGGAAAAATAGCAACAGGCAATAAAATGTTTGGAAATATAAGTAAAGAAGCCTTCACATTATAATCCTTGCCGAAATAGGATGAGGTTGGAAAGCCTTAATTCAATAGTTCGAATAAAGTGTTATATGGATGCTGATAGTTTCTGCTGTCCAAAACGTTTTCAATATCAAACAGTATGTTCAAGGTTGAATCGCTCAATATATGACAACAACAGAAATATAAATGATTCAGACACAATACATAGGTGATTTTGAAGAAATTGTGGAAATAGCTGATCTAGCCTTATAGGTTTTTATTTTATTTTTAGCGCCGAGCTCTTAAAAGCGGATTGTGCGATTAATCAATTAATATGAGTTGTAATAAATTTCATAATTGCGACGTCATACTGCAAAATGTGTTGAAACAAATATTTTTAAAAATTATCCGTATTTAAAAAAAAATTTGTTTATACATCGCTATTATATAAGTGATTTGTGTTGTTTATTATTACCCTCTGGAGGTATTATATTCGTTTTTGGGTTTTAAAACTATATTATGACAAGATCTAATTTTTAGAATAAAAGATTTGTTAAAGCGATTTCAAGAACTTTATTAAAAAAAAAAATTGGCGCAAGAAAGAAACAAAAATTTTAGATAGGGTCTTTCTATGTTAAGGTAAAAGATATGTACATATACATACATACATACACACGTATCCGCGTACGCTTTGGAAGTGCGTACACATGTGTACGCTTGCAAACATTTGTAAATACACACTCGAAAATTCTTAAACACACATGTGCTCGTTTTATAAAAGAACTTTGGTTAGTGATAAAATTGTCGGCAAATTTGTGGCCTGAGGAATTTATTTTGTGTGCTTTATCAGGAAACTTGCTTTTTATGATTAATTGATAATTATTTGGAGTGTTTGCTCACGATTTTTAATTTGTTAAGGCGGACCTCCATAGCATACCTACGTATCCGTATGCGTGCGTTTGACATTTACGCTTAGAAATCAAAATTCATACAATTTTAATACATTTTCATGCGTTGCTATGTAGGTGCTGCCATCAAAATTTGTATATTCAATTTTTCTGTCAAACGCACGCATACGTTATACGCCTGCTATGGAGATCCGCCTTTAGTAATTTTATATACATATTTATGATTTTTTGAATATCAATCGTATGTACATAAATTTCTTTGTACCCTTATAAGTTAAAAGCTAAGTAAATTCGCGGTTGATTACCTATAGTGGTGGATCTACCATTACTTTAGCTAGCTTTACTATTAAAGAAAATAAAGAGATTAAAATTAAGGTAGTATAAAAAAAAACTTTGTCAATCAAGGTAGCTAAAATAAACATTTCGCTATCATTTTGATCATTTTGAGGGCTAGAGTTTATAATTATTACAGTGTTGCTATTTTTAAACACTTCTTATCAAAATTGGTAGATTTTTTCCTATCGGTATTTTTAAATGAGTTTTAGTAGGTTTTTGGTTTTATATTTAAAAATAACAATAGTAAAGAAATTCGAACTCGAATCACGCGATTTTTTGTTCAAAATTTTCACTCAATAAATATTAAAATAATGGTTTATATAAAAAACAAGTAAGAAAGTCTAAGTTCGGGCGGAGCCGAACATTAAATACCCGGCGCAAGTATTAAATATATGTTTTTTCACCTTTCCGAAACCTTCTGCTAGATGGTAAGCCGGGGTGTATCAATTTTGAGTAAATTAGCGTCCTTCAATTTCGATATATTGAAGTTTCAAGCATTTCTGAAATTTACCGTTATATGTAAAGCGGCCTCAATTTTATTTCGCTTTCAATAATTTTCAACGTTTTGCTTTTTTGTGGCAAGCACAATAACCACACCGAGTTTGGTACAAATTGGTAAAACGGTTACCGATATACTTATATGTGATCATAAGTGGGCGCTGCCACGCCCATTTTCCAAAATTTTACCATAAACGTATTTCTTGGTAAAGAATTGTTGCAAGCATCAATTTTGGATAAATTCGCTTCAATATTTACTGATTTATCGAAGTTTTGTATTTCTCTAAATTACCGTTATATGGGATGTGAGCGTGGTTATTGTCCGATTGAACAACTGTGCCAAGTTTGGAAGAAATTGGTGCAGCGGTTACCAAGATAAACACATGTAACCATAAGTGGGCGTGGCTATGGCCATTTTCCAAAAATTTATAATATTCTTATTTTTCGCCTAAAAATTATTGTAAATATCAATTTTGAGTGAATTATCTTCAGTAGTTACTAAAATATCGCAGTTTTCGTATTTCTGGAAATTACCATTATATGGGAAGTGGGCGTGGTTAAAGTCCGATTTCGCCCATTTTCAATACCAACCTACCTTAGATTAAGGGAAACCTACATACCAAATTTCGTTGAGATATCTCAATTTTTGCTTGAGTTATCGTGTACACGGACGGACGGATTAGACGGACAGACGGACGGACAGACAGACATGGCTTAATCTATTTCTTTTTTCATCCTGATCATTCATATATACATTTGTCTATATCTATCTCGATTCGTTTTGGCTGTTACAAACAACCGTTATGTGAACAAAATTAATATACCCTTGTGCACAAGTATTTTCCTACATTTTAAGCTTAGCTTCCAGCTCTAAAAAAAATACAAAAAATATTTTTCATTACTTCTGTCGATTGAAAAAGTATTTTGCCTTTGCTGTAAATTTTATTGAAAAAATATGTATGGACATAAATATACGAGCACTTGTTTTGAGAGGTGCTAACGGATTTGAGAAATTTTGATAGCAAATTTATTTTACATTTCTTGAGCGTGTTTTTATATGCGTTTTTTTTTGTTTTTATTGAGAGCTGCAAACTATGCTTCACACTCAGACGTGACATTATCGCAATTGGTGTTATAGCATTTTATAAAAAGTGACAAAACTCCAAGGAAAAAAAATTGGCTCTTTGTCCCTACATATGGAGGGACATTATCCCAAAATCAAAAATTGGGACTACTTATGTCAGGGTGGCCCATGTTGTGCTTCAGTTGTTACATATGACAGAATTGGCAATTACCGTTGTATGGGAGATGGGCGTGGTTACAATGCGATTTCATCCATTTTCAATAGCAACATACCTTGCACCAAATTTCATTCAGATATGTATCTGAATTTTTGCTCGAACTATCGATTGCAAAAGACCAAGCAAGTCCACTTTAAATATAAATTTTGGTGTTCTGTTTTTCTAATTTTTCATGTCAAATGCACTTGTATTCACTCGTCTTCTAAAACTTGCCGGTTTGTGTATGTAAATAAATCAGTAAAAATCTCAGGGTCGTGGAGCTGGTAAAGTTACCGGGATCCCGGGATTGAATGCCCTAATACAGTGGTTCCCACGGCAATCCACCATTCCCATCGTAATACCTCCACGCTCCATTGATCCTTGGTGGAGTAAAAAACCTACATTTTTATGGCATCCCTTCATTATGTATTCATATATATTTTACCATCAAATTTTGCAAATATATATACAATAGACTGGCTCTTAAAAATGAATTTCCAATCGCCCGGCAAAAAAAGTTTCCTTTTAGCCTTTATGCTTCCAATATATCGGGATAAAATTTAGTGGCCGCGCACAGCCGGGAAAGTATGGAAGTGCGTGAAATATAGGAAAAATGGGTTGTTTTATTCTCAATCCCATAAAACGAAACGTTTCCAATTAGTTCACTATAAAGCCCGATTTTCATTGAAATTTCCTATTCGGAAAGCTATCAAAGTCCAAAATCAGTTAAAAATTGAGAAAGTTGTAGAAATAATATTAGGAAAACAAATTCAGATAGTTTGGACATAATTAAACCGTGCGACAAAAACAAAAAAAATTCACACGAAAGAATCGATGTACTAACTTTGGGCCAAATATAGTAAAACTGCGTTTTTAGTTTTTCACTCTGACGTCAGGCTTTTTTTTCAACTGACTTTGAAATTTTAAAGATATGATTAATTCAAAAAATTATTTTAAAAAATCAGTGAAAATGCGTTTTTAATAAATTTGATCTTTTTAAGTCAATAAAGCTTGCAGTACGAAATTCGATCATGAGGTCGTGCGTATATTAGTCCTCAAACAATAACACTGGTCTACAAATTTCAACTTTTTTTCTGCGAATAAGACGGGACCTGGTGTTTCTGAACGGATTTTTCGTGCTGAACACGAATCCGGGGTCAAAAATGTCCCATCATGTCACGTTTTCGAGAAAAAAGGGGTTGAAACCCCTAAAAACAGCGTTTTTGGCCATTTTCGAAAAATTATAGAGCTGAACCCTGACGTGGTACAAATTTTGCATATATCAGAAATTAAAGGCTAAACCGTGCCCTTTCGAATGAGCCCTATGCCGAATTGATCGCGTGCACCCTTAAAGCAGGGGGTGTATTTGTGTTTAGGGGTGCAGGAAAAATTGATCACAGAAAGAATTTAATCTTAAACGATCATAGAAAATTAATAATGCCAAGGTTTTAACTATATTAAAAGTCGCTGATTACGAATCTGCAGTTAGATTTTAAAAATTTAAGA
>NW_023458565.1:12286921-12295095 GCF_013731165.1 Rhagoletis pomonella
TTATGTATATAAAAAGGTGGAAACACTCTTAAAAAATAATAAGATAAATGGTTTTTAAACTGCTTTTGTTTGACACCTACATAGTTGTAACAATTTATCTAACTTTGATAAACAGTTGGTTTTAACTTTTGAAAAAAGTGGCAACCCCCTTCAAAAAATATCCTATATGTTAATCAAGGTCATCATAGCGTATATGTGTGCCAAATTTTATTGAAATACGTCCAGCCATTCTAGCATGAAAGAGCTACAAACATACACACTCACTCACAAACTTTCACATTTATAATAGGTTCGTTCGTTTAAAATCTCCAGCAGAAACCAACCAACTGCCAAATTCCAGCGAAATGTCATCTGTTCGCTCACAAGAGAGAAATATCCAAAATAGTACGCGAACAGAAAATTTGCAGAAACTTGCAAGTTAGACGAACAGCTGATATAATTTTTGTTTACATTCAAAAGTGTAAAATTTAAAACGTACGAAAAGTTATCACAAAGTGTTATACTGACACAGTTTATTGATTAAACAAATAACTACTTATTTCTTACAAGTTTAAATAGTCGCATTTTGTAATTTTTAACTTCCAAACCATCAAATTCAATTTTGTGATTTGCGTAAATGCCAACCAGCTGTTTTTGATCAGCTGTTTTCCTGTTGGCAAATTGCTGTTGGCAAAAATTTTTCCAGCAGAAACCAACAGCTTCCCCTCAAAATGAAATGTCACTTTGCTCTCTCAATTTCCTCTACTTTGCAAAATTTTTGCGTACGCGAACGCAAAAACTTGTAAGTTTTGGTTAAACATGAACAATTAACAGCTACGCGAACGAACCTATTATTAGTAGGATAAAAAATTACTGGCGTAGGATTCGATCCGACGACCCCGCGGATCGCTTAATCCGCATTACTGTCATCTGTCAGGGTACAATTTAGATGAGATCAACTTTGCCGTTAATGCAGATTCACGTTGCCGTCTGTCTATGCAATGAGTTAATTCTAAAGCTAATATACGTACATATATAGTTTGTAGCATAAATTTGGGTCCCAGCTTGGGTCTTAATTTCTAGCTCATGCCGTGGCTGCTGTCTAATAAGGAGCGACATTAATTTTTTTTAAACCTAAGACAACACAAAGTAGGACTCATTATTCCCATCATTATGCCCGTTATGCACGATTTTCTCAACTTACATACATACGTTCTCACATGCCCTCTCTTTACAGTTCCAGTCGCTAATATGGATTGGCCTCACAATTATGGGAATTTTGGCATACACCTGCAATATGCCGGTTAATCCGATATTTTCATTTGGATCGGTAATACAATATGCCTTTTACACGCTATACTTCAAAGGCGACTGCATACCTGCCGACTATCAACAATTCGATACAACAATTATCAAATCAGTTGAGACAATACTAACACCAGAAGATGTGCTGATTTGGGATTGTGTTTACCTGGGCGTGGCGGTGTGTTGGTTTATTACATCGCTGCTGCTGTTGATATGTAAGTGCCTATTCTAAGATATGTCTGTAATAATAACAGTTCACCATAATACAATTAAAATATAAATATTTATGTTATTTCAGTTGTGAGAAAAGACAACGTCAAGTCTAGTGGTCACGTCATAAGCGCCTGGCTCGTAACAATTTTCTGCATCAACTTGATGGATCTAGGCTTGGGCATAATATTTGGCATTGATTATAGTAAATTCAATCTTGCCGCTTATAATTACAATTTGTCTACGATAAATGCGGGCGAAGTTAATGCACAAGCAGCTCAGTTAGTGGCTGCGGCAGTAGCTGCTGTATCTTTGATGATTATCTCACTAAAAGGATTCGTATTATGGCTTATCAATTTCGGTTTAATGTGTTATCTGCTAGCGCTTGTAATGCCCATGGTCAGCGATCGAGACAGCAATGTGAGTATGACTAGAAATATATGTATGTATGTAAATAAAACCGTTTTTCGAAACACTACTAGAGTTCACTCTTTGATGCGAAAATGCGAACAGCAAAAATTAGCGTTTGTTTTGTTGCTTTGCTGTGCGTTTGTGCGAAACGACGCCAAAGGGTGCCATATGTTTGTTCCAAAAAACTGCCGATTTACGCCAGTTTCGCTCAAACGCAAAAATTATTTTTAACTTATCGATTTCATCGTTACTAGGTACTCTGCAAGCCTTTGTTGGATGCGACAAAAATTAATTCTTGTCCAATACTTATTTATTTAGTTAACTTTTTTAAAAGAGAGACTTGTACTTTGACCACAAAATATTTATGTATATCGTGTGATAACACTATGATAACAACTATGAACATGAACTATGAACAACTATGCCATTTTTAAAATTATTAGTGACGTCATTTGTTAAGAATTTTTTTATGAAAACATTTTGGTAATTACTAACAATTAAGCGGTTGCCTATCTGAAAGAAGTATGCACAAAGGAAAAGACAAAAACAAAACTTTGATAAAACATTTGTTAAATGATAAATATTTACATTTTTCGTAGACATATTTCTTTGCACTCTATTTGTACATACACGCTTACTACATATGTTCATTAGAGTACCTCACAAAAAAAAATAAAAAATAATAATGCGGTTTTTCCACTGGAATCATAAAATGTGTTATATTTTAAGATTTCCGCTAAACTATTTCGGAAAAAATATTAAGATTTACGCGAGCAAATTTTCCAAGTTTAAACTTTTCTATCACCTGAGGTGATTTTTTGGAAAAAATATTTTTTACAACTAATTGTATTTATTTTGAAGGCCCAACTCGCGTAAATTGTAATATTTCACTGAAATATTTCGGCGGAAGTCGTAAAATATATCTATCAGATTTCATAATTCCGATGGTATATCAGTACAAACTTTTTTCTATGGAGAGTGATGCACCATAGTATGCATACATACATATCGTCGTTAAAAGTACAAAACTGCGTAATTGACATTTGTTACCAAAAATTAAATTTGCTCACACAAGCTCTTGGCTCAATGCTAATCTATTCGTCCTGAAATATGCTAGGCAGAAATGCGATTGCTTTATAAAAAAGAGAACTATTTTGAATTATGAGTGTTTTTACTCTCCAGAAAATAATTTATGCAACCTCACATACGCGGTTTTCTAATTTAAATGACGATATGTACTATGTACATACTACATTTGAATAGCTATGTATGTGTACATATGTATTTAACTACCTAAATATATTTTCTTTCCAAATACCCGCCGTCTACGTGGTGTATGTACTTTCTTCGATCGTTTGCACAAATGATATTAAGACCTTAACTTTGGCGCAAATTAATTAGCGATAAATTTTTTTTATTATCACGTATTTTCGACAGCTCATCGATAACAATGGAGACGGGTGAATTTGTATTTTTTGATTCTTCTATTTTTTATTCATTAAGAAATTTGTTTTATCTACATACATACACATATTTGAAGAAATGATTAACTCATATGATTTTATTCCTACGCCTCAAATTTACTTGTTCATTGTTTTGCAAATGTAATGCGATTTACATGTTTTATGTTTAGTTTAATTTGATATCATTTCCTAACTATTCTACTTTATTTATTTTATTTTGATAATTTCTTATTTCAATTAAATTTTATTTTAAAAATAATTAATTTCATTTGAAATTCATGCCAACTTTATTAATGCACTTTATTTTAAACACTTACAGGATACCTTATTCATGCCGCGCAAGGCTTCGGATGACACACTCAACGACCGTCCACCCATCAATGCTTATGAGGAGCAAACGTAAGTACAAAGAACGCCCGATCTGGCTGGTTTAAACTAAGATCAGCCAATCAAATGTCAGCCAGCCCTTAATGTTTTAAATTCCTAGCTCGGCTTCACCCCTTAACACCCGCAATAATAAAAGCCATCCAACATTTTTCCACGTAATAGCGTGATCCTCATATCCTTTACCTAACCTAACCCGAAGTGAAAGAGGTCTAGAATGAGCATTGCATTAAAATAAAAGTCCAGAATGAAACAAATACGGCTATGTTATTAAAAATGTTACAAGAATAGGAAAATGAAATGGATCGATTTCCATTGAAAGTAGTAAAATATCTTCAAAAAATCCACAAAAAAGGAATTCGCATTGAAAATTGTTACCGAGACTTTATGTGTAGTCATATCATTATCATTATTTAAAAAATATGAATTTAATACTAAATAAATAATTTCCAGTAAATGTTAGGGGCGGGTGTGGCTTTCATAGGCACAACTCTTTTTCTACCTCCATATGTATATCTATACATATCCGTTACCTTAAAATAGAAATGGCCTATCTAACATTTTTGTTTTTTCACATAGTAGTTCTAAAACTTTATAAAAACTAAAGTTGCTGCGATTTATAATTAAACATTTTTTGTAAACACAGAAACGAGTTTTTTGCTATAGCAGTTGATTTTAAATTCAAGTAAGTATTTCGTGAGTAATCTACTGACTTTTGGACAGGGCTGAATTTCGAAAGAAAATTAGGTAAGGGCTTTTTATATCAGGGACCGTAAAAAATAGTTACTTTTTTTCAACAGCTAAACTTGGCCAGATATTTTTAAGTCGAAAATAAAAGTCCTTTCTGGTTAATAATCAAACCGCTTATCCAAATTAAACAAGTTAGGTATCAACTGAATAAAGCTTGTTACTCATACGCCACGTACACCCGAACTTCCAACTTTTTGAATCGTTATATCTCGGAAACGGTGGCTCTTAGGACAAAAAGTATTTAGACATTTGTTATAGGTAATTATCTGGTATACAATTTTTGTCTAAACTAATTTTATGATTAACTTACCGTTTTGCTTATGAGGTAGAATCATCTCAACATCTGCTGCTCTGGTGCCCCGCCTTTGCGAGCCTAATACTATGTCTCCATTGAGAGATTTATCCATTAAGATTTAATAAATCCAGTTGCTAAATCACAACCGTCTCCATTACCATTACGAGATATGTTTGACGTTCACATTTTTAAATATTTGACGTTTGCTTATGTATGATTTTACAAATACAGTTGCGGACATTGATATACAGACAGATAAAAGGAAGGTACCAAGCGTAATTTCATTATATGAATTCTGAATATTATTGGCTTCTTATTCGTGGTAAATTTGTATGTATAATATATAGTTTGGAAAGTGTAAAGAATGGTACCATATTCCGAATCATTTTCCCGAATTTAAGAAAAATTATCAAAACGGTAAAAAACATTTGCGGAAAGAAAAATTTTTGTAGAACCCTCTTATTCATAGGAGGGAACCGAAAATCCAATCGTGGGCCTTTGGCATATCATGAATACGAACTGAGTTCTAGAGGATGTTCGGTGCAATGTTATCGAAGCAGAACCATTACCGAAATTTATAAATTTTTTGCCGCAGCGCGTAAATGACTTATAGAAAGCGGAGAATAAAAAATAAAATAATATTTTCTTAATTTATTACAACCAAAGTTATGTAAATATTTATTACTAATTTTCCTCCCAAACTAACAAAAAAATATAAAAATCCCTAAAAATACGAAAATTCATGTTTTTATGATAGGCTAGATTTCAATGTCCTCAACTGTATATTGAAAACACAAATGTCATTTGACTTATGGCATGTGAATTTGTGGTTGCCACATCCAACAAATTGTACTTATTGATCAATATTATTGAAGATTTGACGAAGATTTAACTTAAATCTACTGCCTTTCGAGATTTAATTTTATATGATAAATCTCAAAAGATTTAACGTCAAATCTCGTCAGAGGGCTAAATCTTCATTAAATCTCACAATGGAGACATAGTATAAGGTTTAAACACCTTGGGTCGCACTTTTTTCACACTCCCGATGAGCTATCGGGAGTGGATATCAGTCGACTGAAGAGCTTCGTTGCGAGCACGGAGCGTTTCTCCGGCAAAAAGCCATAGGTGTCGTCTTTCTCCCATAGCTTCCTCCCTCTTTCCCCTACCCTCCCTGCATCCCTTTTCACTCCCCCTCTGAGGGCATCACAACGGACAGCTCAGTCGAGTCCAAGTGTGCCTCCACATGCGGAGGCAGCCCGCCTACCTAACCTAACCTAACCTACCGTTTTGCTGAAATTCACGAAACCCCGTTTTTGTGATCTTTGACCCCGAGTAACTTTTTTTCCAGGTATCGCATCGATGAGGACTTTCTTGATTTCATTTATGATGGTGTTTTGAACAATCCTACCAATTTTCAGATGGGTGGGAATGTTTGTAACTTCACTCCTATTTTTGGTCTAATTTGACCGGACTATACATCGCATTTTTCGATTAAACTAAAAAAAAATATTAGGTTTTAAGAAAAAGGGTTTAGTTGCCGTCGAAGAATATAAAACCAGGCAGCCAAATTCATTGTCAAAAATCGATTGCGGCAGTCTTTGCGTTTTCAACAAAAATAAATAAAAATAAAAACAACCAAAGAAACCATTTACATTTTCCCCAGGATGTCTATTTTCGAATGCCCCTTATGACCAGTAATTAATTACTTTTATCCAATAATATTACGAATGTGATACTTTTTGAAGAGTTGCCACCTTTTTCAAAATTTTAAATTAATTAGTTAATAAGTTAAATGAAATATTACAACAATGTCGGTGTCAAACAAAACGGGTTACAAAACTATTTATTTCGAAAATATTTTTTAAAGGGGTCGCCTCCTGTTAAAAAAATTTAAGTCAACTAATAAGCTAAATACGATATCGCAACAATGTGATCGTCAAGGGAAAGTGATTTATTTCAAAAATATTATTTTAGAGGGTTGCCACCTATTCAAAAAGTTAAATTCAATTTAAATAAGAAGTTAAAGGAAAAAGGAAAGAGATTTCAGAAAGCTTTATTTCCAAAATATTTTAAAGGCGGTTGCCACATGTTTAAAAATTCAAAATCAATTTAGTTAACAAGTTAAATGAAATATTTTGGGAGCCCAATGAGAAGGCGGAGGAAAGCTTTATTTTGAAAATATTTTTTTAAGAAGGTTGCCACCTGTTCAAAAAGTTAAAGTAAATGTAAATAGCAAGTTAGATAAAATCTTTTAACATGGGTATCAAGCGAGAGAGGTTTTAAGAAACATTTTTGGCGAACATTGCCACCAGTCTAGAAATTTAAAGTCACCTGCTTAAAAAGTTCAATTCTGCATTATTACGAAAATATTTTTAATAGAATTGTAACCTATTTAAAAAGTTTTATTAAATTTCATTAATAAATTAAATTAAGTATTAAATTATTTTGAAAACATTTTAAAGAGGGTTTCCACCTGTTTGAAAGTCAAATAACAGTTCTTCAAAAGTTATGTCAAAAGATGTTTCAGAACTCTTTATGTTGAAAATATTGAAAAAAGGGATGCCACCCATCTAAGAGGCTTTCATCAATATGGATGACAAACGGAGCAGGTTGGAGAAAGGTTTGTTTCGAAAATATTTTTAAGAGGGCTTCCACAAACAAAACATGATTAAAAAGGCTTTGTTATTGTTTAAAATATCAAATTAAATTTAAATGAACATATCGCAAAATAAAATAGCTTTCATCTTTTCGGCAGCGAATTTGAACGTAATATTATATACAGTGTTTAGAGCATCTGAAATCTTATTTATTTTTTATGAATTTATTTATATAACTGAAATGTGTAGCTATTTGAATCAGTAAATACATTTCACTGTGAGTTAATACTTATAATCAGTTTCACGAAAGCAATTTAAGTGAAAAATTATTTTTTTACTTGATTTTAATATGGAAACTGCCAGAAAAAAATAATTTTTCACTGAAATTACTTTCGCAAAACCGTGCATCCCTCAGGCAAATGTGGTACCACATACAGTTATGCCAAATTTAGTCAGAAAGAATAGTTGCTTTCTTGTAAATAATAACGAAATTAGATTTTTTCTGGAAAATTCGATTCATCCAAAAATTTCGATTTCAAAAATTCGCCATTTTGGAGCTAAAATTCGATTAGAATTCGAATCTCGATGCTTCGAATATCGAATTTACCCATTCCTATTGCTGACTAGCTTAGAATTTGTTATTGTTGATGCCAATAAGTGCTAAATACTTGGCTGTCTGAAAAAATGTATCGTTTGTATGCTCCTTCAAACCCTTCGAAAATTGGTGAGCAATACGAGCGGACGTTGGATTTGCAAGCTGTGTGGAGATCTTTTGCG
>NW_023458565.1:12295195-12298723 GCF_013731165.1 Rhagoletis pomonella
AAAAAAAAAAATGCTCCTTCAAAGGTTCTTTTCAATGCCTTAAAGGCCATCTCAATCTCAAGCTCTACTATTTGAGCATTTCGACATTTATGTCGATTTTTAATATATTTGTTTTATATAAACTTAGTTATACATTGTTTACTTATTGCTACCACTTTTTGTTCATTCTCTTACAGCATCACCACAAAAATGTATGCGAATGATGCCTTTGTGCCGGACAATCCTTCGATCGTTACCGTTGAATTGAATGAGGAAGCTTTGGCGCGAGCCGCACGCATGTCTACTGATATTACCGAAATGGGTGCACGCTTCCGTAATATAGAATCCTTCCAGCAGTATCCACCACCGCGATTCAACAACAACAACAACAACAACAACAACAACACTGCAAATAATAATTTCATCAAGCAAGTATCGATTAGAGAGAATGGCATTTCTACATCTCCTACAACTCCAGGAGTGATGTCACCTTTCCCAGCGCCCGACTACACTCCACCGATGTCGCGTTCAAATAACGTTGCTATGCGCAATGATGCGGGGCGTTACCAGTGATTGCGTTTGCATCCAATTAAATTAAATTAAATTAATTTATAAGTGCCATTGTTAGCTTCATTCCTTAAGTTTTAAAAACGCACACATACATATTTATACATACTTAATAAATACAAATATCCATCGCGTGCTGCCCAGCGTTCACTTATAGTTGAACGCCGCCATTGCAACTCGCTCTCTAAATCTGCTTATCTCTCTTATCATCCACGCAAACTCGGTCACAACTTCCACAATACCTACATAGTATTTATGTACTTCTGCACTATATGCAACTTTTTTTTTAGCAAATCATTAATGCACAACAATTAATTCTATTTTTAGCATTTATTAATTGTATATGTATTTTTCTTCATACAATTGCATGTGAATAATAAATATGCGTTACTGTATATACAAGTAAAACAGTCAGATTATATATCGTGGAGATTTAAAAGTAGTGATCCATTTTACAGGGTTAGCTACTTCTTGTTTCCGTACATATTTTGTCAATCTACGCTTTATTGCCACTTCAACCGCCTAATTTTGGCCGCGTCCAAAACAGCACGCCAGTCGTTTCTTTTCTACCAATTGACGCCAAAGGGAAATGCCAAGTCCTTCTCCACCTGGTCTTTCCAAGGCCTTCATCTGTTACCAGTAACACGACCCGCGGTGAATACTCTCAGAGCTGAGCGTTTCTTTCCATTCAACCGGAGCTTCTACCTCCGATTTGTGCTAATCAGACATTGAGCAACCGACCCTTAACCTAGCCAGCGAAGCCGCTGGATTTTAATTCGCTGCACAATATCTCTATGCCGTTGTAAAGCTCATCGTTAAATCTGCGATATTCGCCATTGCCATGAAAGTAGGGTTGGGACTAGCCTAGTATTCGGATATCCGCGTATTAGGGTATCTGAATGCTCAAAAAAGCCGGATAGAACTCTCATCTGTATACAAGAAAGGCATTGCTGCGAGCTTCGCTGTATGAATAAATAGGCGGAAACTTGCACCGTAGTAATATGATTACTTTCCATCTCTGAAGTTTCTTGACGGTGTAAAGTTGTCTCCAAAAGAGGATTATTAAAACGGCTGGGTTATTTTTCCCCCAGAAATTCGCAAAGAAGCAAAATAATAGCTCTGATCCAGTACTCCATGAACGTACAGGTTTTTACACGAACTTGCAGGAAGTTACAGGAAAATGATATTTCAAATTCCTCCAAAAATCCTGCAAATGAGAGCGATTTTTGGAGAGTTATGTAGAGAATGAAGTTGCAAGATTTTACCCGAACTTGTTCTTCTGGTAAAATATTGAAAAGTCTCAAGCGTTCACGGGTTGACGTCTTTACAGGAAAAATGCTTTTTTTGTTCCCGGGGTTTTTGTTTGTTACTAACTTCTTACTCTCATTTCTGAGAGTAATTTTGCTGTTTGACATTTTTACAGGATTTTACACGAAAAGTATTGGATCAGAACTAATATTGATCCATGTTATTTGAATTTTCAAAATGTTTTAGACGAAGTTATACCGCTCATTTACTAAAAGACGGTCATCAATCAAAAAACGGTATTTTTCAAGAGACGCGTTTAAAGTTTGCAATTTTCTCAAAAAATACAAAAAAAAGCTTGGACCGAAAATAATCGATCATCGATTCAAATCATTAAAAATATATTTTTATTTTAATTTTCCAAACAAGAATGACCGTTAAATTTGGATTTTTTTTTGACGATCATATTTAATCGCTGTTTTGTGAGTTTTATTATTTTTTTTTCGATCAAATATAATCATTATTACCTTTTGTGATTTTTACTTTTTCAACAGGTCAATTGCTCAAAAATATCGTTTTTTGACTGATTCGTCGAATAGATAGTGCTACTCATAAAAAGTCTTCAATTATTATTTTTTAACTTAATTGTAAAACTTTGTACACTTAATAATCGGCATTCACTACTCCATGCCATGCACATCTCTAAAATATTCATCTAAAGTTTAGATTCTAAACTCATCTTGGACGTGCCATTGTCAACATGAAAGGTATGTGTGTATTTTAGTTCGTTTTGTTTTTTTTTGTAAACAAATGCAATTTAAAAATTTCCACAGTTGTTGTTTTATATGTATGTACATATGCACTGCCATGACATGGCAATACTCATAGACCAGCTGATAAGACGATTCAGCCATTGACGGCGGCCCCCTGCAAAGAGGAGATAGTTTTGCGATTTTCAATTTGATCATTATGAGATTATGACCAAGTTGTTCGTTATCAAGATAGGTCACACGTTTATATGTAAGTATGTATGTACTGTTTGTATTTACATAGAATAGTAGTTCTTTCCCACACAGTGAAAAATATGTCTTATAAAATTTAAAGGCGGATTCGTCGTTTCGTTCAGAACTAAAACGTTCAATCCGCCTTAAAAGATGAACGACGAAAAAAACTAAGAAAATTCCGTAGAAATTTCGCATTGTGTTTTCGTTTATATAACACTGCCTTCTCCCTAGCTTTTGTTTAAAGAGGACAATAAAGGATCATCTTTTGGTAGAATGGAAAACTTGTATCATAGATTTTATCTAAACATGCTATTTATTTTATCTTACTGGACATATTCGTGAAACTATGGCTAAGTTATAGTATAACTGCGTACTTAGTTTTTATCTCTGACGTCAGGTTTTCTTTTTAAAGGACTTTGAAATTAAAAAATATGATTATTTCAAAAAATTATTTAAAAAATTCAGTGTAATGTAGTATAACAATAAGGGTATCATTACGGTAACCATTCGTACCGCTTTTGGCGGGACAGTAGAAAAAATATAACCCTATTTTTTTATTTTGAAATCAAAGCGTTTAAAGTTTTCCATGTTTTTGATAAGGGGAAAATCAACTTTTCGTAGATATGGTATGGAATTCTTGAAAATCAATATTTTTCGACTCTGGTTCTCTTCAGGAGACTTCCCATAATAATACCCAATTGTTTATTTAATCTTTTTTTTTTATACTAACGAT
>NW_023458565.1:12298823-12329636 GCF_013731165.1 Rhagoletis pomonella
CAAATACCTGGGGAGTTATGTCAATTTTCCAGTAGGTCTTGTCGAGTGAAGTAAGAATCGAAATATGAAATGTGCCAAACACCCCTAAAGTCTTGACGTACCGTTAAAAGATCGGGTTTATATTCGCGAAACTATGGGTAAATTATAGTAAAACTGCGTACTTAGTTTTTCCCTTTGACGCCAGGATTTTTTTTAAAGGACTTTGAGATTAAAAATATGTCGTCCTTTAAAATATCGTCGTTTAAAGTACAAAACCGCGTATCGCCATTCTGCAAAACCGCGTAACTGGCATTAGCTGCCAAAAATTGGATTTGCTCAAACAAGCTCTTGGCTCAATCGTTATCCATTCGTCCTGAAATATACTAGCCAGATATGCGATTGCTTTAAAAAAAAAGAAAACCATTTTGAAATATGAGTGTTTTTACACTCTAGAAAATAATTTCTACAACTTCACATACGCGGTTTTGCATTTTGTTGATACGCGGTTTCGCGCTTTAAACGACGATATGATTATTGAAAAAAATTATTAAAAAAGGAGCAGTCGAACGCCTTCGTCTTGATCTGCAGGCTGTATCGGCACAGCCGCTAAATTTAAACGTAGAATACGTGGTATTGTTAAGAGCACATCCAAGTCAAAAACGAAAGCACACACTAAGAAAAAAATATCGATAACAAAAGCGGTAATAATATCGATAGCAAAATCGATAACAAAATCGGTAAAAATATCGATAAAAAAATCTATAAAAATATCGATAACAAAATCGATAAAAATATCGATAAATAAATCGATAAGAATATCGATAACAAAATCGATGAACATATCAATAACAAAATCGATAAAAATATCAATAACAAAAGCGATTACATCTATAAAAAAATCTATTACAAAATCGATAAAAAATATCGTTTACTATATCGATAAGTTCAGAAAATAGCGATAGCAAAAGCAATAACAATATCGATAAAAATTTCGATAACAAAATCGATAACAAAACCGATAAAATATTGGTTATTATATCGATAAGTCCCAAGAATTCCGAAAACTCTAAAATCCCGAAATAGTCCCCAGATTGAGTCTCTGTCTATATCGTTTTCTCTATAATTACCTTTATTTTAACCTTTCTTCCTCTATCCTCATCTTTACTTTTATCGGTATCCTCATCCTCATATTTTTCTTTGTATTTATTTTTGTTTCTACTTTTATGTTTATCATATTCTTCATCTGCATATTCCCCTTCACCTTTGCCTTTTATAAATATTGCGCCATCTGTTATTCAAAAGCCGAAATACCTACACACATATACTTTTTGTCTCCTTCTCTCACTTCCAGCGCTTGCACGTGTTTCCAAAACGATGACGAAGTGATTTTGTATGGAAAATTATTTACGCCCATATATTTGAATCAAATAAACATACTTAGAAGACTTCCCATATCCTGTGTTATCAATTACACAGGTCCACAAAAACAAATCGATGAAAGGTTCCTTTGACCAAACCTAGTCTATCATGTTTTTGGGGTCGCTGAACACGAATCTGAAGTCCGTTTTGCTCCATCACGTCTAGATTTTTTCCTCACCTCAAAAAACACCTCGGATTTTCTCTGTCAGATTCGTGTTCAGCGAACCCAAAAACATATGATAGACTAGGTTTGGTCAAAGGAACCTTTTTTTTTGTGGACCTGTGTAATGAATGTCTTTGAGCGAAAAAATAAAACTCAAATATTAATTACACGGTTCGACAAAATTTGGTCGTTTTTTATCTCAAAAACGGGGCCGACCTCTTATAGATTTTTTTTAAGCTGATTTGAAGTGCATTTACTCAATTTTTCTAGCAGAAAGGGGTGAAAAATTAAAAAAATAACTTAGTAAAAAAAACACTAGCGAATAACATGGCGAACGATTTCACCAGGGCCAAATTCGCGAATCTTACGAAAAACGGTTTCAGAGTAACCGAAAATGGTTCCAGAAAAACCGAAAAAGCAACCAACCGACTAGCCAATCATCAATCGATACCCCCTATATTATGTGTAGCCCAAATTTCTGACATTTCCTCAAAATTTATTTATAATAATCGCATCCGGTTTCCCTCAAGAAAGTTTTGCTAAAAACAAACTATTCTATAAATAAAAAGCTTTTAACACAGACTAAATGGAATTCCATAGGCTCCCCCATCAAACTGAAGTGCAACATATTGCCTAGAAGTAGTAGGTATGGAGCAAATGTTGTAAGTAAATAACAACAACGGAACTAATAATAATAAAAACAACAACAACAACAACACAAGTTGTTGTCCCGCGATAACACATTCCTGCTGCAAAACAAACGTAGTGAAAATGCCGTCAATATCAGCAAGCAGAATGACAACAACAACAAATGCAACAACAATAAATACACAGCGACAGCAAAATGAGCAACCACCCCACCAACTGCAATGCCAACTCAATAAACATATACGTATGTACATTTGTATGTATGTACAGCAGTGATGCCAACCGGTGGAGAATTCTCCGATTTTGGTGGAATTTTAATTTCGGAGAATGGCTTTAAATTTGAGAGAATTCAATATACAAATAATTTTAAAGGCTGTCCTTATTACATATCTGTGGCAATAACGTTAATAATATCAATTGACTTTATTTCGCACCACTATGCGAAATAGTGCCAATTGACCTTATTTCCGTTGATCTTGTTACCTATCACCGTTTTAAACATTTGGATTGTAATGTTAACCTTATGGGGTAACAAAATATGTTCGTCTATAACTTTTTAAATAGCCTGGCTGGTGAGATGGGGATTTCACTTACACATGGAATAGTAACTAGTTACAGAATACCATGCCATATGTAACTAATTTATTTCTTAAGTCGACTAAGGCGGTTATTGCTTATGGCAATTAATGATATTTCTGCATGAAAAGCCTTAAATAGTATGTTGCACAATTAATTTTGGGGGAATTTCATTGAAAGTAGGGGATTTTTTTTTAGGAATTTCGGGGAATTAGCCCCAACAGAGTTGGCATCCCTGATGTACAGCATAAATGCCATTGCCGACAACACAAGAAGAGACGACGACGACGACGGCGACGATCACGTCTTTGGTGGTGTTGCTGTTGATGTTGATGTTGTTGCTGCCGCCAACACGATCAAGAGCCACCCTGCAGTCAGCGCCTCTGCACCAAAATGACCGCGACGCGCCGCCGAGCTGCCTTGCAGTGCGAGCATAACGCACCATTCACGCGAGCTGATCATGTTTCATGCACCACCAGGGTTGCCACTGACGAAAAAAAATATTTACCATCCACTTGAGAAAAATCTACCAAATCTGGAAAATATCTACCAATAAATTTTGTGTAGTTATTTTAATAAAAACTATAGTTTTGTTATTTTTTTGTTTATTTTAATTAAAACTATAATTTCTTATTTTTTTAGTTATTTCAATAAGAATTAAAATTGTTTTTAAGGAACTTTTTATTTAACTAACTATGCGGTATTTGAGTCATATTATTGGCATATTCGCAGTTTTCTTCAAAACGGAAGTGATGAGACTAAAGGCAGCAACGAAACTTCATAATTTGAAAAACTTCAACTCGAGTTATTATAGACGAATACGTGACTCAAAAAAGCACTTGGTGATTTTTTTTATTATTTGCAATGTTTTTCAAGTAAAAATTTTGTGTTGCTTTAACTAAATCCATAAAAATTAAGGATTCAAACTATATACAACATATAGGCTGCGTTTCTTTACACATTCCGGATAATCCCATTTCACAGCCGGAATAAACAGAATGCTTTTGAGATATACGTCAACATATCAGGAACGTTCTTAAGAATAAATAAACAAAAAAGTCTATGCCAAACGTTCAGAATGAATAAAGAAATTCAGCCTTAGAAAAATTCCAAAAAATTTCGTCTAAATTTCGAATTTTTCACTCTAATTTTTTGCCACCAGTCTTTTGTGTTTTTTATTTAACAGTTTCTTAACCAGTTTAGTATGGGACCACCTCTGAGACACTACCTTTCCGATGCAAAAAGAATTATCGAAATCGGTTTGACGTGGTCCAAAGTTATGCGGTAACATACATAAAAAAAAATAAAAAATAAAAAAAAATATTTAAAAAATAAACAAATATTCCGACGAACTGATAACCTCCTCCTTTTTTTGGAAGTCAGTTAAAAAATGGCGTTGATACATACCTGTCAATTTTTTCTTTGTATGTATTTAAATAATAATTTAAAATAAGCTTATAAAAAGTATGCAGAGAAATTTATAATTTAAAGATAACTACGAATAATAAATTGGTAACGAAAAGTTCAACAAAAATCTACCAAAATGAGAAAAAATTTACCTTTTTACCAACCCAATTTTTTTCTACCAATTTTGGTAACAATTTACCAAAGTGGCAACCCTGTGCACCACGTACCCACATACCCACACACACACACACATACGCGGCACATTCATACTGTCTATACATATACATATGCATCCACAGCGCGAGAACGTGGCTGCAGCGACAGACTGCGTCAGCAAAGGCCCATAGACGAAGACCCCCTCGGATGAATGAATTTATGTTTCTGTTATTTTTATGTTTTTCTTTGGAATTTCATTCTGCCTTATTCAGCGATTTCATTTTTCGGTTCGAATTTGATGTTTACTTTAGCATTCCAATGTGGATATGCAACGACAGCAGCAAACAAAATGAAAAACACCAACAATCAAGTCAAGACAGGCACATACAACATACATACATACATACACACATATAAAGTTTGGAAACAAAAGGACAGACAGCAATGCAAATACTCGTACATATATACTAGATATATCCATAAGTATGTATGAAGAATGAACGGAAAGCGCCGCTGCAACAAGCAAATAAACCACAATCACCCGTACATACACACAAGTACATACATAGTATATGTAGCAACTCCAGTAACATCACAAACAACAAAAGTCGTGATGGAGAATGAAAAGTATAAAAAATAGGCTTGCATACCATAGCCCATTTTACATGCATACAAATTTATGTACATTAGATCAGGTCGTCACCCATAACCTAGAAAAAAGGAAAGGAAAGGAAAGGGTGTAGAGACGGTTTTGCACAATAGTAGTCCGAATGCAATCATCATCATCATCACAGCTCCAGGAACTTAGACTATACAACACCTTGGTAGCGTTTGTTAAGGATCCCCTCCGAGATCACGTCATAAACTAAGAACTAGCAAACTCGTCTGTCTAAAGGTAAGCAGAGGACTCCCCAAGGGGATGGGCACTCACCTCTACTATGGAATATTGCCGTTGCCAGCTGGCTTATGGCGTTTTCTTTTCTACCAAAAAAGGTTGCCTTCTTGGTTCCTTCTACTAAGAATAGGACAATGAAAAGGCAAATTTTAGGGAGAAAAGAAAGCGTCATTACCAGAGGTGGGCACTACCACAAACAAGCGTGAGCTAAAAGTGAGCATGTGTTAGTGTACCTAATTCATTTTGCATGCTGTCGTGTTCTCATCGATGCGCTCTCGCTTGTATACGTACACGCAACGCTTACGCTCTTTTAGCACCTGCTAACTCTCTGCCCATGCCTGGTCATTACGGAGATAGAAAAAAGGAACAGTCCAGCGCCTTCGCCTTGGTCTGCAGGCTGTATCGGAGGCACGGCCGCTAAATTGAAACGTAGAATACGTGGTATGGTTAAGAGACAACAAACGCGATAATATCGAGAGCAAAATCGATAACAAAATCGATAATATCGATAGCAAAATCGATAACAAAATCGATCAAAATATCGATAACAAAATTGATAACAAAATCGACTAAAATATCAATAACAAAATCGATAAAAAATATCGTTTATTAAAACGATAAGTTCCGAAAATATCGATACCAAACCCAATAACAATATCGATAAAAATTTCGATAACAAAATCGATAAAAAATATCCATAAAAAATACCCTATTAAGCTGGCATTTCAGGGTACTATTTTATATATATATAAGGAAAATTTGAAAGTTAGGGGGGGGGCTCGAGCACCCCCTGCCCCTACCTGGCTACGCCCATGTATGATATAAGGTATTTTTTGGCATGAGGAGTCCATTTCTTTTTTTTTAAAACTTCCACCAGAGGGCGCCATTTTCTTTTCTTCGCAAAATATGCTTAGAATTACGCGTAGAGTCTCCCTATGCTATACGCACATAGAAGTAAAGTAAGTGCGCCTGGGCCACACTGTAGAAGCGAAACTTACGTTACATATCTATTTTGTCTCTTAACCAATATACATACATATGTACATACAAAAGTACATCTGCTTTTGCTTAAGGTTATATTTTGACGTATTTTGTCTTTTTTCTATCTAGATCCCTACTTCTACCCCTGTTAGTTCTAATTACATTTATGTTATTCTGTTTTCCTTTATGTTCATTTTTATCTTTATACTCTATCAATAACAAACTCGATAATAACATCCAACAAGATGTCGATAATAATATTGGTAGCAAAATCGATTATAAAATCGAAAAAAATATCGACAGCAAAACCGATAACCAAATCGATAAAAACATTGTTAAGAAAATCGATAAACAATCGATAACGAGAATCGATAAAAAAGTCGATAACAAAATATATAATAATATCGATAACAAAATCGATAAAAATATCGATAACAAAATCGCTAAATAATCGATAACAAAACCGATACCAATATCGCTAACAAAATCGATAATAATATCGATAAATAATTCGATAAAAATATCGATAACAAAATCTACAACAATACCAATAACAAAACCGATAACAATATCGATAACAAATACGATAAAATATCGATTATTATATCGATAAGTTCCGAAGATATCGATAGAAAACTCGATAAAAATATCGATAACAAAAGCGATAAAGCGAGAAAATCTCTAAAATCCCAAAATAGTTCCCAGATTGAGTCTCTGTGTCTCTATCTATATCCTTTTCTCTATAATTACCTTTATTTTAATCTTTCTTCCTCTATCTTCATCTTTACTTTTATCGGTATCCTCATCCTCATCTTTTTCATTATATTTATCTTTGTTTTTACTTTTATGTTTATCATTTTCTTCATCTACATATTCCCCTTCACCTTTGGTCTTCATTTTTGCCTTTATCTTTATGCATATTTGTTTTTGTTTTTATTTTTACCTTTGCCTTTATCCTTTTATTTATCTATGTACGTACTCACCTTCACTTACATTCTTGTATTGGTCCTTTTCTAAGTTTTATTCTTTAACCTTTTATTAGCATATTTTTGTTAAATTATGCATACACTCAAGAAGCACTTGTTTCAGCCCCAGCCATTTCCGTTGCACCATTTCCGTGTGCAATTTCCGTTTAATTGCCAATTTACTCCCAACCAACCAACCGCCGCTAAAGAAGTTTCACTTCAAAAATATATTGTCCCGCCCTAATGTACATAGCTGTTAAACTTTTTTACAGTAAATACGAATTAAAGATAAGATAATTTAAGTTAGGCATTTCGTGATCGTATCCGTTGTGCTTAAATACGAGCCGAGCCGTTTAAACAAAAAAAAATACAAAAAAAAACAAAAAAGCTTTTCTTCATATTTGGCACTCAACCAATTTTCGGAAAATTCTTGCCCACAATTAGTGAGCTGGGCAGAGTTTCTAACTTGGAAAAACAAAATGGACTAGGAGTTAAAATTAGGACTTATCTGTGATTATTAAAAATAAATAAATAACCATAAGTTGCAAACATCACTTTGAATTTCGCTGCGATTATATTGACCGCTGCTGTATATACATACATATATATGTATGTACACATGTCTTACAAGTTGCAACACCTGAAGAATATTTTGTAAAATGTATTTGCCATAGGCTATTAAAGTGAATTCGATTGACGTTTGGTTAGTTTTTCCTAGCTTTCCGAAAGACAGGCATTTTTTGTAAGTACGTAAGTAAGTAAATTCATACATATGTATGTATGTATGCACATATCAATGCACAAACGAGTAACTCCACATATGTAGGCACGCTATTGCGGTTTTGTAAATCACAGTTGATTTTGTTGCTGCCTTCTTTTATTTTCACTTAACCAATCGGCATCGTTTTTTTTGTTGTGTGTCTGTGGAATGCACTTGGCTTTGGTTGAGGTTTCCAGAAAGCATTTTTCGCATGATCGTGAAACTTTTCGGTATTCATACATACTTATTTATGTACATATCAATGTTACTGTTTGTCGCGTTTTGAGGTGTGTGCAACAATATTGTCAATGATTGTACGTTCATGCAATTGAAGGCATGCTCATTAGGGTGAAACTTTTTGTAGCTTAAATTACATTATTTTCTTTATGTAGCGAATTTCAGGGTTTGATCAATATTCATAGTTTGACTTAGGTATTGGGTTGCTATCGTTTTCAGAAAGGAAGCCTTGATTAAAAAAAAGTAAGTGCGCCTGGGCCACACTGGAGAAGTGAAACTTATGTTACATATCTAGTTTGTCTCATAACCAATATACATATAAATGTATGTACATATGTACATACATTCATCTGCTTTTGCTTAAGATTATATTTTTTGTCTTTTTTCTATCTAGATCCCTACCCCCACTCCTGTTCGTTTTAATTACATTTATTTTATTGTTTTCCTTTATCTTCATTTTTATCTTTATACTCTATCGATAACAAAATGGATAGTAACATCCAACAATATATCGATAACAAAACCGGTAAAAATAGCGATAACAAAATCGAAGACAAATACGATAAAAATTTCGATAGCAAAATCGATAATAATATTGGTAGCAAAATCGATTAGAAAATCGATAACAAAATCGGTAGAAAAAATCGATTAGAAAATCGATAAAAATATCGATAACAAAAACGATAAATAATCGATGACAAAATCGATAAATAATCGATAACAAAATCAATAAATAATCGATAAAATATCGATAACAAAATCGATGAGAACTTCGATAACAATTTCCATAGCAAAATCGTTAATAATATTGGTAGCAAAATCTATTAATAGATATCGATAAAAACATCGATAGTATTGGTAGAAAAATATAAAAATATCGATCACAAAGTCGATAACAAAAATCGATTACAAAATCGATAAAAAATCTATAGCAAAATCCATAACAAAATCGATAAACAATCGATAATAATAACGATAATAAAAACAGTGTTTAAATTTACTTTGGTCTTCATTTTTGCCTATATCTTTACGCATCTTTGTTTTTGTTTTTATTTTTATTTAAAGTTGTTAACGACTGCTTTAACACGTTTCAAAATCTGGCAGCAAAATATACGAGAACTCTGTACTGGGTGCCGGGCCACTGTGAGATCGACGGCAACGATGTCGCTGACGAGTTAGCGCGAGAAGGATCCTTAATTGCATTCTTAGGGCCGAAACCAATACGTGGGGTGTTAGTAAGTCCTCTTCGAGAACCATAATTACTGACTGGGTACACTCTGAACTGAACCCAGTAAGTACTGACAGACGGTGGGCACCAAAGACAGGCCAAGCTCTTTGGTTACACTTTCAATAGATCGGATATTATTCAATTATGTAAAATCACAACAGGCTACTCTCCGGCTATCTAACGGGGCAAAACCAACTACGTTTTCATATGCATCGAATAGGTGTTATCAGAAAGTCGAAATTGCCGGTCTGCGTAGAGAGAGGGGAATCTTCCGAACACATTCTTTGCGACTGTCCATCCTTGGTCAGACAAAGATTAACTTACTTCTGAGCTTCATTGGTTAAACGTTCAGAAACAAGGAATTCGACTACCCAGGCCCTTTTAGGATTCATCAGAGAAGCCGATGGTGTCTTGGGCATACTGGGTTATGGACTCTTTCTAAAGATACAAAAGATATTTCAGGTCGCATTTATCTATCTATCTATCAGGATTCACCCGTTTATCCCTGTGAAGATGGTGTTCTGACGTCATGCGCAGGCGGAAAAAAATATAAAAAATGTCTATGATGGCGATGTAAATATTAAAAACACTTTTACTGAAGTATTTTCGTACCAACTTAATGCATATTTATATCTGTATGCACAAATGTATGTATGTATGTATGTATGTCCATATGTACATTCACTACTTGCATAGGTGTTTCTGCACTTAGCCAAGCAGCAGCGGCTTGAGAGCCTCCACTTCTGCGAGTCGTCATCGCGCATTCCCTTCCCACGATCATTAATAAACCTGGCACGTATTCATATGTGGATTGAGCCATAAGAAATGCCGAAATATTTATTTCTTACTTGCATAGTTACACACAAACAAACCTACATACATAAGTATGAACATAAGTATTTCTATATGTACACCTATTCAAAAGGTATGTAAGTTATGATTTAGCACATGTGTAAATACATATGTTTACACACACACACAATTTCAATCAAGATTTGTTGAATGTGTTGAAAATTACAAGCTGAAATTTTCAAATAAAATAACTGATCACAAGTATAGTGTGCAAATATACTAAGTACTCGTTTGTATAGAGTACATACATATCGTCACCTGAAATGCAAAAAGACGTAACAAACGTCATCGTTGAAATGCAAAAAGTCATAACTAATAAAAAATTCAAAATTCACTTTTTTATTTATATGATGGATTTCATCGAATTACAACTCCCTACATAACTTTATGGAAAAAAATAAAATACTAGTCACGTTTTTTTATAAAATCAATTCCAAACTCATGGAGGAGGGTTGCCACCTGTTTGAAAAATTTAATTTACTCGAATAAGTATCACAAAATGTGTCTCACACGACAATGGCATAAAGGGGTTGTTGGCTGATAATTTCGATTTGAAGTTAATTATTCGTAGACGAAAGATTGTTAAGAAACCTTTAGTTTAAAAATTTAGAATATTATTGAGGTGTTTTACAAGTGTTGCCACCTGTTTAAAACTTAAATTTGATTCATTGAAGTGAATTTTAACAATTTTGGTATCAATCGAAATGGTTTTGAAAAGGCTTTATTTCTAAGCTACCTGTAGGAGGGTTGACACCTGTTTGTGAAATCTAACTCTGCGGAAATCAAGAAATTAGGTATTTAAAATATGTACCACACTAGTTTAAAAATATTTTGAAGAGGGTTGCCACCTTAAAAAAAAATAATTTAGTTAAATGCCTGTGTTTTATTGGGCAATTATCGGGATCTGGATAAAAAATTTGCACGCAAATGCAACAACAACGATATGATCCTGATTTAATTTATGATCCGCTCTGTTTGGTTTGTGTCACTGATAATTTGGCAGTACGGTTTGGTACCACTGACAAATGCATGGCTGCGCAAACAGATATTCTGCCATTGCTACTTTTAACTTGCGTCAAATAAATTGCCTTTCCGTTAAATTTCGAAGTAGTCCTGAAAAGGCTTTATTTCTAAGCTACATGTAGCGGGGTTTTCAACTGTTTGAAAAATCAAATTTAACTTAAATGAAGGAAATTAGGTGCTTAAAATATAGGTAAATTTCAAAATTTTCCCGTTTTTGGCTGAGTTTAAGTATGCTGAGTTTTTTTTTTGATAAATTACGCAGAAATTTCATGCACTCAGCACAGCGGGTTAGAGCAACCTATTTAGTATATGTGTATATCGAACAAAGACCCAAAACAGCTCACATCAAAGGACTTAGCAGCAAAGCATATCAATATGGTGAACCCAATCATACGTATGTGCGGAGTATGATCCGAAATAAATCACAAGCGCCTGGCTGTTAATCATCTTCCCCATCAGACTCCTTTTATAGATCCTTCTTTTTCATATTACTAAAAAAAAACTTTTGTAGATAGGCTCATCGCTTTGCGGTTCATATTATTTATACCAGGTGACTCAGATGTCTCCTTACTGCCATGGTGCCTGTTGGATGCTTTCCATAGCAACTGTTTAGACAAGAGCGGTTTCCTTCACCGGAAGAAGTTCAACTTCATCGCATACGTGTTGCATATTGTGATGACATGAGAAGTTGCGGAAAGTTGCGTTTAAGTACATCTGAAGGTTGAAAGCGCAGTTAGTCAACGACGTAGCGTAAACGTAGGTTGACGTACGTAGCAGCATATAAAATTTACTGTTGATAGAGAGAGAGAGACGCGCATCCCATAAGGTAGATCGCGTCTGGGTCAACCTACGTCTACGTTACGTCGTTGACTGTTTGCGCTTTAAGTCACTCGAGCCCCTCAGACCACACTGGGATGGCTTAGCGTTGCAAATGGGGCTACTCTGTAATGCGATGCGAAAGAGAAATGCGATGCGAAAGAGAAATGCGATGCGATAGGCTATCGCCACAGCGAATTACTGCCGACGTTTTTGCCTATCGCATCGCATTGCTCTTCCGTATAGCATTCCAGAGTAGTTCCCCTTGTATTTTATCTCCCGAGTGTTGGATTTTCTTCCCATGGCTGTCGCGTCAAACGAGAAGGAATGGAGGCTATCGAAACCCAGAAACTTAGGGTAGTTCACGGTCGAAATTCTTGATTCATCGACCTCCAGGTTCAGTTGGATGCTCGCAAATATGCAAGTCAAATGTCGCGAAGAAGTGCTTTGGGTCGCTAAGGTAGCTGCTTATTGGTGTTTAGTGCCCAACAATGTTATGCACGGTGGCCATAATAGAGAATTGATTGGCATATGAGATAATCGAAACCCCCTTGAACAGATGTGGGAAATTGGTATGGTAACTGGTGAAGCAGAAATGAAGAAAGAACGCCGCCTTGTAGGACTTCCTGTTTTACCCCTCTGATTTTTGAGGTCTTTTTGCTGAATACAACCGATGATTGCCTATCGCTCCGTTGGCTAGCTACGTATCCTCTTTTGAAAGCTGGTAGTGCAGAGAATGTTGTATCCTCAAGCAGTGTGCCGTGATTTGGCCTAGTAAAACCCTTTGATATACATATATGCGGCGATGGCCTTTAGTGCGGGGGTGATGCTGTGCAGCTTGCAAAATCTTTGCTATGTTCGCATAGCTCGACGTCCTATCCTGGTTTCTGCCGGAAGAAAAGACAGTTCAATAGCCGGTTCTACGTACCGGAATGACTCGGGTTTCACCCGACCAAGGGCTGTTGTTTCGGCGATCTAACCCCGTCTAGATCGGCGATACCCACCAATCATTATTCGTCCATGGAGCAATACCTTGCAGCCGGATTGCCCCGCATCCTTCTTCTCCGGGCGGGCGTAGAGCCCAACCCCGGACCTGAAACTTACTTCTGCTGTGTTTGCCAGAATCGACTCCACCCGAACTCCACTTCGGTTAGGTGCAACTCCTGCAACGGATGGAGTCACCTAAGAACCTGCTCTGGCCTTAGGTCTCACCGGGAGTGGACCAAAAACTTTGTGCCTCCCTGTTGCTCAAGCCAAATGGCACAATCAGCCTCCACGGCTACCCACTCGCGTAATGCACGGGTGCGACCTAGCACCCGAAGAGCCTGCACGGGCCCTAGAAGCTCCTCTGAGCAACAGCAAACCTCCCAACACACCCCACCCACACAACCTACCGGCCGGTCCCACTCGCGAGCGCGAGCCAACCACAAGCTGCTGGTTGCCCACACCATCTGCTCCGTGTGCCAGAACAGAATATACCGGAATGTGACATCAGTCAAATGCAACACATGCCTTGGCTGGTGCCACTTCCGGCTATGTTCTAGTCTACGCACCACACGCGAGTGGACTACCAACTACAGCGCCCCTTGCTGTAGCGCACCGCCGGCGCAGACAACAACGCCCACATCGCAGCCACCTACCATCAGGCTGCAACAGCAACTGCGTCATGCGCAACAGGCCGGTAGGCCCCACACTTCCCTCACCCCCCGAATCGCGACCAGCCTCCCAAGGCATACGAACGTACTCCAACTTAACTGCAACGGACTCCAGAGCAAGATTGAGGAGATAGCAGTCTTCATGGGTCGGCACGGCATATTGATAGCTGCGGTCCAAGAAACGAAGTTGCACAGCAACTCAACCTTGTTGGGTTGCGCAGCCTACAATGTGCTCCGTAAAGATCGCGAGCGAGATAATGGTGGAGGATTAGCGTTCATTCTACACCACACAGTGCAGTATCGGCTAATCGAAGAAGACATCGACCCAAGGGACACCACCCTAGAATGTCAGGGCATAGCTGTCCGGTCAGGCGATGTCGAGCTCGAAATATTTAACGTGTACATACCCCCTGTCACCTGCTGCCCGGCTGGATATCTCCCTGATATAGGTGCGCTACTCAGAGGCGAAAACCGACTGGTAGTAGGTGACTTCAATGCGCACCACGATCTTTGGCACTCAAGCCTGGCCAATGATCGGAGGGGAAACATTTTGGCTGAGCAGATAGACGATTCGACATTCTGCACCATGAACGACGACGTCCCCACCAGGATTGTGGGCAGCTGCAGCAGCTCGCCAGACCTAACAATTGCAAGCGCTGGTCTGATAAATAGCATATCATGGCGACCTATGCTATCGTTAGCATCAGACCATCTGCCCATAATCATCTCGATCAATAAGCCCACCGACTTTGCTCCCGCGGATCACCGAACCTACACCAACTTTAACAAAGCTGATTGGAACGGCTTCGCGGAAGTTACCGAGAGCAGCTTCGCCGCCCTCCCCACACCCACAGACGTACATGCTGGCGAACGCCAGTTCCGCAGGGTACTCACTGCCGCAGCAGCTCGCTTCATACCGTCCGGACGCATCGCGGAAGTCCGCCCAAATTTCCCGGCTGAAGCAGCTGTTCTAGCAAATGAGCGTGACCACCTACGCCAGGTCGACCCCGGGGACCCTCGCTTGAGGGACCTTAATTTGGAGATTCGGCAACTGGTAAATCAACATAAGCGGAAAAAGTGGGAAGAGCACTTGAAGGCCTGTAACTTCACCTCTGGTGTGAGTAAGCTCTGGTCAACCGTGAGGTCCTTGTCCAACCCGACGAAGCGTGATGACAGAGTGGAAATTTCATTTCCCCGGTCGCGAAGACACTTGAGGCCCTGCTGCTCCCATACTTCACCTGCCACCTAACCCCAGCGAAACATCAGCATGGCTTCCGTAAAGTGCACAGCACAACAACAGCACTTAACGCCATAAACACCCAGATAACTCGTGGCCTAAATCGCAACCGCCCCTGTGAGAGAACTGTCCTAGTAGCGTTGGACTTGTCAAAGGCGTTTGACACCGTCTGCCATTCCACGCTGCTAGAAGACATTGAGGCCTCCTCTCTCCCACAGGGTCGGCGATGGTCGGCGAATTATATGAGTGGTCGACAATCATCAGTAATCTTCAGAGATCAAACCTCGAAACCAAGAAGAATAAAACAAGGGGTTCCACAAGGTTGTGTTCTCTCCCCCTTACTTTGTAACTTCTACATCTCGAAACTCCCCCAGCCTCCTGAAGGAGTTTCCCTGATCTCGTACGCTGATGATTGTTCGATTTTGGCGTCCGGGAATGGAATTGATGACCTCTGCTCAAAAGTAAACGGCTATCTCTCCAGCCTTTCTCGCTTCTTCACTGCAAGGAGCCTAACCCTCTCCCCAACGAAATCAACGGCGACCCTCTTCACCACCTGGACGAAGGAGGTCAGGCTAGAATTAGGCATTCACGTCGACGGCACACCAATACCGACGGTGAACAACCCAAAAATTTTAGGGGTTACCTTTGATAGCCTGCTCTCCTTCTCCGCGAACACAACCGCAGTTGTCAACAAAGTACAGAGCCGCAACAAGGTCCTCAAGTCGCTCGCCGGCAGCACTTGGGGCAAAGACAAAGAAACGTTGCTGGCAACATACAAGGCAATTGGCCGGCCGGTTCTAAACTATGCAGCGCCTGTTTGGTCTCCGGGGACTAGTTGGACGCAGTGGACGAAGCTACAGACTTGTCAGAACGCCGCACTCCGGACAGCGACTGGGTGCCTTCTGATGACGCCTGAGCATCACTTACACAGCGAGGCCCAAGTGCTCCCCGTACGGGAACACAATAAAATGCTCACTAAGCAGTTTCTGGTGGGGTGTCACAGAAGTGAACACCCTAACAGACCACTGCTGGAGGAGGAGCCTCCGCCCAGGCACGTCAGGGGCACCTATTCGTGTACAAGGACGCAGTCCAGACCTACACAGACCAACCACTGGACCCAATGACGTACAGACAAGCGATCAACGACATTCATAGGGAGTCAGTCTCCACCTACCTCGACTCCAGGCCTAGGAATGTCGTTATCGGAGCCCAATCACCACCTGTGGAAGAGACGGAGCTTCAGTTACCAAGAGAGACCCGCGTTACTCTGGCTCAGTTAAGGTCTGGATATTGTAGCCGCCTAAACAGCTACCTGTCCAGACTCGACCCAAACATCCCAAATGAGTGTCCGGCATGTGGAGACTCCCCCCATGACACCAACCACCTCTTCACATGCCAGCTCAATCCGACTCAACTAACACCCCTCTCCCTTTGGTCCGACCCCATCGAAACAGCTCGTTTCCTGGGCCTGCCGTTAGTTGAGCTCGACGATAATGATTGAAAAGTTGACCCGAAACAGGCGGGGCTTATTAGTGCCGCTACAACAACAACAGTTCATCTTTCGTACTCCTTCTATTAAAGCAAATATCATCCGCTTCGTAAGTGTAATGGAATCAGAAATAAACGAGGTCAGGAAAATAGCATTAGGATTTTTGTAGTGAGATTTCTATGAATTTATGCTAAACCTTGCAAATTTATTACAAAATCACACATCAAGTGTAGCGTGCATACCAAAAGCCATAATCTGATGCTTTTTCCCCCAATATGTTAAAAGTATTGTCGAATAAAAATGTAGCATACGTTTAGGCTGCTTACCAAAGTGTACATGCCGACATACATATATAGTATTTACATGTATTTGAACCAAACAAAGAAAACTCTTTGCCGGTATGAAATTTAAACTAAGAGAGAATGTAAGGAAATATAAAAGTAGCCACACACAAAAAATTGCAAGCAGCAAAAGCATAGTAAAACGAAAACATCATTAGGTTGAGAGCAAATAATAACAATGCAACGACGCGGTGCTCTTCCAGTGCCGCGCAAAGCAAAGTGGTTTTGCAAGAAACGCCTGTGGTGTATGCCCTTTGTTGTAGTTAATGCGCTTCAGTGGGCAGAGAGGGTGGCATATTCCCCCAAAATAGTGTGGCACTCGCAATAAAAGAAAACAAACAACAACAATTCAGGCAGACAAATTGAAATGCAGTCTGAAGCATATCAAAATGGCATTGTTAGTGGTATCTACTGAAATTTACCGGAGTAGCATTTTCTTTTACTTATTTGCTTGTGCTTATACATATATATGTAGTTAACACATTCGCAGGTTCCTAACTACTAAACCGCAAGTGACTGAAGAAATACATAATTGCAAGCCAAAGAAGAAATGCAATAAATATTCAATAAACAAATTGGATAATCGCGCATTTGGACAAAAAGTAATACAAATGTACAGATGTTTGCACATAAATATTTTTATACCAAAAGCGTAAAGAAGTTGGAGTGTACTATTGTAAAAAAATTTCGATAACAAAAAATAATAAATAAATAAATAGAGTGTTTTTGTAGTAAAATGTGAAGTGGACGATACCTTGTAATATTATGGTAGATAAGAATATATAAGCTATTCAAACGTACATACATACAAACATATGCATACATATATATGTGGATGTATGTATTGTCTTGTGTATGCCGATATACATTTTTCAGCGCTTAATCGTAAAAAGTTCAAAGGTCAATTTGGCAATAAAAAGTGCATGCACAACAATCATTACGCAGCTACTATCTCTTACTTCCAAAAATGTGTTTCATAAATTGAACGAAAATACTTTTAATTTACTAAAACCATTCACATGTGTGCATAGGTATACAGAGACCAACAGATAACAGATTATCCCCGACAAAGCGTCAGCAGGGCAAGTTCTCATTTGTTTTCATTGATAAGACATCCAAATTCATAAAAACAAGATTTCACTTGCTACAAAGTCAATAAACATCAATCGCAAAAACAGTTGTATGGAGAGCCTTGGTTAATTAGCATCGACAAAGAGTAGCAAGTTACCATACAAGCACAGTATATATGTGCATAAATGTAAAGACAAGATTTGCTGGCGTACGTGATTCCAATACATAGCATAAAAAAGTAGGCAATAATTTCAAAATCGCCAACATAAACAGAGCATTCGTCCACGATGACAAGTGCTTTGGGTCGTTTGCGTTTAATCACCTTTGATGTCACCAATACATTACTCCAGTTTCGTACAAGTCCTGGCAAGCAATATGGAGAAATTGGTGCACTCTTCGGTGTACTTTGTGACAATGATGAACTTGCAAGAAATTTTAAGACAAATTGGTAAGTGCGTTCGTTGGAAAAACAAAAACTGAGTTGATTCTTATCGATTTTTTTTCCATTTATGCGTAGGTATCTCATGAATAGAAAATATCCCAACTTTGGACGAAATTCAAGTATTGGCTGGCAGCAGTGGTGGCATCAACTTATTGGTGGTAAGTTGGTACGAATAACCAAAATACTTGCATTTCATTGTGATTTAAAAGGAAGTGGTGATTATTTTATCCTTATACCCAATGGACTCATAATTTTTATACTTTTACAGCCACTTTTGCTGACAGCGGTTCCTTGATCCCCGAGGAGAAATTAGGCAATTTGGCCAATCATCTGCTGGAGCTTTATAAGACTAGTCTTTGTTGGCAAAATTGCAACGGCAGCATCGACTTACTCAACTATTTGCGCCTGCAACAACAACTCGCACCCACCAACCATAGCGATAATGAAGTTGGAAATAATCAGAGCAATAATAAATCGCCAATTTCTCTTGGGGTCATTGCAAATTTTGATCCGCGCTTGGACATTTTATTGCGTAATCTCAAAATTCAACATTATTTTGATTTTGCAATCAATTCTTATGATAGTAACGTTGAGAAACCAAACCCAGAAATATTTCATTTTGCTATGCGCCTGTCTGAGTTGAAAGATTTAAAACCTGAAGAATGCTTACATATCGGCGATGGACCCACTACCGATTACTTAGCAGCGAAAAATGTTGGCTGGAATTCCGCACTGATACATGAGAAGAATGCTAGCTTACTAATCGGAAAATATGGCGATCAAGTTGAGGAGCATTTCGTTTTCCCCAGTTTATATGATTTTCATAAAAAGTTTTCAAATAATTCAATAAAGTGGTGAAACATTTTAATTTTAGCTAATTACTACTACCATTACTGCTACATAGACAATAAAAATAAAATTAAACGAACTCATCTGTGTGGACGGCATCTCAATGTTTGTGTGGTTGCATGTCTCCTAGTTGTATAGAATTTTTTTCAAATAGTTCCACAAGCGGGTCTTGTGGTTTGTTACTTTCCTTATCATATTCGATTCCAATAGCCCATAGTGACTCTAAATCGTATTGTTCTCGCGCTTCTGGTGAGAATACATGTAAGGCTATGTTACCTTAAAAAAAATGAATTTGTCTAATTGATTCGAATTTCTACATTATTGTTTTAATTTATATCTACCTAAATCCAATGCCATCCATTGACGACTCTTCTCGCCTTCAATCTTTGGCGGCACCTCACCCTTCGTGCGCTTAACTTTATATATGCGCCTCACAAATTCCGCAATCGCCAGCATATGTCTGTAGCTTCGTCCACTACACACCACCATATAATCGACATAATTCAGATCTTTGGGTACAGAGCATACAAAAATATCTTCGGCGCTCTCTTTGCGTAATACGTCTACAAGATCCTCTACATCAAATACACCATGCTCGCCATCTAGAAATAACTGATGGAAAATATTCGAATATAGTACATAAACAATACATTACGATTCAAGTTTAGGCCCAAGAACTCGTCGTTCATCGTCTGCTTTGGCTCTTCTTCGGTCTCGTAACGTTGGCGCTCCTCTTCGACATCAAAGATCTCGGTGGCATCTTCGTCGTGAAATATTTGATATTTGTTTCTAATTGTGCCTGATATTGTATTGTGAACCTAAAAGTTTAATTAATTAATTGCTAATTTTAAATGAGCTACCGCGAAATGTCTCACCTTTGATGCAGTGGCCGCTTCTGTTAAGGGCTGGGATTTTGTATCCGTATTGCTGATTTCATCTTTTTGTGGCTCCGTTTGTGAAAATTCATGATGGAATGCACGCAGCAATGGAATATTAATTCTATTAGCACTAATGATGCGAAATATCTTAGATTTTAACATAATTTACGGTTTTTCACGATTTTTATAACGAATTCCCTGAATTTTTTCCGTTTACAAAACAGCTGTTGGCGCGAACATCTGATGTTTTATTCGTGGCGACATCTGTTGGAAAGTGTTATCGAAAAGATAAATCAAGCTTTTGGAATTTATCATCGACATTAATTGTTAAAATTTTAAATATATTTTGTATACTTCAAAAACTAAACATTTTTGTATTTATGTATGCCGCGACTAAAAATAAAAACAAAAACTTCTTTCGATAAATTGTCATTTCAGGCAGCCTGTGCAAAACTTTACTAGCAGATGGCGCTGTTGCTTTTCGGGCGCGAAAATGGAGTACAACAAGTAGCTACAAATTTAAAATTAAAAGTATACAATTAAAGAGTGTAAAAGAAAGTGTGTAAATTCGTATTTTCAAAGTGCTCAACAAATTATGTGTTTAAAAGTGTTTCAGTGAAACGGTTTTTGTGAAAACAAATTTATGAGCTGAAGAGATTATCGAACTTTTGGATGAACAGGAAATCGGAAATGCAACTTGCAGCTGCGTCTTGGAATAGTTAAAAATTTAAATAAGGTTGTAGAACGCTTAAATATGAGATTTAATTATAAAATTATATGTAAGTACAAACCTTTTATATCAAAGTTACTGATGTTTAAATGTTGTTGCAGCCTAGATCAGTCTGTCTCTCAGTCGTTTTTGTAATATAAAAATACGCCATAGGATTTTGAGAAATCGAGCCGAGGTGACTGTCTGTTGTTGTTGTTGTAACAGCACACACGTTCTCCAAATAGTTTTTGAGATGTGTAGCGGGAGTGACAGTGAGGGTGACTGCCTCATGACCTGTTATTTGTTGTTGTTGTTGTTGTAACGGCACTACTGAGCCCTGCCTGAATCAGTTAGCCTGTCAACTGTTAAGCTAGTGGTCTGAAACTATTGGTGGCACTATCGATGGCTTTTTTACATTATTGTTGTTGTAGCGGCTCTCTCTGGTGGTTGAGGGAGTCTCAATTGTCTCATACGCTGGTGATTGCTCGATAATGGGGTCTGGGAATGGAGTTGATGACTTGTGCTCGAAAGTAAACGGACATGTTTTTGTCAATTTGCATGTGTATTTGACACAAAGTGGCAGCACCTTTTAACTAAAGAAAGATCGGCAGCGTCCAGTGAAAAAAGGATAGATTCGTGAAAAAACTAAATATTAATATCTGATATTGAATGATAAAATATCTGGCATTGCATAAAATAAATAACTAAAAAAAAATTAAGTTTTTATTTATTTCTGATTCGAATGAAGTTTCCCTTTGCTCTAAACATGTAAAATATTTTATTAAAAATTTCGCAAAATTTTTGGAAGAAAATGGCTATGAGAAGTTTCTTCCTCTCCTGTAAAACTTAGCATCTTTTCACTCTAAGCAAGCTATTTACGGATTTTGAAAGAAATATTTTTTACAAAGTTGCCAAGCGCAATATTAAGCCAAATTGTAGGTTTAGAAGACTATCGAAAACTATCGATAGTTATCGATGGTTTCTAAAGAACTGTCGCCTACTATCGGTAGTGTCGACTATGGAAATTTTCAGACCAATATGTAAAGCCCAACTAACGGTAGCCCAAGACTCGTGCTGTTTCGACGGGGTCCGCGATATGGAAAATAGTATTAGCAGGGCGGGTGGTGACAGGTGATGGTTGTTGGCGGTGAATGTCGTTGATGGCTTGCCTATGTGGTAGTTGCGGTTGTTACTGTTGTAACAGCTTTGAAATTCCCAGTCCAGATATAAATCTGGATAGTTCCGATTACGTAGACCCGACTGCCTTGGAAACGAAAAGTCGTTTTGAGACTTAAGTTTATATTCTTTGTTACACATTGTTTAAAGACCCGATTACAGCATTATGAAAGTATTTTCTGAAGAAAAAAAACCTTTATACCGGAAATGCCAGCAACTTAAATCAGCAAATATTCCACATTCTTTACCATTCTTAATATTTATTCGCAAAATATTCTCTTATAAATAAACAACTTTTCAAAAATACAATGCATACAGTAAAATCTCTTACATTCATGTGAATTTTGTATAGTATTTCACTTCATAACTCACAAAATTTTGTCTAAAATATTGCAAAAATATCCGTTTTTAGTATTGCAGTGCAATGGCATATAGTATACAATTTTGCATGCGAACTCACAAACAAATCTTAGTATACTGCTCAAATTCAAATAATATATAAAATAATTTTTTTTTGAGCAAAATTTTATTGCACTCGATGATGAAAAAATACAGTTTTTAAGTGGTATTTTCATCGCCTTACAGCATAGGGGTATAGATTTTTAAATAAAGATTTTTCTACTAGTCTCTTATTTCTATTTAAAATAATGGGATTTCCTTCAAAAATTATATCATCTACAACTAATCGTGCTTAAAACGATTTTCTTCTGTTTCTCTAATTATAGTCCATATTTATTCAGTTTGCAGGCAGGAAAATGTACACAAATTATGATGCATTCATTGATGCCTAGCTTTCCCATATTTCATCACGTTGCTTAGCTGCCAGCATCTTACGTTCTGAAAATGCAGAAAAAGATAGCAATTACATATGTGCTAAACATACAAAGGCTACTAAAATATTTGAATACAAAAAAAAAATTTACCTTTGGCTTCACGTAAAACACGTATTTCATTCTCTCTTTCTGCGGCTGCTGTTTTCAGTCGCACACCCAGAGCGCCGGTTACCAGACGACGCGCCAGTGCCGCACAAGTTTCCGGTCTCTGACGATATGGTTGCAGTGATGCCGCACACTTCTTGGCCTTTAAGCGAGATTCAGCTGTAGCTTCAGCTAATGGTTTCAGCTTTACGAATGGGTGGCCCATTGTTAAAACTTCAGCAGCTGTTATAATACAAAAATAAAAAAAAAATAAAATAAAAATTATAGCATTTGTTTCTTTGCTTTTTTCAGTGTGCGCAAAACTGCTTACCAATGCGTGAGCTGCTGAACACAGCCAATGCATGAGTATCGTCCACCCATTTTATATCGAAACCCGATTCTTTGTATTGCGAAAAAACCATAAGAAGGTCATGATTCTTAAACTCCACCGGGAAATTTGATACTTCAAGTACGTGCGGAAACTCTTCATCATTGAGTATGGACTGCTTTGTTAGATATGCCTGCGAAAAAATGCGAAAGAAATGTTTACTCAAAAACCAACTTTAATAATCGAAAATTTGCTGCACTCACACTATAGTCCATTTTTGGTAATTCTATCTTCACTTTACCCACTGAAGCGGTGAGTTCTTGCATAATTTTCGGATCTAAACATTCTCCACTATCATCAAACATCGATTCCCAATCATCTTCCTCCTCTTCCTCCTCTGTGGTACTATCCACCGATCGATTAGCTGCCGGGACGGGAATTTGCATAGTGTTATTAGGACTTCTTTGACTCGAATCGTTGTCATTTTCTGTGGACTGTTCGATTTTCTCGGGAATTTCGAGCACATCTGAGACGAATGTTTGCTTGATAATGCGACGATTGCTGCGATTTATTTCCTGCAAATAGAAAGCGAAAACTTTGATGAGGATTGGATCGTAATTTTTTACCATAAGGAATCTGAAATGGCGAAATGGGCATGTTTCCATTTCCAATCGATAGAACTTGTTGAGAATTTCGGCATGTGTATGTATGTATGTATATCACCGAAGCGTGTCCACTCAGATGATTAATATAGCAGTGATTAATAACTGAACACCTTAAGTACTTAGGGGCCAAACAGTAAATATGGTCATGGAAAGATTTTGACGAAGCTAGCCCATCAGGTTAACTATGCGCTACCAGCCCAAACGCACAAGCAACCTGCTAAACCTTAGCAAGCACAACATTAGCACTGCAATTACAGTATATTGCCAGATCGTCAGGCAGATCCAGCTGGTCTAGGCGAGGAAAATACAGTGCAATTTCTCTGCTGTCGTCTTAAGAAGTTTTACTCACTGTTTACTGTTTCCGTTCCAGTCAGGCTTCAGAGCAAAGTATAGCTGCTCCACGGCTATCTTAAAATCTTTAGAAGACGTTAGAGTACCATTTGACAAAAACCAATTGACTTTATTATGCCCACTTGACTTCTCTAAAGCTTTTGACTCTGTGAGCCATGACTTCCCAGTAGATTATTTCAGGAGTTAAAAGTCCTTCCGAAAGGACTTCCTGAGAGTCATTCTTTCATTTCTATCTCCATTCTTTTTTGTATGGAGTGGCACAAATTGAAGGGCTTCTTCTTTCGCTACCCATGGAAGACCTTCCAGAAGGCCTTGTAGAGGAGTTTTTTTAAGTTGCTTCTTTAATTTATAAAAATCATACATCTTTGAAGAATTTGCTTAAGGTTTATAACAAACATGTGTTATTGCAACTTAAAATATTTATTGAAATTCATTTGTAATGATAAATAATATAAATTTATGCATTCGCGTAAATTGTAAATGGATAAGCCCTTCTAGAAGCCATGCAAGGAAGTACTTTCTTCAGCCCTTCTTGGGTAGGCCTCTTAGAATGACTTTACTTAAGAAGGCCTACCTAAATTATCTTCTGGGTTACTTTGCATGAAGTTGAAATACTATTTTGGTTTACGGGATTCCGCAATGCGTCTCATGCTGAGCTACTTGGCAGGTAGAACACAGTGTGTTAAAGTTGGCTCTAAAGCTTCTGGTCTAAAACCACTGCTAGCTGGTGTGCCGCAAGGATCTATCTTTCGTACATTATTATTCAGTCTCTTTATAAATTACATATTTTCTGCTTGCCAGCATGTATATACTTATGCATGCATATGCTGATGACATTCAGCTATATCTGTCTGAAAATGCGGAAACAAGGGAAATCTGTACAAGTTTAAATAATGACTTAGCATCCATTTCTGCCTGGGCGAAGCGAAATGAGCTATGTCTAAACAGTGAAAACTCGTATATCTTGAAAACGAATTGATTTTGCAAATATCCCGCCTGCATTTTTCTCTGTCGACTTTTATGTATAAAGAGCCTAGCTATCTATGTGACAAGCTCATTTTCCCAAAGTCAGCAGGAATTAATGACTTTTAACTTGGTACTATAAGTTATAATTATCAAACCTTCGCACGGCTATTCTTTGTCAATGCTATTCGTGCATGGAACTCTAATCCAATATCCATTCGTAGTAGTATAAATAAAAGCAACTTTAATTTCGTTCTATATTCGAACTTTCGCTAAAACAAATATGTATGTATATACATATGTATGTATGTATGTATGCATTTTGCATAATTATGAGTTTCGCTATCTAAATATATATTTTTCAGCCAATTGTATTATTTTTAAGTGTAGGTTTATTATAAATCTTAGTTTTAAGAATTACTATTTATTGATTTTATTTTTCTGACTCTTTCTGTTATTTGTTTTACTATAAAAGATCGTAGATCTTATTGTACTAATGTTTTTTCGCAATAAATGAAACGAGATTTCTTGATATTTCTGTGTGAAATTAAAATAAAACGATTTTGTTAAATTTCGCTGTTAAATGAGCTATCTTTTTTTTTTTTTTAAATAAGAAAAATTTGGTTAAGGAAAATATAAATAAGGAAAGGACGTCACAACGTCAGAGTATGCATTTTTTTGACGCCCACTGTATATATGTAAATATACATTTAAAGTGATAAGATAAGATATTACACGTTTGTTATTTAACTGCCTGCTATGTGAGTTTTAGGTAGCGCTTACCTCTTCTACATATGTATATATTTGGAAAAAGAAAAACAAAAACAAACTCAGCTGGTTTGTCTTTATCTTGCTTTTTTATTAAATTTTCTGCTCGTTAACTTTTATGTTTTTTCTCCAATTTTTTAGGAGATTCGTTTAGACTCTCGATTCGGATTGCTGGTTGATGATGGCTAATTTTGGTACCGAGCAGAACCAATTTAAAGTGAAAATCTAGAATGTAATTGCTCAATAACTTTTCAACTAAGCGCTTGAAACAAACTAAGAACAACGGGTTTCGACGCTAAATCTCTAAAAACTTGCAAATAAACACCTGACATAACATTTTGACTGTTTTTTATGGTTTTAAATATGGCTTAGAAGATTTTATTGTTTAAAGAATCTTTTTCGTTGCTATAATCAGGGAACGGATTTTATGGAAATTGCCTTTTATTTCTGCTAAAGAGATAGAGTATTTGCGATCAAGAATGTCCACGATTTAGCTTTCCCTGATTCCATATATACTAGGGCGGGTCGAAAATCTAATTTCTCTCAAATCCCTTGGTAATAGTGAAAATATATTGTATCATGAAGTCAACAACAAGCCTGCAAAATATTAGTATTTTATTTTAATGGTGAGAGCCCGCGCATCGACCGCCAAGAGACCCACAGCACACTAGTCGAATAAGACCAATTCTTGTTAAAAATTCTGGGTTCATTAAAAAGGGTTGGTGCATATTATTAGATAATGAATCCGTTAACGCAAAAGATAAAGTCAAGTAGCATTTCTCGCAGCACTTTAGCTTATCGTTAATCTGAAACTTAACTATTTTCAAGGAAATTTTAATTGTTCTCTTGATAATTGCACTGGCCTATAGTCAAAAGATGTGAAGAACAGCATTAATATTGCTGGCGTGCATTTAGATCGCTAGTTCCAAATATTCTAATATTTTTTTAATATTAGCTATAGTTTGCGAATTTTTGCAAATTTAGGAACAATTTCGGTAGCTCTTATAGAATAGCCATTATTTTCCATCATCGTGGAAAAATTTTGTTTATGCAAATGAGTATGGAAAAACTGAACAGGCACAACTTCTAGAAACACTAATTAGTTTACTTATGTTTATGCATACAATTTAAAAATTGCAAATGTAGCGAAATGACAAAAAAATTGTGTTAACATTTTTTTATATTAAAATAACTGGTTTAAAATATGAACGATTTTCATCATATTATTATCATAAATCAGTAACAGTAAGTCTCGCCTTCAATTTGTTGATTATTACGTACCGATCGAGTAACATTTACTAAAGTTATATCGAAAAACTTAAGTGGCTCTCCAGTTTTTTTCTAAAAAAAATTATCTTCAATTGTATAAATAACCTTTAAATAAAAGAACCGGATTACAGAAAACTGTGCCAGCGAGTGACTTTTTTCGTTCAAGCTGAATGCAAAGCAATATCGTCCAATTGGAGAGTCCTCAAAAGGATTTCCCAGGACATGTTAAAGAGTATTGCATTTACCTACAGTCACTTTTTCACATAATGGAATTAACTAAAATATTTATGTATATCTAAAAACTTATTGCACGTCCCCTACTTTCATATAAAGGCAAATTTAGAAACCGCGAAAAATGTGCTTCTTCGGCGACTAATGAAACCATTCCGCACCAGTTTTCAAGACTGCAAAAATGGACTTAAAATGGGCGTTTCTCACCCTAATTGTATTATGCTAATGTATGTTAATTCTTATATGTTTGAAACTACTAATAACTTGTCAAACGATTCCCAATCTTTGACAATACATTCATTCACCACGATCTTGAAAACTGACCAAATCGGCGTGACTAAGTTCATGGTCCCTCTAGTATTACATAAACATCCGAAAACATTAAACCGTTTGAAATAAATCTCGGCTCACTTGTTGTGTTTGTATTTCACTTGATTGCTGAAGTAATGAAGAATTGAAAATTTATAAGGGAAAATTATAGTTTTTGTAAGTTTTATCTTGATATCTTAAAAACGTGTAGACTTATTGAAAAATGATAAATGAACGTGAGGTACTAAATTTAATAGCCCTTAATTTGATATATCATCCTTTTTATAACAATAACTCATTCCACAGATATTACAAGCCAAAGTTTCATTTTCGAAATTCATAAACTTTGATTTAATTGCGCGGGCTAAAGATAAGTTTTAAATTAATCTTTCTTGGCCAATAACAATTAGCTTAGGCCTAAAACATCATAATATTACTATTACAATGCGGTCAAATGACTTTTATTTTCCCCCATACAAAATCGACCCAGCCTAATATATACACATTTGATGTTGCCTTTTTTGCCTATTCTACATTTAAAAAAGTGATTATAGCGAGGAAAAAGCCCTTATTCCTGATAATATAAAGTTTCAAACGTTCCATGTTTAAATTGGGCGCCACTTGCGTCAACTCACGTCGAGCGCACGTTTAGTACATTCAAGGCTGAGTTAAAGCCTGTTCTGTTAAAAAAAAAAAATCAAGTTGATATGAGGCAAATCGATGGATAAATAAAGAAGTAATAAGTGGTCATATAAAAGGTCGCAGATTTTTTGTATGGAAACTGAGCAGGAAATAATGTTTCTCATACGCTACGTACACATGAAAATATCACGAAAACTTATCCATAGAATAAACAAGTAATTTTTAAGCAAAAACAAAACTGACTTCAATTCCTATATAAACATTTAAGATTATCGTAAATTTCTTCATAATCCGATGATCGGATTTAAACCAAATTAATATGGGACCACCTGTGAGATAACACCTTTCTTTAAAAAAATTATAGAAATCGGTTAACGTGGTCCAAAGTTATGCGGTAACATACATAACAAAAAAAAATATTCCGACGAATTGGTAACCTTTTTCCAAATTATTCACAAATTTATATTCGCCAAATACTTGTTTTTAAATACATTATCGAAATTAGATTCCCTCTCATGTTGAGCAAGTTTTTTGGGCCCTAACTGCTTTTCCAAGTAAAAACCTGCCACAACTGGGCTACATTTTATAACTTAACTTTTTTCATATGGAACTCTGTTATAATTTGCCTAAAATCTTTCGTATTCGTTTTTCAAATCGCTAGTTTTGAGTAAAAAATTAGAAAGTCCACTTTTTTTGAAAATTGAGGCAAATTAAAAATGTATCGCTACCAAAAAGACCTAATCACTTCTTTTATTTCTATACATTTCTTTTCTATGCACTGAAACGAAAAGTTGCTAAGACCAAAGAGAAAAACCAGAAAATCTGCTAAATTCAAAAGAATAAAAAAAGTTGCATTGACTTCGCAGTTTGAACTATACCGATTTGCATGAGGGAATGTTTTGCTTTGAATACGCAAAAATGCTGTTATGCAAGTTTTGCAAAATATTTGTATAAAGTGAGTTAGGGGAAGTTTTTCCTCTCTGCTGTAAAATTCGAATTACTGGTCTTAACAAATTTTCACTGTAAAGTAGCGTTATGTATTCACTGCAAGCCACTCACTATACATTTTCACATGCACAATAAAAAATGCATTCGAGCACATTGCATTATAAATTTGCATTTTTTTGTTGCACTCTCAGGCATCTAAATTCACAGCAATATTTTTTACAGCATAGCACTTTACGAGTAAGTATTTACCTTCGATGCGCGCTGCAGTTCCTGCGCTTCAATATCACATTTAGTTGTTGTACTCCGTGTACCATTATCTTTCGATGCAACAACATCTTCGATGCGTAAATTCTGCACTTTACTTTGTTTCGCCTTATTGCGTTTGCCCGAATTTGACGACGAATTCATTTCGTTGTTTGCAATTATTTCTGCTGGTAATTGCACACCTTCGGTAAATTGTTGCTCACAGAGCGAGGATCTTTGCAAATGATCAGTATACAGATATGTTTGCTGCTGTTGTTGTTGTTGTTGTGGGTGGTGATAATGATGATATTGATTTAACAACGTTTCATCATGACCGTTTTGTTGTTGTAGTTTCGTTTCGCTTCTCTCCAATGATAATTTTGATATTTTCGCCTCGTGTGACTGAACATTAGCGTTTGTTAGCTTTTTAGAACGTTCTCTCCGCTCACGACTATGCACTGTAGCTGATTTTGTCTTCTTTCCAGCCGAAACAGAAACAACTGTGCTAGCACCAGCAGCAGTAGTACTTTTGTTGCCAGATAATTCGTCTAACTTGCTCGACGCCGCTGTGTATACTGACACTGTTGCCTCTGAAGTAATTGCCAATTGGTGCTGATTACTGCTGCCGCCGTCACCACCACAACCACCAGCGCTGTGGTGACTGTGACTTGATGGCATCGTCCGAGTTAACGAAGCACTCGCTAGTGAGATGGTAGCTGCGGTTTTCTGCGGAGCATTTTGTTGTTGTATTCCTGTTGCTACGACAGCTGTTGTGGCCGTTGCCGTCGCCGTGAGCGCCACCGTCGTTGGTGGGGTAGTTTGACTGCGTCGTGCCCTTGGAATATACACCGCTCTATCGGGTCGACGTTCACGTCGTACAGCTGATGATTGCCTGTAAAGAGTACAAAGCATATATGTATGTATGTACGTACAAGCATTATAAATAATATGTTTTGTAATGAAACAAAAAAAAATCGCAAAAAAAAAACCCACAACGCAATGAGCGAAGGCAACATGCAAATGTATATACATGTGTATTTTGTTGTGTCTACATAAATACATACGTATACATATGTTCGCTCGCATGTTTCGAGGTAACTGGGTGAATGAATGATCGACAGACAGGTGAACGAAACGCCTGAGCATAAATGCAGCCAACCAAATGTACACACAAAACTAAGAAAGATATGAGCAAAACAAAATGGCAAATAAGTCACAAAAGAATGC
>NW_023458565.1:12329646-12332341 GCF_013731165.1 Rhagoletis pomonella
TGGTAAGTACTTGACGCACATTGCAACGTTCATATTATAAATGTGTTCTACACAGTTGTACCCAAATGTTTATAGCACGCAAAACTATATTCAAACTTACCACGAGTTTCGTTGGCATTCTTCTCCGCACCCATCTTACCAGGTGTGCTTCTTTGTTGCCTAACAAATGACGAAGAAGACGTTGAAGATATATCGTTTGCGACAACTTCAGTTTTTCGCTCAACGCTTCGCCAACTTTTCACCGGTGATTTTTTTCGCCTACATTGACAAAAAGAAAATAATGCATTTAAGAATAAGCCACAAATAATTGTAATGTATGTATGTGATACTTACGATTCGAAATTCGCTGCTGCTGCTGTATCTGTAAATTTATTGGGATCCAATAATTGATTCCGAAAACAGACTACAGTGCGGCGGAATGGACCTTGCCCCACTGAAAAAGTGAAGAGATCGTACTGTTGACGGAATTGTTCACATGTTTGATGTATGAGAAAACGGCGAAAATTGTTTACAGGTGGAAAAAGTAGAACACTGTAAAAAATAAATAAAGAATTTATAATTTTTTTTATCAAATACTTATGAATAGGTAGATATACAGACAAACATACATTCATACATAGCCTATGCCATAAATAATAACATAAAATATGCCTCAATTACACTCGTACATGGCAAGGCTTATTGAACAAATGTGAAATTTTGGATTGTGTATTAAAAGCTGAAAGATTTTGCTTTTTTTTTTTGCTTAAAATATTCACTTTTCCAGGATTTTTCTATACAACTCTTAGCAACGCTTCAGAAAAGTGTAGAAAACAATATCCAATTATTATTATTATTTTTTTCTTTTTTCGCAATTGCAAACCACAAATTCGAAGGTATTGGTTTGTTTTGTTGTGGCATTTTAGTCTTTCGAGGAAAATTGCAAAAACTGGTTAGCAACTCGATAGCTAATGGCAATTCAGTCGGTGGTTTTCAGTCTTTGCATGGCTTTTATTTTTCTTGTACCTTTTTTCTTTGCATAAATAAACAGAGCAAAGCGTCAGTCAATGCGCGTATCACTTATTCACAACAATGAAGAAGTATACACAGTGAACAAACCAGCAAATGAGCAAAGAGAAAAGGAACAAAGTAACATCAGAAGAGATATATAGACGGCTTATGAGAATATTATGTAATATACATGTAGATATGTATGTAATGTTGTTAGCGGTTTTAGCCGTCGATGGCGTGGAGCATTAAAAGCAAAAAGAAAATGTGCCGCATGAGATGGGAATATGAAGTGGTATTGTAGTTTGTAACGCAAGTTGCTAACTAACAAAATCATGTTATGGGAATGTTTGTAGTCATATACATATGTATACCTATAGGTATGTATGTACATAAGTGTAGTAAATATGTAGATAGACTTAAGACAAGTTTCTTCTGTAGTTGATTTTAAGACAAAATAATTGTACTTGCAGATATCCCTTGTTCTTCTTTTTGTCACTTTCTGATACACCCTAAAAATTTATGAAATTTTCCCATAAACCCGATTGTCTTGCTGAATCTTGAAAAACTTTGAAGACATTCACAGAGAGACTATTGTGGTGCCAAGTTCTCGCCTTGGGAATGCCTTAGCCGAGCTTCAATCACCATCCGTTAAAACAATGAGCAGCAGCAGCCTGGTTGGGCTAACGCAATACCAAAAATCAAAGCTATACCCCCAATAAACATTTATGTTAAAGAACGAATAGAAAGTGATTCGAATTCTAATGTATCTCTAATGTGGAAAGTTAAAAAATGATTCGAGAAACTGTCGAGAATCATAGCATTCTCTAAAAATGGGAACTTAGTTCTCGATATCGAGAAAAAAATTAGATATCTAATCGAATTCTATCTAGTGTTTTTATATTAAATCTTTGTAATATAGTTATGTAACCTGAGTTTTTATTCGAGAATCATTAGAGAACTACATTAAAATTATATTGGAAAATCCAATGTTTCTGTGACGTTAGAGACTGTGTTTGCTGGAGTGACAGTCTTTGACCAGATATAGGTATATAAATGTATGTCGTTCTGGTAACGTACAACGGTTGTTGCTTTTGTAGGAGTCAACTTTCATAGGGGTCATGCCAATTGTTGTCATCAACACCATCCGGCTCGGGGAGCCTAAGGACCGAACAGCGGTGACCACAGAGCTTCGGTTGTCACGAGTCGTTGAGTTGGCAGGGCATGCAAAAAGTGGTTGGTGTAGTGTGGCTCTAACCCGCATGCTGGGCACGTGCTTGCGGACCTAGGCGTCAGAGGTAGCTGTTGAGGCGGCTGCAATAGCCGGATCTTAATTGAACCAGGGTGCACGCGTCTCAGGCGATAATGCCGTTTTCTCACTGTGCAAAAAAATGCAATCGGGGGACCCTAAAGAATAGTTAGTATTCAAAAATGGCAAAATTAAGAATTGTGCTTTTTATAGGAAGTCTCTTGAAGAGAAACAGAGTTTTCCGATCGAAAAATATTGTTTTCAAAAATTCTATACCATTCCCCCGGAACACTTGTTATTTTCCCATGCAAACTGCATGAACAACTTTGAGCGTCCTGTAAATATTTTTCGATTTCAAAAAAAAAAAAGCAGTACTATTATTTTTTAGATTTAGAACAACCCTAAGGGTAGCATTAAAATTCCGACTTTACCGTTGATTTTATAGAATTGTGTGTGTGT
>NW_023458565.1:12332351-12355136 GCF_013731165.1 Rhagoletis pomonella
CTTTGCCTTACAGCCTACTCACCTAGAACTATGCCTTTGGTTTATGAAATGTTCAATGTCACCGCTGACATTGTATATAAATTCCTCGTCAGCAATGCTTAGATTTGTAATATTCGTCAATTTCACTGTTCGTTCCAGTTTATCCAGCTTTAAGGTATTTTGCTAGGCACTTTGCCAGCAAAAAAACTATTTTAAATTATTAAGCAATGAAGTCGTCGTCGTCGCCACTGGCGGCAGTGGCAGTAGAAATGCACAAATTGCCTTCACCTTCAGCTAGACAGCATGCGGCCGTATTTGTTGCGAAGCGCGTATTTCATAGAAATACAAAGGCCGCAGACCATTTGTTCTAAATAAATATCGTTCGTTATCACCGGTCGCACTGAAATAATATTTCTCTCGAACTTTAGTCGATTTCGGGCTTATTTTCTATGAAAAAATTTAATCACAAATAACACAGAATCTACTTATTTTGCAATGTTCTGAATTATTGAAAAACACGAGAATCTGGTTAGAATATTATTTTTTCTGGTTCTTTCATTTCAACTCGGAAGCGAGTACAAGTGTTACCATGCTTCACATTTGATCCCCGAATATATGTAAAATTTGCAAAATAATTTCAAAATTTAGTTACATTCGGTCAATATGACGCTAGTTATTACTATGAGCACATTCTTGATGAATATAAAATAAGTCTTATAGAAATTTCAAAGGAAAAGTCTTAAAATCCTTTTAAAATTTTAATAGTTATGCTACATAAATGTGGTTGGCATCATTACCAGTTGAAGTTGGCTGTGATAAATTCGGTAAAAAGAAAAGAAGCAATTTTCAGCTGTTTTGCGAAGACGGTTGCCAACTCTCGGCATTTACGGAATTTTTGTGGCGTTTTGTCTTTGCGTGGGGTTGAGGATGTTTCTGCATTCTTTGCAAGACGATTTCATATAAGGCGGTGTCAATGGACAATTTCCCTGCAAAAATCGCGACTACTCCATGCATGCGTGTAAAGAGTACTCCCTAAGGACCAAAGAGTACTCCAAAATTAACCACAATTCATAAAAAAAATATGGTCCAATTAACATTGCGATGTCCTAGGGCAGGACCATATACTCCATCCCTGCATTACATCAGAGTAGCACAAAACTACTCCAACATATTAACAATGGGCATTGTTGTTATATTTTTTCGTTTGTACACGCTTTTGTTCTTCACTTCTCAAATGCTTTTTCGAAATTAATAAAAACCAAGACAAAAATTAAAAATTACATGTTGCCTCTGACGGTATTCGAACCCGAACATGCTGGGAGCTAAGAACTAACAGCGAGCATCTCTACACGTTCAGCTACAGCCAGACATGCAAATGTGCTTTCAAATGCTCAACTTCAATCACGTTTCGTTAAAACACGAGCAGTGATCGGATAACAAACAATAAGCTGGCGCAGAGACACGAGTTGGTCCGCTACAGCATGACAGAGGAACACTTTTGTAAGTACTCCAATTTACCACAAATAGACTACATGGTCCAACGATTTTTGCAGGGTTGATTGCTTGTTCTTTCATTCGACTTACATGTATTTTGTTTTTGCTTTTACTGATTTGACAAAACACAAAACTGATTAAACAAAATACAAGTAAACTTTGACAGCTTGACCATAAAAGCAACACGAAAATACATGCACATTTAGTTTTCGTATTGTTGCGACCGCCTTCTATTGATTTTCCTTGCTTCTTTGGTGTAAAGCTGCCTTTATATGAGGCGGTTTTTTGACAGGCGATAATCGCATGCAAAAGTTGACTTGCTCTCTACTTTGAGGCAAGCGATTTTTGAATCACTATTTACACGAGTGATTTTTCCAGAGCAATGTTGAATCGTCTGGAAAATCGTCCCAAGTAAGGCAGCTTAAGTAAACAAATACCGCTAAAACACCCATTGGAGATAGATACATTTCTAATGGATTTAGTTTGAAAAAGTAAAAACCACTAAACTATTGATTTTTCTTCATTATATTATGGCGCGCCAAAACACATGTAAATGCATTACCTGTGGTATTAAACAAAAAATTGTTCTGGGCTGCTTGGCAACACTTATACAAACTAAATAAGTCCTAAACTATATTACAAAAACGATAGGATAAATTACAGATTTTCAACATTTATAAGTTTATGTTGAGTAAAACCCCTTTTATAGCGTATAGCAAAAGAGTAAAGCAAGCCAAGAATTCAAACTGTTTATGATATACGTAAAAAATACAAATAAAACAAGACTTTTGTTAGCATTTTGTAACACCAGACGAAATATAAATCCTACAATTAATGTTCTGCAGCTTTAAGAAACTCCTGATATTGCTCTTCACTCATGAGTTTTTCAATTTCTGCGGGATTGTTAACTGTCAACTTGAAGAGCCAACCTAATAAAAATATTAAATATATTTGATAAGCATTTTTCCCAGATTCTGTAGGCTTATTAACGTATAACACTAACCTTTGTCGTAGCAACTGCTATTAATTAAACCAGGTGTCTCTTCAACAGTGCTATTCTTTTCAGTTACTTTGCCACTAATTGGTGAATACACCTCACTTGCCGCCTTCACGCTTTCCAATGCACCACATTCATCGTGCTGCTGTAGCGCCGTACCTGGCTCCGGCAACTGTGCGAAAACCACATCACCAAGCGCGTCTTGTGCATACTCTGAAATGCCAACTGTGGCCGTTGTTCCCTCCACAGACACCCATTCATGTTTTTCCGTATAGCGACGTGCTGAAATTAAAATAAGTTGCAAATTTATTTGATTTAAAATTGTTTTTGCACAAATTTGGCAACTCTAAATCCTAAACACATCGAAACGACAGTTTGAATGTCACTGGCATATCAGCTGTTTTCGTTGTTATCATCAAAGCAAATGCAGTGATTGTTGCATAAATTTTTAAAACAATTATTTTTCTCACCTGCCGACAAGAAACTGCTCACATTGAAGGCACGCCACTGTTGACAAAATGTGGTGGGCGTCGAGCGTAGTCTCTTTGTAGCTACACTACTAAGCTGCAAGCTAAAACGTCCGAACCTTGTGATTGAAGCCATTCTCCTATAGCTCTATGTTGCTTGCTTTTCCACCAAGTTGAATAGCCGATGCTACCGCTTTTGCCGTCCGGAGCGCTTCACGTCCACTATTATAATGAGCAAAATTACTTATGGCAAGAGAGCTTATCACCGAATTATTGATTCAAATTTGCGGCAACCTCGTGAGCGTCCGGACAGATGGCAAAGGTTATCACTGCCACACAATACAATGCGTATTTAAAGAGCAAATACAATATTTAGTAGCTATATACATTTAATATATATACATCAAAACGAAAAGCGACTCGTGCCAATGAAGGAATTTGGTAAAGCCTACAACTGACAAGCAAAAACTGGCAAATCTAAAAATACCCTTCCTGAAGCAGAGTTTAGGGACGCAAACGATGCATCGATGTTTTTGGAACATCGATAATAACATGAAAATCGATGTGTGGCAATGACGCTTCAGATTTTTTAACATCGCTAAATTGACGATGCATCGATGTTAGTTCCAACGATGTTTAAAAATCGACCCTATTGTGAGAAAATAATTAACTTTTTCTTTAAAATAGCTTGGATGGGATTTTCCAAACTGTGAAACATCGTAAACCATCGATATATCGATTTATCCTGGCGATGTATTTCAGAATCGATGGTAATTTTTCTTACATCTCTAGCAGAGTTGCCAAAGCCGCGTTTCTATTGATACAGAAAAACTAAATGTTTGATACGAAATTTGTATAGGTCTTGAAAGGAGCTATTTTAATCCATTTTTCGTGAAAAGAAATCCTGGTTATCTGCGAAAATTTAAAATAAGAGTGGGAATACCAATTTTTCAAACTTTTACAACGACTTGTGTAGATCAAATCTGGAACTTATTTCCTATCATAAAATCATAAAAAAGTTAATTGTGCAAAGTAAAAGTAAGTAACATGAATATTTTAATAAATTTATAAATTAAGTAGGAAACAAAGATTAATTTATTAAAATATTGATGTTACTTACTTTAAATTAGCCCAATTTATGTATGTCGTAAATTTTATGCTCTCACACTCTAGAATTGTTATATACCCCTACTTTTTCAAAATTTGAAATAGAAAAATGGGAAAAAACAACTTTTCATAGAGATATAGAATTGTTAACAAACAATATTTTTCGATCGGAAAACTGTGCTTCTCTCCAGTAGATTCTCTACAATAATACCCGATTGTTTATTTAAGCATTTTTTCATAGCAACTATAATTTATAAGTCCGCCAAAAACCCCAAAAAATGCAAAGGAGGCACCACTAAAAAATCGTTAGTATAAAAAAAAAGATTAAATAAACAATTGGGTATTATTATGGGAAGTCTCCTGAAGAGAACCAGAGTTTTCCGGTCGAAAAATATTGATTTTCAAGAATTCCATACCATATCTACGAAAAGTTGATTTTCCCCTTATCAAATACATGGAAAACTTTAAACGCTTTGAGCGACCTCTAATTATTTTTTGATTTCAAAATAAAAAAATAGGGTTATATTTTTTCTACTGTCCCGCCAAAAGCGGTATGAATGGTTACCGTAATGATACCCTTATTGTTATACTACAATACACTGAATTTTTTAAATAATTTTTTGAAATAATCATATTTTTTAATTTCAAAGTCCTTTTAAAAAAAACCTGACGTCAGAGAGAAAAACTAAGTACGCAGTTATACAATAACTTAGCCATAGTTTCACGAATATGTCCAGTAAGATAAAATAAATAGCATGTTTAGATAAAATCTATGATAAAAATTTTCCATCCTACCAAAAGATGACCCTTCATTGTCCTCTTTGAACAAAAGCTAAGGAGAAGGCAATGTTATAGAAACGAAAACACAATGCAAAATTTCTACGGAATTTTCTTAGGTTTTTTCGTCGTTCATCTTTTAAGGCGAATTGAACGTTTTAGTTCTGAACGAAACGACGAATCCGCCTTTAAATTTTATAAGACATATTTTTCACTGTGTGGGAAAGAACTACTACAAATAGTACATACATACTTACATATAAACGTGTGACCTATCTTGATAACGAACAACTTGGTCATAATCTCATAATGATCAAATTGAAAATCGCAAAACTATCTCCTCTTTGCAGGGGGCCGCCGTCAATGACTGAATCGGTCTTATCAGCTGGTCTATGAGTATTGCCATGTCATGGCAGTGCATATGTACATACATATAAAACAACAACTGTGGAAATTTTTAATTGCATTTGTTTACAAAAAACAACAAACTGAAATACACACATACCTTTCATGTTGACAATGGCACGTCCAAGATGAGTTTAGAATCTAAACTTTAGATGAATATTTTAGAGATGTGCATGGCATGGAGTAGTGAATGCCGATTATTAAATGTACAAAGTTTTAGAATTAAGTAAAATATAATAATTGAAGACTTTTTATGAGTAGCACTATTTATTCGACGAATCAGTCAAAAAATGATATTTTTGAGCAATTGACCTGTTGAAAAAGTAAAAATCACAAAAAGTAATAATGATTATATTTGATCGAAAAAAAAATAATAAAACTCACAAAACAGCGATTAAATATGATCGACAAAAAAAATGCAAATTTAACGGTCATTCTTGTTTGGAAAATAAGAAAAAGATATTTTTAATGATTTGAATCGATGATCGATTATTTTCGGTCCCAGATTTTTTTGTATTTTTTGAGAAAATTGCAAACTTTAAACGCGTCTCTTGAAAAATACCGTTTTTTGATGATGAGCGGTATAACTTCCTCCAAAACATTTCGAAAATTCAAATAACATGGATCAATATTAGCTCTGATCCAATACTTTTCGTGTAAAATCCTGTAAAAATGTCAAACAGCAAAATTACTCTCTGAAATGAGAGTAAGAAATGAGTAACAACAAAAAACACGGGAACAAAAAAAAAGCATTTTTCCTGTAAAAACGTCAACCCGTGAACGCTTGACACTTTTCAATATTTTACCAGAAGAAAAAGTTCGGGTAAAATCTTGCAACTTCATTCTCTACACAACTCTCCAAAAATAGCTCTCATTTGCAGGATTTTCGGAGGAATTTGGAGTACGGGATCATTTTTTTCCTGTAACTTCCTGCAAGTTCGTGTAAAAACCTGTAAGTTCATGGAGTACTGGATCAGAGCTATTATTTTGCTTCTTTGCGAATTTCTGGGGAAAAATAACCTAGCCGTTTTAATAATCCTCTTTTGGATACGACTTTAAACCGTCAAGAAACTTCAGAGATTGAAAACAATCATATTACTGCGGTGCAAGTTTCCGCCTATTTATTCATACAGCGAAGCTCGAAGCAATGCCTTTCTTGTAGAGAGGGGAGTTCTATCCGGCTTTTTTGAGCATCCAGATACCCAAATACGCGGATATCCGAATACTAGGCTAGTCCCAACCCTACTTTAATGGTAGGTTAAGGGTCGGTTGCTCAATGTCTGATTAGCACAAATCGGAGGTAGAAGCTCTGGTCAAATGGACAGAAACGCTCAGCTCTGAGAGTATTCACCGCGGGTCGTGTTACTGATAACAGATGAAGGCCTTGGAGAGACCAGGTGGAGAAGGCCTTGGCACATCCCTTTGGCGTCAATTGGCAGAACAGAAACGACTGGCGTGCTGTTTTGGACGCGGCCAAAATTAGGCGGTTGAAGTGCCAGTAAAGCGGGAGACTGATACGAAAACAAGAAGTGGCTAACCCTGTTAAATGGATCACTACTTTTAAATCTCCACGATATATAATCTGACTGTTTTAATTGTATTTACAGTAACGCATATTTATTATTCACATGCAATTGTATGAAGAAAAATACATATACATATGTATGTATGTACATTTAATAAATGCTAAAAATAGAATTAATTGTTGTGCATTAATGATTTGCTAAAAAAAAAGTTGCATATAGAGCAGAAGTAAATACTATGTAGGTATTGTAGAAGTTGTGACCGAGTTTGCGTGGATGATAAGAGAGATAAGCAGATTTAGAGAGCGAGTTGCAATGGCGGCGTTCAACTTTAAGTGAATGCTGGGCAGCACGCGATGGATATTTGTATTTATTAAGTATGTATAAATATGTATGTGTGCGTTTTTAAAACTTAAGGAATGAAGCTAACAATGGCACTTATAAATTAATTTAATTTAATTTAATTTAATTGGATGCACACGCAATCACTGGTAACGCCCCGCATCATTGCGCATAGCAACGTTATTTGAACGCGACATCGGTGGAGTGTAGTCGGGCGCTGGGAAAGGTGACATCACTCCTGGAGTTGTAGGAGATGTAGAAATGCCATTCTCTCTAATCGATACTTGCTTGATGAAATTATTATTATTTGCAGTGTTGTTGTTGTTGTTGTTGTTGTTGAATCGCGGTGGTGGATACTGCTGGAAGGAGTCTATATTACGGAAGCGTGCACCCATTTCGGTAATATCAGTAGACATGCGTGCGGCTCGCGCCAAAGCTTCCTCATTCAATTCAACGGTAACGATCGAAGGACTGTCCGGCACAAACGCATCATTCGCATACACTTTTGTGGTGATGCTGTAAGAGAATGAACAAAAAGTGGTAGAAATAAGGAAACGATGTATAACTAAGTTTATATAAAAATACATTAAAAATCGTCGGATGAACCTACGAAAGGCCTCTGGATGACATAAATGTCGAAGTGCTCAAAAGTAGAGCTTGAGATAGAGATGGCCTTTAAGGCATTGAAAAGAACCTTTGAAGGAGCATACAAACGATACATTTTTTCAGACAGCCAAGTATTTAGCACTTATTGGCATCAACAATAACAAATTCTAAGCTAGTCAGCAATAGGGATGGGTAAATTCGATATTCAAAGCTTTAAGATTCGAATTCTAATCGAGTTTTAGCTCCAAATGGCGAATTTTTTAAATCGAAATCTGTGGTGGTAAAATTCGGATAAAATCGAATTTTTTAGAAAAAATCGAATTTCGTCTTTATTTGCAAGAACGTAACTTTTCTTTCTGACTAAATTGGGCATAACTGTATGTGGCACCACATTTGCCTGATGGATGCACGGTTTCGCGAAAGTAATTTAAGTGAAAAATGATTTTTTTTCAGGCAGTTTCCATATTAAAATCAAGTAAAAATATCATGATTCACTTAAATTGCTTTCGTGAAACTGACTATAAGTATTAACTCACAGTGAAATGTATTTACTGATTCAAATAGTTACACATTCCAGTTATATAAATAAATTCATAAAAAATAAATTAGATTTCAGATGCTCTAACCACTGTATCTAATATTACGTTCAAATTCCCTGCCGAAAAGATGAAAGCTATTCTATTTTGTGATATGTTCATTTAAATTGAATTTGATTTCTTAAACAGGTGACACCCTCTTCGTAATAAAGCCTTCTTAAACATGTTTCGTTTGTGGAAGTCCTCTTGAAAATATTTTCGAAACAAATCTTTTTCCAACCTGCCCGTTTGACATCCATATCCTTTTAAAGGAGTGGCATCCCTTTTTTCAATATTTTCAAAATAAAGAGTTCTGAAACATCTTTTGACATAACTTTTGAAGAACTGTTATTTGACTTTCAAACAGGTGGAAACCCTCTTTAAAATGTTTTCAAAATAATTTAATACTTCATTTAATTTATTAATGAAATTTAATTAAACTTTTTAAATAGGTTACAATTCTATTAAAAATATTTTCGTAATAATGCTTTCTTAAATCTCGTTCATTTGGCATCAATATTGTGAAATTTCGTTGAACTTATAACGGAAAGTAGAATTGAACTTTTTAAGCAGGTGACTTTAAATTTCTCGACTGGTGGCAATGTTCGCCAAAAATGTTTCTTAAAACCCCTCTCGCTTTATACCCATATTAAAAGATTTTATCTAAGTTGCTATTTACAACCTTCTTAAAAAAATATTTTCGAAATAAAGCTTTCCTCCGCCTTCTCATTGGGCACCCATATCAAAATATTTCATTTAACTTGTTAACTAAATTGATTTTGATGATTTTGATTTTTAAACATGTGGCAACCACCTTTAAAATGTTTTGGAAATAAAGCTTTCTGAAATCTCTTTCCTTTTTCCTTTAACTTCTTATTTTAATTGAATTTAGCTTTTGAATAGGTGGCAACCCCCTAAAATAACATTTTTGAAATAAATCACTTTCGTTTCACGATCACATTGTTGCGATATTGTATTTAGCTTATTAATTGACTTAAACTTTTTTAACAGGAGGCGACCCCTTTAAAAAATATTTTCGAAATAAATAGTTTTGTGACCCGTTTCGTTTGACACCGACATTGTTCTAATATTTCATTTAACTTATTAACTAATTAATTTTAGATTTTGAAAAAGGTGGCAACTCTCTTCAAAAAATATCACATAATATTATTAGATAAAAACAAAATTTATTAAAATTTGTTAATAATTAAATTTTTAATTTAAAAAATCTGGTCCTAAGGGGCATTCGAAAGTAGACATGGGCGGGACGTCGAGGCGCGCTTTCGCGATTGAATTCTGTATACCCTGAGCTTTGTGCTTCGGTGAAAATGTAAATGGTTTCTTTGGTTGACATTTACGCCGTTTTCTTTTTGAAGAATATTTTTATTGAGAGAACACACAACAACGCAATCAGTTTTCATTTTTATATTTTTTTTGTTGAAAACGCAAAGACTGCCGCAATGGATTTTTGACAATGAATTTGGCTGCCTGGTTTTATATTCTTCGACGGCAACTAAACCCTTTTTCCTAAAACCTGATTTTTTTTCAAATTTATGCCAACAATATTTTTTTTTTAGTTTAATCGAAAAATGCGACTATAGTCCGGTCAAATTAGACCAAAAATAGGAGTGAAGTTACAAAAATTCCCACCCAGCTGAAAATTGGTACAATTGTTCAAAACACCATCATTAATGAAATCAAGAAAGTCCTCATCGATCCGATACCTGGAAAAAAAGGTACTCGGGTTCAAAGGTCACAAAAACGGATTTTTCGCGATTTTCAGCAAAACGGTAAGTTTATCATAAAATTAGTTTAGACAAAAATTGTATATCAGATAATTATCTATAACAAATGTCTAAATACTTTTTGTCCTAAGAACCACCGTTTCCGAGATATAACGATTCAAAAAGTTGGAAGTTCGGGTGTACGTGGCGTATGAGTAACACGCTTTACTGCTCGGTGTTCATACAAAAAATCTTTGCGCATTTCATTTGACCACTCATATTTCGTATTTATCCATCGATTTTCTTCATCAGTAACTTGATTTTTTTTGTAACTGATTTTTGTCTAAACTAATTTGATTATGAACTTACTGTTTCGCTGAAAATCGCGAAAAACCCGTTTTTGTGACCTTTGACCCCGAGTAACTTTTTTTCCAGGTATCGGATCGATGAGGACTTTTTAGATTTCATTTATGATGGTGTTTTGAACAATCCCACCAATTTTTAGCTGGGTGGGAGTTTTTGTAACCTCGAATGTCTAAATTGACCGAACTATTAAAAAATTACAAGTATGGCAAAAGTCGCTCACACGGCGTGTACCTACAGTAAGTACTGTACTTAATATAGAACAGGGACCGTGAATTGCAGTTATTTTTTTCCCACAGTTAAACTTGGCCAGGTATTTTTTGAGTTCGAAATAAATGTCTTTCCAGATAGTAAACAAACCGCTTAACCAAATTAAACAATATTTGTACCGAATGAAAGAGGACTTAAATAACTTTTAAACAGAAATAACGATTGAAGGCTACCACTTCTATTTATATATATATTTTTTTTTTTTCAATTTAATACAAAAGAAATGCATATACCTGACCCAAGGTTTGCTCTGTGGTAAGTAAAATACATTTTTTTTTAATATTTTTCAATATCTGGCTTTCCTCGTTTAAATATTTCAGTTTTAAAGCTATTTTAGTCCTCTTTCAGTTGATACCAAACTTGTTTAATTTGGATAAGCGGTTTGATTATTATCCGGAAAGGACTTTTATTTTCGACTTAAAAATATCTGGCCAAGTTTAGCTGTTGAAAAAAAGTAACTGTTTTTTACGGTCCCTGATATAGAAAGCCCTTACCTAATTTTCTTTCGAAATTCAGCTCTGTCCAAAAGTCAGTAGATTAATCACGAAATACTTACTTGAATCTAAAATCAACTGCTATAGCAAAAAACTCGTTTCTGTGTTTACAAAAAATGTTTAATTAAAAATCGCAGCTGAAGAACTTTAGTTTTTATAAAGTTTTAGAACTACTATGTGAAAACCCAAAAATGTTAGGCCTTTCTATACTAAGGTAACGGTAGAAAAAGGTAGAAAAAGAATCGTGCCTATGAAAACCACACCCGCCCCTGGCATTTACCGGAAATTATTTATTTAGTATTAAATTCATATTTTTTAAATAATGATAAATGTGTAGTCACAAAGTCTCTTCAATGCGTATTACTTTTTTGTGGATTTTTTGAAGATATTTTACTACTTTCAATGGAAACCGACCCATCTATCTATTCTATATGCATATATAATATGCGAAGAGATTTCTTGTCCAGGTCATCAGATCTGCACCGTTCGTCCGATTTACAAAAATGAGGTGTAAAATTAAAGGGCTTGGGCTGTAGATGTGCTTTTCGAAAAGAGTTGCCACCTGTTAAACAATTAAACTCTAATTATTTACTAATCCGTGCCATTATAATCTGCACCGTTTGTTCGATTTTCAAAAGTGGTATCAATTTAAAGGGCTTAGACTGTAGAGTTGCAGCAAGGTTTTAATTTTTCGAAAGGAGCTGCCACCTGTTAAGAAATTAAGCTCAAATTATTAAAAAAGTGAAATAAGTTGGTACAACCGAATTGGTTTTGAAAAGACTTTACACCTCAGCTACGTGTAGTAGGGTTGCCACATGTTTAAAAAATCTAATTCAATTTTAATTAAAATAATTAGGTAAGCGAATAAGGTATCACCATATGGGTGCCAGAAAAAAGAGGTTTAAGAAGGTAATAGTTTGAAATTATTTTGGACGGAGTTGTCACCTGTTTGAAAAGTGAAATGAAACTTATGGAAAATTTGTTGACGTTTTGAATAGTGTTTCAACCTGTTTAAAAAGTTAAACTTAAATTTGGCGTTTTAACGTCATGCGGGTTCACTAGTTTTACCTATTCTTATAACATCTTTAATAACATAGCCATATTTGTTTCATTCGGGACTTTTATTTTAATGGAATGGTCGTTCTAGATTTCTCTCACTTTGGGTTAGGTTAGGTACAGGATATGAGGATCACGCTATTACGCGTGGAAAAATGTTGAATGGCTTTTATTGTTGCCTGTGTTACGGGGTGAAGCCGAGCTAGGAATTTAAAATATTAACTAGCATGTTTTTAAGTCGTTATTTAAGAATTTCTGCATGTGTACATTTGCACACATAAGTAGATACGAGTCCTTGCTCTCAAATATATATGTAAGTATGTAAAAACTCTTTAGTCGCGAAAATGGAAACGGATGAAATAAAGATATGTACGTACCTTTGCTCCTCATAAGCATTGATGGGTGGACGGTCGTTGAGTGTGTCATCCGAAGCCTTGCGCGGCATGAATAAGGTATCCTGGAAGTGATTAAAATAAAGTGCATTAATAAAGTTGTCATGAATTTTAAATTAAATTAATTATTTTTAAAATCAAATTTAATTGAAATAAGAAATTATCAAAATAAAATAAATAAAGTAGAATAGTTTAGAAATGATATCAAATTAAACTAAACATAAAACATGTAAATCGCATTACATTTGCAAAACAATGAACAAGTAAATTTGAGGCGTAGGAATAAAATCATATGAGTTAATCATTTCTTCAAATATGTGTATGTATGTAGATAAAACAAATTTCTTAATGAATAAAAAATAGAAGAATCAAAAAATACAAATTCACCCGTCTCCATTGTTATCGATGAGCTGTCGAAAATACGTGATAATAAAATAAATTTATCGCTAATTAATTTGCGCCAAAGTTAAGGTCTTAATATCATTTGTGCAAACGATCGAAGAAAGTACACCACGTAGACGGCGGGTATTTGGAAACAAAATATTTTTAGGTAGTTAAGTACATATGTATGTACACATACATAGCTATTCAAATGTAGTATGTACATAGTACATATCGTCGTTTAAATTACAAAACCGCATATCAACAAAATGCGAAACCGCGTATGTGAGGTTGCATAAATTATTTTCTGGAGAGTAAAAACACTCATAATTCAAAATAGTTCTCTTTTTTATAAAGCAATCGCATTTCTGGCTAGTATATTTCAGGCCGAATGGATTAGGATTGAGCCAAGAGCTTGTGTGCCAATTTTTGGCAACAAATGTCAATTACGCAGTTTTGTACTTTAAACGACGATATGTATGTATGCATACTATGGTGCATCACTCTCCATACAAAAAAAAGTCGGTACTGATTGATATTCCATCGGAATTATGAAATCTGATAGATATATTTTACGACTTCCGCTAAAATATTTTAGAAAAATATAACAATTTACGCGAGATAGACCGATTTCAAATTACCGCCAAAATAAATAAAATTAGTTGTAAAAAATATTTTTTCCAAAAAATCACCTCAGGTGATAGAAAAGTTTTAACTTGGAAAATTTGCTCGCTTAAATCTTAAAATTTTTCCCGAAATATTTTAGCGGAAATCTTAAAATATAACACATTTTATGATTCCAGTGGAAAAACCGCATTATTATTATTTTTCTTTTTTTGGTGAGGTACTCTAATGAACGTATGTAGTAAGCGTGTATGTACAAATAGAGTGCAAATAAATATGTCTACGAAAAATGTAAATATTTATCATTTAACAAATGTTTTATCAAAGTTTTGTTTTTGTCTTTTCCTTTGTTCATACTTCTTTCAGATAGGCAACCGCTTAATTGTTAGTAATTACCAAAATGTTTTCATAAAAAAAATTCTTAACAAATGACGTCACTAATAATTTTAAAAATGGCAAGACGTTCATAGTTCATGTTCATAGTTGTTATCATAGTGTTATCACACGATATACATAAATATTTTGTGGTCAAAGTACAAGTCTCTCTTTTAAAAAGTTAACTAAATAAATAAGTATTGGACAAGAATTAATTTTTGTCGCATCCAACAAAGGGTTGCAGAGTACCTAGTAACGTTGAAATCGATAAGTTAAAAATAATTTTTGCGTTTGAGCGAAACTGGCGAAAATTGGCAGTTTTTTGCAACAAACATATGGCACCCTTATGGCGTCGTTTCGCACAAACGCACAGCAAAGCAACAAAACAAACGCTAATTTTTGCCGTTCGCATTTTCGCAACAAAGAGTGAACTCTAGTAGTGTTTCGAAAAACGGTTTTATTTACATACATACATATATTTCTAGTCGTACTCACATTGCTGTCTCGATCGGAGACCATGGGCATTACAAGCGCTAGCAGATAACACATTAAACCGAAATTGATAAGCCATAATACGAATCCTTTTAGTGAGATAATCATCAAAGATACAGCAGCTACTGCCGCAGCCACTAACTGAGCTGCTTGTGCATTAACTTCGCCCGCATTTATCGTAGACAAGTTATAATTATAAGCGGCAAGGTTGAATTTACTATAATCAATGCCAAATATTATGCCCAAGCCTAGATCCATCAAGTTGATGCAGAAAATTGTTACGAGCCAGGCGCTTATGACGTGACCACTAGACTTGACGTTGTCTTTTCTCACAACTGAAATAATATACATATTTATATTTTAATTGTATTATGGGGAACTGTTAATGTTAGATAGGCACTTACATATCAACAGCAGCAGCGATGTAATGAACCAACACGCCGCCACGCCTAGGTAAACACAATCCCAAATCAGCACATCTTCTGGTGTTAGTATAGTCTCAACTGATTTGATAATCGTTGTATCGAATTGTTGATAGTCGGCAGGTATGCAGTCGCCTTTGAAGTATAGCGTGTAAAAGGCATATTGTATTACCGATCCAAATGAAAATATCGGATTAATCGGCATATTGCAGGTGTATGCCAAAATTCCCATAATTGTGAGGCCAATCCATATTAGTGACTGAAACTGTAAAGAGAGGACATGTGAGAACGTATGTATGTAAGTTGAGAAAATCGTGCATAACGGGCCTAACTTAGTGTTGTCTTAGGTTTAAAAAAAATGAATGTCGCTCCTTTTTAGGCAGCTGCCACGGCATGGTCTAGAAATTAAGACCCAAGCTAGGACCCAAATTTATGCTACAAATTATGTATGTACATTAGCTTTAGAATTAACTCATAGCATAGACAGATGGAAACGTTAATCTGCATTAACGGCAAAGTTGATCTCATCTTAATTGTACCCTGACAGATGGCAGTAATGCGGATTAAGCGAGGTTGTGGGATCGAATCCTACGCCAGTCATTTTTTATCCTACTAATATTGTAAATGTGAAAGTTTGTGAGTGAGTGTGTATGTTTGTAGCTCTTTTATGCTAGAACGGCTGGACGTATTTCAATAAAATTTGGCACACATATAGGCTATGATAACCTTGATTAACATATAGGATATTTTTTGAAGGGGGTTGCCACTTTTTTCAAAAGTTAAAACCAACTGTTTATCAAAGTTAAATAAATTGTTACAACTATGTAGGTGTCAAACAAAAGCAGTTTAAAAACCATTTATCTTATTATTTTTGGAGAGTGTTACCACTTTTTATAAACATAAAAGCAATTTAATTAACGATTTAAATCAAATAGTTTAGTATGGGCACCAAATGAGAAAGGTTAAGGACAAATATGTTTTGAAATATTTTTAAATAGGGTTGCCACCCGTTAAGAAATTCAAATACAATTCAATTAAAAGGCTAAACGAAAACTTTCTTTCGATAATATTTTTTAAGAGAGTTGCCACCCGTTTAGAAATTTAAACCCGTTTTAATCAAACCTACTAATATTATAAATGTGAAATTTTGTGAGTTAGTGGGTGTATATGTTTGTTGCTTTGTCATGCCAACACGGGTGGACGTATCTTAATGAAATTTGGCTCGCTTATAGGCTATGACCTGCATTAACATATAGGATATTTTTATGAAGGGGGTTGCCACTTTTTCAAAATTAAAACCAACTATTTGTTAAGTTAGATGAGATATTACAACAATGTGGGAGTCAAAAAAAAATGTTCAAAAATAATTTTGAAGAGAGTTTCCAACTTTTTATAGACATAAAATCAGTTTAATTAGCAATTTAAATCAAATATTTTAGTATGGGCTTCAAATGAGAAAGGTTTAAGACAAATATAAATAAATAAAATATATACATGCGGATCAATACTATCGTCAAGTTCTCTTAGTGGCATCTAAATAGTTTAATAAAGGAACAATCTTGATGGGACTTACAGCGCAAATCTGGCAACTGTCTTTCAACTCAACGTAATTGTTCAATTCAATTCTGGAAGCTATCTTTTGAAAACTCTTTTCTGTCTTTCGAAGAACTAATTAAACGATCTGCTAACAAGAAGGACTTCTGTTTGTCCTTTAGCAATAAGTTTTCAAAAAAACTAAATAAAATAAAATATACTCAGTTTTCTTTATAAAACAATTGAAAGAAAATTAAATTAGATAAATATGTAAATAGAATAAGTTTCAAAAAATAAAATGTGAAAAACTAAATATATTTTTCTTTTCAAAACTAAGTCTAAAAATTTAAAGAAAATCAAATAAAAAGATGATTAAACTAAAAAAGGAAAATAAGTTCCTAAAGTAAATGCAACGAAGGAAAAATAATGAAATTTATAAAAATTAAACGTGATTGAAAAAATATTTTTCTTTTTAAAAATTAAAAGTAAATTAAGTAAAAAATAATGAAAAGAAAAAAAATCCAAAAATCAAATGTAATTAAATATATATATGTATGTATATATATTTTTCCTTTTTAAAGTAAAAAAAAAATGTTTCTTTTTCAATCCCAGCAAGACAGGACTGTCTTTATTTACTTAGAAATAGGGGGTTCCAAACGCAACTCTTCCCTAGATTGGAGGTATTCGTCCTGGGTCAAGTATATACTTGGACCTTATAGGAGCTGCCCTCATTGCTATTAGTAGTGCATAACAAAGTCAGCGTCGGGACAATCTAAAACTCTCTAGGTCAGGGATCTCCGACTTTTTCACGGATGCATCGGAAATAGATGGAAGCGTTGATGGTGGGTCTACTACCATGAAATCTACACAAAAATCGAAAAGTTACTTCCATGGACTAACTTGTAGACATACTGCAAATGCAGGAATAACAACTTGGCGAGAAGGGTAAGAAGCGAATGGGGGCACCATTGACATTCCTTTACAGATGTGCCTCATATAAGCTCAACGAACCTTGACGGAAAATAAGACCTCAACAATTGCAAGCTTCTTCTGGCACAGCTGGAAATTAGGCGGCCAAAGAAACTTATTACGCAGGTAAAGGCTCTGCTTTTGAAAGGGAATATGAAAGAAAAGTGCAATTAATCCTTACAGACTCAGTACTTTATACTGGCATGACCATCTTTTTTAATTTTAATCAATTTTTTCAACATTCAAGGCTAAAAGCTCAATAATCCCCACAGGTGTATATAACTGGTTGAGTATTTGTTTAAATTAAAACTATGCTCTTCTATTTTAAGTATCCGACAAATAAAAAATCTAAATATTTTACTTATCGAAGCATGGCATGGCGTACCGGTAATATGTACTTGAATTAATAGTATTAGGTAAATAGTAAGTCGCTTCTTTTGATAACAAAGCAAACTTTAAATGTGTAAGCAAAAAGTAAACAAATATATAATAACAGAGGTATTATACATTTCATATAACTTCTGTGAAATTTTGCAGCGTTTAATTAGAGATAAAAATCTGATTAGCGGAAACGAGTACATACGAAAACGAGGCATGATTCATACTCTTAATAAATGAGATGACTCAATTTTTTCAGCCTTGTCATCTACCAAACATTATTTCATTCCCCCGGGCAATAAGTCTTTTATCAAGCAAAAGGGAAGTACAAAGCGATTCAAATATATTTGCCACGATTATGATTGCACTACGTCAGCTAAGGAACGAATTTCTGTCATACTTTGGCGTTGTGTCTACTTCTGTGTAGTTTTTCATTCTGAAATATAATGCGCGTAATTATATTTAACCACAAACTTTTTAAATTTATATTTACATTTGCAGATAATTATCAGCACAATAGCATAGATATGTATGTATGTAACCACGATCTTAGGTTTTCTTTAAGGACTTTGACATTTAAAAAATATGATTTTTAAGAAATTCAGTGCAGTGTAGGGCAACAATACGAGTATCATATAAAAGAAAAAATTCTGTAGAATTATAACACAATAAATTTTTTGGTGCATAATGACGAATGGGTATGGAAAATGTTCCTTTACAAATTTTGTCCTTAAATATCCCTAAAAATTTGCAATATATTTTTTTTTATTATTGTTTGAAGACTAATATACGACCTCATTATCGAATTTGTACTGCAACCTTTATTGACTTAAAAAGATAAAAGTTATTAAAAACGCATTTTCACTGATTTTTTTAAATAATTTTTGGAATTGATCATATCTTTAAAATTTCAAAGTCCTTTGAATAAAAAAAATCTGACGTAAGAGTGAAAAACTAAAAACGCAGTTTTACTATATTTGGCCCAAAGTTAGTACATCGATTCTTTCGTGTGAAATTTATTTGTTTTTGTCGCACGGTTTAATTATGTCCAAACTATCTGAATTTGTTTTCCTAATATTATTCCTGCAACTTTCTCAATTTTTAACTGATTTTGGACTTTGATAGCTTTCCGAATAGGAAATATCAATGAAAATCGGGCATTATAGTAAACTAATTGAAAACGTCTCGATTTCTGTGATTGGGAATAAAACAACCCATTTTGCCTATATTTCACGCACTTTCATACTCTCCCGGCTGTGCGTGGCCTAAAAGGAAACTTTTTCTTGCCGGGCGATTGAAAATTCACTTTTAGGAGCCAGTCTATCGTATATATATTTGCAATATTTGATAGTAAATTATATATAGGTACATAAGGAAGGGATGTGATACAAATTTAGGTATTTTACTCCACCATGGACCGATGGACCGTGGAGTTATTACGATGGGGACGGTGGGTCGCCAGTGGGAACCACTGTATTAGGGCATTCAATCCCGGAATTCCGGAAACTTTACCAGCTCCACGATCGCAAGATTTTTACTGATTTATTTACATATACAAACCAGCAAGTTTTAGAAGACGAGTGAATACAAGCGCATTTGACATGAAGTAATCCCAATTTTTAATTTGGGTTATGTCCCTCCATATATAGGGACAAAGAGCCAATTTTTTTCCTTGGGGTTTTGTCAATTTTTATAAAGTGCCGTAACACCAATTGCGATAATGTCACGTCTGAGTGTAAAGCATATTTTGCAGCTCTCAATAAAAACAAAAAAACGCACACAAAAACACGCTCAAGAAATGTAAAATAAATTTTCTATCAAAATTACTCAAATCCGTTAGCACCTCTCAAAACAAGTGCTCTTATATTTATGTAAGCTTAAAATATGGGAAAATTTATATATTGAATTTCGCCTCTTCTTTTTATATAAAACATTATTTTAATATTTATTTAGTAAAAATATCTATTGTTATTTTTAAATATAAAACGAAAACCTACCAAAACTCATTTAAAAATACCGAGAGGAAAAAATCTACCAATTTTGATAAGAAGTGTAATTACTAAAGGCGGATCTCCATAGCAGGCGTATAACGTATGCGTGCGTTTGACAGAAAAATTGAATATACAAATTTTTATGGCAGCACCTACATAGCAACGCATGAAAATGTAATAAAATTGTATGAATTTTGATTTCTAAGCGCAAATGTCAAACGCACGCATACGGATACGCATGCTACGGAGGTCCGCCTTCACAAATTGAAAATCATGAGCAAACACTCCAAATAATAATCAATTAATCATAAAAAGCATGTTTCCTGATAAAGCGCGCAAAATAAATTCCTCAGTCCACAAATTTGCCGACAATTTTATCACTAACCAAAGTTCTTTTATAAAACGAGCACATGTGTGTTTAAGAATTTTCGAGTGTGTACTTACAAATGTTTGCAAATATACACATGTGTACGCACTTCCAAAGCGTGCGCGGATACGTGTGTATGTATGTATGTATATGTACATATCTTTTACCTTAACATAGAAAAACCCTATCTAACATTTTTGTTTCTTTCTTGCGCCAATTTTTTTTTTTTAATAAAATTCATGAAATCGATTTAACAAATCTTTTATTTTAAAAATTAGATCTTGTCATAAAAAACCAAAAACGAATATAATACCTTCAGAGGGTAATAATAAACAACACAAATCACTATTATATATATATGTATAAACAATTTTTTTTAAAATACAGATAATTTTTAAAAATATTTGTTTCAACACATTTTGCAATATGACTGCGCAATTATGAAATTTATTATAACTCATATTAATTGATTAATCGCGTAATCCGCTTTTAAGAGCTCGGTGCTAAAAATAAAATAAAAACCTATTATAAGGCTAGATCAGCTATTCCCGCAATTTCTTCAAAATCACCTATAGTGTCTGAATCATTTATATTTCTGTTGTTGTCATATATTTAGCTATTCAACCTTGATAACATACTGTTTGATATAGGAAACGTTTTTCAGCAGAAACTATTAGCCTTCATATAACAGTTTATTCGAACTATTGAATTAAGGCTTTCCAACCTCATCCTATTTCGGCAAGGATTATAATGTGAAGGCTTCTTTACTTATATTTCCAAACATTTTATTGCCTGTTGCGGTTTTCACTCCGTAAGCAATTATCCTAAATTCTTCAGAGTTGGATGGAATTTTATTCCATGGGAAAGTTGAAAGATTTAAATATTCAGTTTCCGCTGCTTTTCTTTCCTTCAAAGTCAAATAGTGAATTGGCAGGTCGCTGAAACTCGCCCTCTTGTGATTCACACGCTTTTCTGGTGGATCAAAGCTTTTTTTAAAGTATTTAATTGACTAGGTAATCGATTCAAAAGTTCTTCGATTAGGGTGATGAAACATTTTTGACAGTCTTTTAATATGCTTCTTAAGTCAAGTTTATGAGGCAGTTCTCTTCTGTAAAATTATCGTGGAAAATTAAGTTTTGTATATTTTTGTAATTGGAAAACAATTTTTTGAAGGGAAAAAGTCGCAAAAAATCGCCAAATAGACGCGAAATCGCCAAATCTGGACACTCTGCATGGCATGTCTATATTAGGGTAACGATATATGTATATCAGAGGGCTGCATGAATTCATTCAAAACGGCTTATGAATTATTCATATACAAAACGAATGAATGATTTTGGCTTAACATTTTTTTTGTTAATTGAGTGAATACCTGTTCTGATATATATATGTGTCGACACAACAATAGGTTTATTCGCGTATTGATAGTTTTTGATGGATCACCTCAAATTCACTTGTTGCTGGGTGAAGTGCTATGGCAATACTAAAATGAATGTAACCGTCAACCGGCTGGGTACAATTTGCTAAACAGTCAATGTTTTGTGATCTACTGACGAAAATGCGGTCATATTATAGCTATAGATATGAAATGAACGAGTTTTGAGCCTAACATATTGACCAACGACCTCTTGGAATATAAAAAGTTAACTATGTATGTATAAAGAAGAAGTGACTGGGAAAGCCACTTTGAGGGTCGGGAATTTGAACCTTTGCAGGGTCAGTGCTGATAAAGTAATATGAAATAGGCTCTAAACGGTTGCGAAAAGGAAATCTTGAGTATTTTAAGGCAGTACCCAGTCAAGACACCCATCAGAATCTCTTAAGATATTACCTTGTTTGCATCTGGAACTGCGATTACCCTACACCGGACGGGAAGACCGGAAAGACTTTACAAATTTGAATGTTGACGGTTTTGCCCACCACTCATTTAAATTTAAATTTTGATACGGATAAAAATACCGAATAGTGATAGTCCTGGAACTATTTAAAAGAATATCATCACTCGATCGTTTTAGCCTTGGTGCATTGCTTACAATGTTCCAAAAGTTTCACTGAATCTCCAAATAAGGAAGACTTGTGCTTCCAGTGCTTTCACACCTTTTCTTTGCTTGAAATACTTACCAATCCGAGTATTCCAGCCCATAGTGCAGCCGTACGCAATGATGGGAATTTTTTTATATGATTTCGGCTGCCTCGATCGCCGTAGCCACCTGCCATTATAACTTGCCACTTATCGCAAACACCAATTGGTCTTAGAACACTTATTCACCTATGCGTATAAAGTACGTTTATTTATGTATGTAGGTATGTATGTATTTTAATGAAGATGCGACGGTACTTAAACGTAAAATTCAAACTAACGTCAACCGAAAAGTAAAAGTACGACCCTTCGATTATTATTCACTTTCAATTTCTTCGTTATTTCGCCCAATAATCACACTAATCACAACCGTGCTTTCCCTAATTGTTGGCACTAAAAAAAGATAAAATATTAAATAAAACTAAAAATTATATAAATTTGGCAATTTTTTTATTCGTTCGTTTCGATTACGCGCGATTCTTTATTCTATATTTGCAGTGTCGGTATTGAGTAACTTGAATGGCTTGACAATATTTATCGCACCGCTTTTTTCATCCGCCCGTTTCCTGTACTATTCTGTTCTACGCAACATACGCCACCCA
>NW_023458565.1:12355536-12366814 GCF_013731165.1 Rhagoletis pomonella
ACAACATAGACTATTTGTACTCATGCATGGGAGAGGCTCTCTAAAAAAAAAAGTTTTAGGCATTGCAAAATATGGGTTGGTTGACAGATTTACTAGGTGCCCACATGTACGTATGTACATGGGTACGTACGTACTTAGCATACTTCTATAGAAATAAAGGGTGTTCTACTCTCAATAAAGAAAGCAAATATCCTGTCAAACCTTTGGTAACCTTAGTCATAGATTCTGCCCCTCTCCTTGCTCCCGTATATAAGGATCAGAAAAGGCATTGCTGTATACAGTAATACACAGTCATACACATACAGGACCTATTTTTGATAGACTCTCTAGTGCTAATTACGTATCCGTACGTACAAAGTTTCTATCAGTTACAGATTTTGAGAAAAACTTGGTCAAAGTGAACAAAAATCGCATTTTTGGCAAAATTTGGGTAGCTCTAGCGAAGAAACAAAATGTCATAGAACCTTTCACTTAGGCTTAAATTAAAACCTGAAATCGGGTCTTGTATGGCTTGAAGGTTTTAATAGCCCAGGAGATCTTCTTCTTTGAGAAAATTTCCTGTATGAAGGGTTTTCTTCCCCGTCTCTGTCCACATACCATTGAGTTTCTGCAGGCAACCCGGGCTGTGCGGGTGGCCCGGAGAGTACTTTCCTAACCCTGCTCCCCTCCGGTGCTAATTCCACGCTGCTGGAGAAGTCTCTACAAAAATTTTTGTTTGCCTTCGGCGGGAATTTGTATAGTCCTTAGATAATAACAATAATAATAATAATAATTATAGATTGAAATTTACACATATGTTAGTGTTTCGCCGAGCTTCACCTCCGACTTGTGGCGTGCGCCTTGATGTTGTCACACAAATGGGGAGAGACCTACAGTTTTACGCCGACTTCGAATGGCGTTGTATTTTTATGAGAAGCTGTTTTTCATGGCAGAAATACACTTGGAGGTTAGCCATTGCCTTCCGAGGGCCAATCGCTGTTAGGAAAACACCTTTTTTCTATATTTATTTTGCGGTAGTGCTTTGACCAGAGCTTGAACATAGGCCCTGCGGAATGGAAACACGCACTGCTTACAACTACACCACAGCGACCGCCGCTTTAGGTTCTGTTTATACGCTTTCCAGTGTTGCTCACTTTTGAAAGCCGTGACTAAATTTAAGGGACTGCTTGATAACTGGGCAAACTCGATTTAACGCCTTGCAGCATGTGCCCGTAAACCGGTCTGCCAGTTCCTCTGGTGTGAACGGAGTAAAGTTTAGGGTAGAAGTTTTTCTAGCTCTTGACTATATATGCAAGTATACACCTAAATGCCAGTCTGTATTTCTAATGTTTCTAATCTTACTTGGTGGTCCTTCTGTTCAGTCTGGCCTATGTCGAATTGGATATATCGGTGATCGGAAAAGAGTGCTCCTGAAGAACCATCCAGTTCGGTATTACCTCCTCCACATCCTCCAAGACCAGAGTGACATCTAGTAGCTCGTGTCGATTTTTGGTGATAAAGGTGGAGTTAATACGGAAGTCGAAATGTGACTCACTCATTTCATTGATGTCGCTGCTTCCCCACGTTGTATGGTGCGCATTTGCATCACCTGCGAAGGTGAGCGCTTCCTGTCCGTTCCCTAATAGCTTTTTGACATACGGCGTCATTAGCCGTTGCCCTCCTGAGTATCGCGATCAAGGACGATCTAATGTAACATACCGGCATTTAGCTACAGCCCTTCTTTTACCCACGTATCGTAGTGAGGTCCCTTGGCTGAGTGCTATTAAAGTCATGTGCATCTAGCCACGTGCATCGTAGGAGGCATAATTTAATCTGTTGTTTCCCGTTTACCCTAGGATTGGCAAGTGCTCCATTATGAAGTAGGGCGTTCTTGAAAAGTTTTCCGATATAGGGCGTTTATGAACTGGCTGCCGAAATAGGTCGATCTTCCACTCAGCCATCGATATGTAGCTCAGTGAGTAGACCACTACCTTTGTAGGTCGGAGTTTCACGGTTCAAATCCCAGTGAGTTCGATGAAGAAGTCTGATGAGAAAGTGTAGTGATCTCTGAAATAACTTCTATCACTGTAAATTCTTGATGTTTTTCGAATTTCGAAAAATTGCTATAGACGTTTTTATTGTTCGCCTACTGAAAGAGAAGGCTAACTCGCTATTGAAAAGGGCCCTTCTAGTTTGTATACTACAGACTCCGGCTCCGATGCTATGGCCAATCTTGGACCCTTCAATATACCTTCTGATGTTTTGTTCCTTCTTTGCTCCAGTTGGTTCCTTTAAGAAAAATTCCTTAAAAATATGTGTTTATGTTTAGTCTCAGAAGATCCAGGTTCACAAATCGTAATCTTTTCTCTGGTTGTATAACCATGAAAGTGGATCGGTGTAGTAGCTTCTTATTACCCAAATATCCCCCTAAAATGAGTAGAGTCTATTTCTTGTTTATAATGTCCAGAGAAGGTAGATCTATGCTGAAGCGCGCCGAGAGCCACTGTTAGTGTTTTTCTCATCGAACCAGTGATGCCCACGCAGGCTACTAAGTCATTTGAGGGTGCTGGACTTGGACTCCATTCACTTCGTTTCTGGTTTCTTCCACGAATCGGACTGTTTACTGTCCTAGGGTAGATTGACCTTTCAGTAAATAGAGATATGTATGTTACAACAAATACTAAAGTGGCTTCCTCTAATAATCTTCCTAGTTATAGTCGAATTTACCGGAACTTTCAGAATATAAACGACCTCGATTAAAGAAATGTTACTTACACTTGGACTACCCTGTATTTATAAGTTCACTATATGGGTATTGTCGTTTAATTTTCGCTCACTTGCACCCTTTTCACCGCTATTAGCCAAGTAGAAACAATTCATAAGGCGGGTGTACATATGTATGTATGCTAGAGTGGTTCGTAAAATATCAACATCTGCATTTTGCAAGAGGAACTCTTTATTTTGTTTTACGTACCCAATAAAGACATTCATGAAAATTTAAAAATTAAAAAAAAAATGTTAGGGGCTTACAAAGGCTTAAAAAAAATTTTAATTTTTTGAAATCGCAAAAATTCTACACAGTTTTGACTTGAAGCATGATAAATTTGCATGTTAGAGAAACTTATTCAGTTAAATTCATAAATTCGCTGGGTTATAGCTGGTCAAAGTCAAAATTTTGTCCAATTTTTAAGATAAAAAAAAAATTTTTTTCAAAAACTTCATTTTTTTGTTAATTTTTAAATTTTCGTGGATGTCTTTATTTTGTACGTAGGACCAAATAACGTAGTGCCTCATGATGTTGCTATTTTTAAATACGACCGTAAAATTTATTATATTTTAAGGCATCCTCCAAAATATTTCTTAAAAATATTAAGATTTACATGGGCTGGACCGATTTGAAAATACCTCCAAAAATGGAGTTTTTTATGAATAAAAATATTTTCTTAAAGAACTTCCTGAAAAATCAAAGGGCAAAACAGATTAAGCTTAAAAAATCTGCATAAAAATATTTAAAAATATTTTCAACGGAATCGTAATAATGAGATTTTTGATGCTGTTTTTTTACTTTTTTCAAAGATTGATTTACGAAAAACTTGAATAACTGGGCCAAAACTATTCTGATCTAGACTTATGGGATCTCAGTAGAAAGATATTTCCCCACTATTTTTATTTCTGTCCAAAAAAAAGTCATTTTTGTCCCAATTTCTTTTTTCAAATACCAACATACATCTTAATTCAACTTTGAATGACGTTCGTTCATCCTACCTATATCTTTCATCCTTTGAATAAGTTTATTAGCCAAGGTAAAAAAGGGGTAAGAAAATACCTTTCCAATCATACCTCACAAGTCTATATCGGAAGAGTTTAGGTTCAGTTATTCAAGTTTTGCTTATACCAATCTTTAAAAAAATTTAAAAAACAGCATCAAAAATCTCATTATTACGATTCCGTTCCAAATTTTTTTAAACTTTTTAAAAATATTTTTATGCAAAATTTTTTCAGCTTAAACCGTTTTGTCATTTGAGGCGATTTTTCCAAAAAAATCTTAAAGAAACTATTTTTATTCATTAAAAGCTCAATTTTTGGAGGTATTTTCAAATCGGTCCAGCTCACGTAAAACTTAATATTTTTCCGAAATATTTTGGTGGACGTCCTAAGAATATAGATTATATGATTTCAATGGAAACACAGTACCGATTTTTTTTTTGTATGGGGAGTGATGCAGTCTAATGTACATACTACATTCAAACGTATGTAGTGGTGGTGGGCTGATGACGCTTATAGAAAATAATTTCTCAGTTGTTATGTTATCAGCGGAATGATGTTATCAGCGGTTATCAGTGCTCTGTGTTGTGGCACCACAATTGTTGTTGACCTTATCGATAAATTATTTTTTTCAATTTACGCGCATATAAATTTAGTACCGAAGAAGAAGTTATACTCACGTTGATATATTTATGTACATACTCATAAAAGCCAGCATCTGTTAAAATATTTGTTATCAGTTAAATTTTCTTTTTCTTTGAGAATCAAAAAAAAAATTCTCTTTGGTGGTTACAAATTTAGAACTCACAAATGTATATCTAATCAAATATCATTTCAATGTCCGAGTAGGTATATTAATTTCTACGGCTTATCGCACATTAAATTATTGCAACTAGAAATTTTCGGGTGAACATTTTTAAACACTCACCTCAGCGCATGGTCAGATGCGTTCTACACATGTAAATACATATATATTTTTTATCAAAAAATACTAGGTAAGTATGTACATATCGAGGGCTTATATTTAATACCCCCTATCTGCAATTTTCACAAAAACTACTTTGTGATGTTAGAACCCATCTGGGACATACCTTAATTTAATAGTAAATTCCTCTGTCCTTAAATTTTTTTTTTGCCATATTGGACCCGCCATTTTGAATTTTTCCAACCTCACCTCTGATTCGTAATAAGCGGTCCGAAGAACCCCAGAGGAAAACGTTTCAAGCGGACCATATCAATTTTAATTTTGTGGCCGCCATATTGCGTTTGCCATTATGAATTTTCAAATCATGCTCTAGGTTCGCAATTAGCAACCTCAAAACTATAAGAACCTGCTGTTACTTTTTCTTTTTTAGTGTTGGGCTCTCCGGTGGCGGAAAAGTTGTAAAGCAAAATCTAATTTACGGTTAGTTTAGACGCCATGTTGAATTTTTCAAAAGGCCACACTTGTTGATGGGGGGACGCCTATGTGAACATTTTAAGACCTTAATCTTTGTAATCCGTCCCATAAATTTTGGCCATCGTACGGTACCGGTTGACGTGGTGGTGAAATAAATTTTTTTTTGCAGTTTTTGTCAATTATTTAAATTAAAAAATGTTGTTTTTTAAAAACCTTTTATATAACAAATGCGGGAAATTACCTTCTCTACAAATTTGTATTTAACCATGTTTTACGAAAAATGCAAAATAAGCTTGCAAATCGCAAAACACCCAAAAAAAACCTAAAATCCAAGATGGCGAAATGTTGCCGTATGAAATTTAGGGGCAAGACTGTGGATCCATGCTGCATCAAAAAATCGCTGTTACAAATTTTTTATTTTCTTCTTACCAATTTATATCTAATTTGACTGGGCTAGTCAAGCGCTATACAAAGCCAGCATTAATATCACCCGTCACAGTTAATTCTTAGGTGTATTTTTATATCAGAATCTCATTTTTGTGAAAAGTGCAGATAGAGGGTATTGAATATAAGCCCTCGATATGTAGATGTACCTATTATAAGAACAACAAACATTCCCAGTAGGAACTTAAAGTACATAATAAGCCTTACCAGCAACTTACTCTTCACTCGGCGGTTCTTAGTAGTACCAGGAGTAGCTCGACGTTCTATAGTATCTTCGGCGTCACATTATTTTACAAGTTCTTTTCGTAAGGCGTACTCGGAAGTGTTCAATTTGGGCTTTATTAATAGATACCAATAGTCCTGATAACAATTTTAGTACTAAAAGCTGAAAGAAAACATGGATTACCACGTAAGGTGCTTACCTACTTTCCCAACTGGGCTGTGTTCTACCTCAGAGTGTGTATGTATGTACATTAGCGTGTGCCCAAAATCCGCTTTTTAAGAATTTTAATTAGTAATAGCAATTCGGACTTAATCCGGATCAACTGCAGTTACTCCCGAGTTGATCCGGATCAACGCTGCCGTCTGTTTGTGCTTTAAGATATTGACCAAAAATCGTCATCTTTCACACAGATTGTGTTTAGAGCATAATGAACCATAGTTTTGATATTATCAATCTAAATTCTAAAAAAGCTGGTTTTCGGTCCACGCTAATGTACATATGTATGTATGTGTGTGTCAATGTCCAAAATTTTTTTGTTATGCTGATACCCATAAATAATTGAGATAACTTAAGGTGAATAGCTTTAAGTTTATTAGTTTATTATTTGGCCTACAAAATGACCGAAATTTTTACTGTTGAATTATATTGCGAAAACAGAAAGGAGTTCAATATTCAAAACGATGTAATAAAATAAAATAAAATGCGATGATATGAAATGAAGTAAAATAAATTAAATTAGCTTTGTTTAACTCGCTTAAAAGTTAGATTCGGCGGTAGTACCTTATGGGACTCACTAAAAGACACAGGGTCCTTTGTGAAATTCCTGGAGGCCATATGCAATTTCTCCCCGAAAACAGCTTGCTACTCAGCAAAAAATATGGAAAGTTCTTATATATGTATGTATCTACTTACTATAGATCAGTAAATAAAGAACTGCTATGAGTTTTTACTCTGCGTCTGCCTAATGCTGTGCAGTGGCGGGGCAGGTGTTGAATTATGTCCTCCTCAACCTCATTCAAACAATTTCTGCAGTAGTCGTTGCAAATGATTCTATCAAACAAATCTCGTTAAAAATTGCGTGGTTATGCGATGTCTTGCCACGTATCTAACTAAATCACGCTATACCTGGACGACATGTAAAAAACCGCGTTTTTGGAGATATTTTGATCCGCCATTTTGAAAAAGAAAACGCAATTCTGAAAAAACATACATGTGCGACAAAAACAAAAAAAATATTTTAGCGCGTCTTTCTTCGCTGTCAGCTACCCAGCCAGCAAAAAAACTGCGAAAATCGATCCGAAAAAGGGAAAAAAGTTGATGAAGTACGAATTTGTGTCCGTTTACCGATTCCATTTCCGGATACTTTGACGATCTGTTTTCCCACTAAAGTGTGCGGCAGAAATGCAGAGAAAAAATTATCAATTGAATAAAAAAAAACAACTTCCTGTTAGCTTTTTTTGCGGGAGTTCGATAAATAGCTAAGTTTTAATTAGCCATGACAAAACTAACTTTAAGTTAGTTGTAAAGTCGTGCAAGAGTCATGCAGACGTTATCGGGAGTTTGTTTTCTTTCCAAGTTTCTATTCAAATATCCTCACAAAAATTACTTTCAATACACTTTCTTTTCTGAACTTCGCAGATTATTTTTCGTATTCAGGACAAATAAGAGGAAGATTGAAATTTTACATTATCAGTTTGAAGTTACCCTGCAGAAAAAAATTATCAATTGATAAAAAATAACCTACTTGTAGTTAGTTTTTTTGCGGAATTTCTATAAAATATATAACTTGTAGTTAGCTACAGAAAGCTAACTTGAAACAAGTGGACAAGTAATGCAGGATTGTTTTCTTTAAACGCGTTTCTATTCAAATATCCTGCACTTCGAAAATATTTTTTCGAATTGGGGACAAATAAAAGGAAGATCGAAATTTCATATTATCGTTTTGAAGTTATGTCTGACGGAGTTCGGATATGGGACCACCTACAGCAGAATATACATATAACCAAATATGAAATGTGATAAAATAAATAAAGTAAATAAATAAATATAAAAAAAACAAAAAAAATATTTTGTTTTTCCTACTGATATTATATGCCTAAAAGTAGTTAGTTACAAGTTAGTTACATCAAATGCAGAGGTAACCACCCGTGACTATTTCGCGGCCATCGCCATAGAAATATAGTTAGCTTTCGTCAAAGAAAATATACAGATAATAGTGACTTATGGCTCCTTCCGAATCAACTTAAAGTTAGCTTATAGTTAGATACATTTCCTGCCGGGATGTTTTACGGTGTTCAAATATGGGACCACCCACAGTAGAACATGTAAACAAATATGAAATGTAATCAAATAAAGTAATTAAAAAAAAATAAAAATAAAAAAGTAAAAAACAAAAAAATATTTTGTTTTTCTTATTGATATTTTATGTTCAAAAGTAGTTACCTACAAGGTAGTTGACATCTAATGCAGAGGAAACCAGTTCTCACTATTTTGCGACCATCGCCCTTCACAAGTAGTTAGTTACGGCCAAAGGAAATAGTTAATAAATAGTTACCACAAGTCGGATGCTAGTTAGTTAATAGTTAGCTACAAGCTAGTACCATTTTCCGCAGGGTATGTACAGACAAGTACCGAAAATGGTTTGTGAAACGGATACTTTTTTGGCTGATTTTCTGAAATTAGTCTGATTGATATTTTCGATCAATACGCTTTCCTTGTGCACGTCACAGATACTTTTTCATGGTTCAAAAAAAAATAAAATTAAGGAAGCCGCCTGTTGGAATTCGAACCCGGCACCTTCTGGAGGCTAACAAATAGCGGCACGCTCCTCCGCACAAATGTTTAGCTTGAACAAGTGAAATACAATTATTGCTTTCAAACAACATCTTTTTCGAACGTTTTGCGGATACGAAAATAAATGACAACTACCGGCAAAATTTACGTTTCTCTGCTGGCTGGGTAGTATGTTAAGAGTTTTTCTTATGCGTATTGTTTCGCGGTCAACTTTTGAGCTCGCGCCTTTATTCGCGTCTAGTGACGACATTATTAATTCTAAAAATGATTTTAAAAATTCAGTGCAATGTAGTAGAGTCCGACCGATTGTTCGTCTTCGGCTTCGGTTTGCCGATTAATTGGCAATATTTTCATATTCGGCTGATTGTTCAACTTCCGAAGTTTTTGCCGAAACCGAACCTTTTTGCTATCTAGATTTTTTGAACAGGTATTATAATTTAAAAGTATACATTTATTGTGAATACCCGTTAAAAAAAAAAGTTGTATTGCAACTTTTTTTAAATCAGCTGTCAGCTGAGAACTTCGGAATTTAAAATTGTGATTAAGGAGTACACATACATATAAACGAGTTCTTAGAGCTGCTGATGTTTTTAACCGACTTCCAAAAAAGGAGGAGGTTATCAGTTCGTCGGAATCTTTTTTTTTTTTTTTTTATGTATGTTACCGCATAACTTTGGACCACGTCAACCGGTTTTTTTTTTGCTAAAAATTACTTGTTCAATATTGGAATACTATCTCCTTAGAGTTACTTCCCCGTAGCGAATGTCATGCATTAGTCACTTTAGGGTCTTGTACGCAAAAGTTACGTCTTAAATGACTTTGGGCTCCGTTTGTATGGAAGTCGTTCATGACTTTTTTATATAAATGGTAATTTCGTCGTTGATGTCATCTGCATGACTTGGTCATGTAGTGATCATTAATGACATTCATGCGACAGTATCTTGCAATGGACTTTTTATAAGTGACCGCTGCAAGACATTGTCTGTTATAAGTCCTTGAAGGAGTACACCTGCATGACACTGTCATCAGTATCATTGTCAGCTATATGTCGTTTAGGATTCACAGCAATTGCGACGATGTCACTAAATCCTCATTAGTGACGATGTCACCGGTGACCATTTTCGCTACTGGGTTAAAGCAGCTGCTGAAAATTATGTTTCTACTCCACCCACCAGCGGTCACAGAACACACTCACTTGGCGAGAACGTAAACAAATTGATGAATTTAAGTGACAACAGCAGGGCGACCGCTCTGGCTGACTAGTTAGAGGTGCGTACTAAGGATCTGGTCCGTACAACTTCTATATTAAAAAAAAAAACAGCGCCCCTCGGCAGGCAATGACAAACCTCCGAGTGTATTTTTGCAATGAAAAAGCTTCTAATAAAATTCATTTGGCTTCCGAAGCGGCGTAAAACTGTGGGTCCTTCCATTAGTGTTACAACACCAAGACGCGCACCACAAATTAGAGGTGAAGCTCAACCAAACGCTTGGCAAAAGTGTAAGCGTCAAAATATTATTTTTATATTATTAAAGTTCATATAAACAAATATATTTGATACATAAAAATGACTTTGCACAGAAACTGAACTGTGACTCCAATTATTTTAAGAAAAAATGCATTTTTTGTTAATACACAAGAGATAAATACGTTTCTATGTATTTTATAGTTTATGTACATTTAAAAAGGCAAGATGGAGCTTATTCTTTGCCAAAATCGATTTACTTAACTTTAAAGTAAATTATCGGCTTCGGCTTCGGTAATCGACCGAATGTTAGATCAAAACCGAACGTTCTGTTCGGCTTCGGCCAAAAAATCTTCCTTCGGTGGGACTCTACAAAGTATAATAAAAATATGAGCACCAAATGAAAGAGAAAATTCTGTAGAATTAAAAAAATAACTAAAATAAAAAAAAAAATTCCAAAATTTTTTTTTAACCTTATAAAGTTAGAAGAACGAAATTCCCAAATAATTTATCACATCGCACACCTAGAACTAATGTGGGCTAACTCAAAACCCAGATCGGAAATATAACTGCTTGTGGATCGTACAGATTCAACGCAATAAGTACAAAAACAGGTATAACAGCAGTTTTTTAGTTATTTTATTCAATCATGAAAAACTAATAAATATTTGCATTCATTGGAAATAAGTCCTACGTATTGATTTATGCAACAAAATGATGTTATTTTTTTTTTTCTTTTTTTAGTTGATCGCATTTTAGATCTTAATACAAATAACGCAACGCAAATTTTTATTGATTTACATTGGAGATATGTACCTAAATATTTTCATTTCAGTATTTTCACTTACCCTTTAGCTTTTAGTGACCTTAACGAAAACCTAAACTTATTTTTTTGTTAGTAGATTTTTCTGACAAAGAGGAGGTTATCAGTTCGTCGGAATATTTTTTTTTTTTTTTTTTATGTATGTTACCGCATAACTTTGCACCACATCAACCGATTTCAATAATTTCAATTTTGCAACGGAAAGGTAGTGTCTCAGAGGTAGTCCCATACTAATTTGGTTTAGATCCGATCATTGGATCATGAAATATATAGATATATATTTTTTTTGTTTAAGTCGGTTTTTTTTTCTAAAAATTACTTGTTTTACTTTTAGCATTAAAGCTAACAATAACAAACAAATTGGCAATTATCAATAAAGTCAAAAAAAA
>NW_023458565.1:12376814-12408776 GCF_013731165.1 Rhagoletis pomonella
GGATACATTATTTTTCCTCAGTTGTTTTTGTTCAATATTTCGTACAAGTAAAGCCAAATCTCCCGACACAAAGCCTTGTGTGCGTTTTGCAACCAAATCCAAAAGTTCTGCATCGATTTTCGCATGATTAAAAAACATTATTTTCTGACTGTTTTCAAACATTGCTTCGAACAACCTTCTACGCGCTTGTTCGTTCGGCCAATCAATAGTGATTTCATGTTGAAAACGTCCTGGACGACGTGCGCTACCATTTATAGCGCATGGGTCAGATGTGGTAGCAATACAAAAAATGCCAGCACGAGTATTATGGAGGTCATCTAGTAATTTAAGCAATTGCGCGCAGATTCTGTTTGAATTTGCAGCATCTGCGGTGGTCGTACGATTGTTTGGCGCAGGACACAGAAGTTCAAGATTTTCTATGATGATAACCGTAGGATCTGAAAAATTAAATTTTGATATTTCAGTTACATTTTATAGTCATATGATTGTAAGTCAGATGTGTACGTTATATTTTACATACCCTTAGGCTTTAGATTGCTTTGTAAGTGTAATGCATTATCGAACATTTTACGTAATGATGCTTCGGTCTCACCAGCATATTGTTGTAAATCTGTGCCAATATGAAAGCAATTAAAATTGTACTTGACCAAAAATGCATTTACCAGCGATGTTTTCCCACAACCAGGCGGTCCGCAGAGTAGTACGTTTAATTGAGGCTTAATACCATTCGTATTTTTTTGATTATTTCCTAGCTTCGAAGCAGCAACTAAATCCTCCAGTTCATTCCAGGCTAACTCATAACCATGTTTGAAAAATGGTGGTGGGCCATATACATTCGGTTTTGTGCCAATATGAAAATCTCTAATATGAACTTTAGTGTTACTATCCAACTGGAAAATTGCATTTTCATCTGCATTAGAACAAGAATCAATGTAGATGGCAGATATACCCAATCGTGCAGCGTCTGCAGTGCGAACAGCACATCCCACCGACAAGTATAGCGAAGCTAAGATCTGCTTTGCGGTTATGGATAATATATTTGGAAGCGATTTACGAAGACGGCTGTTGAAAAAGTTCGCCGTTAGTTCCAGCGAGATCTCAACGTGTTCTATACAATACGTTTTAATTGATATTATGTTTATTAATCTGTCCTCGATTTCTACACTGACAAACGTGCCTACAATATTGTCCATGTAACAACATTTCGCTTCGATATCACGCGGGTAAACCTGACATATTGAAAACCCGTGGGTACTCCTTTTTGCCACTGTGCATTTCACCCAATCCCCTGGATGGAAACCGCTTGCTTTAAATATTTCTTTGGGAAGTAAACACTTTTGATAAACATTGTTCTCTATTAACTCTAGCGGTAGCGTGCATAAATTGAGGCTGGTATTAGATTGCATTTGTATCTGAGCTTCGGTGTACTTAAAAAATTTCCCAATTGAAAACGTTGTTCTTTTTCGTATCATGCGTTGCTCAACGAGGAAAACAAAATGTTTTGTTTACATTCGTAATGTCAGAAACACCTGTTAACAGTGTTGCCAAATGTCAATCTCCTGATACAAACTTCGAATCATGACGAGACACTTCAAATATTTAGACGCAAGTGCTGCGCTGGCGCTTTATTTAAAGGCGTCAAATTGTATCCTATTGCAACCCTGGTTTACATAAGGGAGATAGCTAGCTTCGCGTCATCTTTCTTTTCACTCGTCCACCATTGCTGAGTTTGTCAAAGAAAGAAGAAAATTATCCATCGTTCTTGAGGTATATGCAAATTTTATTCCACGTCGAATTGTGAAAATCAATAAATAAAATATTAAATAATTGCACAAATTCTTCATAAAACTTTACTTTTGCAGTTCTTCGTACATAACATATAAAAAGAGGTAAGAAAATGCAGTAATTTCAATTGCACAGCCGTGAAAAAGACGGCTGAGTTTCTAATTTTCATTTTTCTTTTCCCCGCATTCGTGTTGCGTATAGTCACAGAAACCCAGCCATTGACTTCAGCATAAGCGCTGGCAGAGCAAACCAAGGAAAACAAATGAAAATTATGGCTGACTTGGACGCAGTGCACCTGGGCTTGGATGAAAATGAAGCAGATATTGCCGAGGAACTGCAAGATTTCGATGACTCCTTCGATACGCGGAGTGAGGCGTCTGAATCAGGTTCGGAGTCGTCGGACTCCCAGCCAAGTATTAGTTCAGTTAGCTCGGTAGCGTCGTCTGTCGCTGACAAGCGCAAGACCAAGATAAAGAAGAAAGTAATTAAGGAAAGTGAAAAGAAAGTAGGTACGAAGCGTTCTTCGTCGCCAGGTGGCGGAGCAATGAATGGCAAGAATATTGCGAGTGGTGGGAAGAAAAAACGAAGTACCGCAGATGCGTCGCATAAAGATGCCGAATCATCAGGTAAAGCTGCAGAAAGTAAAGCTAGTAGCAGCAAAGAGAAGAAGCTTCAGAAAAAGGCAAGCAGCAGTGCAAGCAAAAACTCTTCCGCTACAGCAGCCAACAGCAATGGCCCGGCAAATACAAGCAGTGGTTCAATATCAGCTCATGCAAACACCAGCGGCAATAAGAGCGAGGCTAGCGATGCTGAAGACAAGACAACATCGAAGACACCTTTCGATAGTGATTCAGAATCGGAAGATTCCGATTCAGCAGCAAATATAAAACGTAATGGACGAAAGGCGATCTCTAAGAGCGCTTCACCAGAAAAGAAGACACAAGGTGGAACTAATGCTAGTGGAAAATCTTACGATTATATGACTAAACTGAACTACTTATTCCGTGGTACTCACTTCTTCCTAATTAAATCAAATAATGCAGATAATGTGGCCATTGCAAAATCCAAAAATGTATGGGCCACATTACCCCAAAATGAAGCAAATCTTAATCAGGCATTCAAGGAGTCGCGCAATGTTTTGCTAATCTTCTCCGTCAACGAGAGTGGTGAGTCATATTTCTGGTTTTACGTTTATTGTTAATATATTTTTCTTGAGTTTTGTTGTTAATATTTGCATACATATAGGTATACATATGCATGTATGTTCGTTGCATGTAATGACATACATGTACATATAGCGAAGTCTGTCAAAGTCATTGAACCGGCTTGCACTATGCAATGATCTTTAAATCGGTATTCTGCGATAGACAGTAGAGAAAAAATAATTTGTGTTTATAATTTTATCTACAAAATATATAAGTACAATATACTAAAATATTTTTTCTTTATACTTAGGCAAATTTGCCGGGTTTGCTCGCATGAGTGCACAATCGCGGCGGGACCTTTCGCATCCTGCTTGGGTATTACCACCTAGTATTTCACCTAAGGCCTTGGGCGGTATAATTGAGCTCGATTGGATTTGCCGCAAGGAGCTTTCATTCAACTGCACTTCACATCTGTACAATACTTGGAATGAAAGCAAGCCGGTGAAAATTGGGCGTGATGGTCAGGAAATTGAACCTAAAGTCGGTTCGGAACTGTGTCGTTTGTTCCCAGAAGATGAAAAAATCGAAATGACGCCCATATTACGAAAATCCAAAGAGACTGCTAAAATGATGCGTGAGAAGGGTATACGTGTTTCCTATCGTCCACCGCGAAGCTTATCGTCACGTGGCAGCCGTGGTGGAGGTGGTGGCAGCAGAGCTTACTCGGGCTTTCATCAAGGGGATCGTCGTGCTGGTGGTGGTGGTGGTGGCGGTGGTCCAATGCGACACCGCCGAACATTTAGCTCAGGGCCACATCGTCCTTACAAACTACCACCTATTGGAATGCCACCTGGAGGTGGTTTTAAACGCTCTTCTTCGCCATATCGTAGCGGTGGAGGCCTTCACCCAGGCGGTGGTGGGGGCTCACGCGCAGGTGGCGGCGATGCAGGCTTGCCATCATGGGATCGTTACATGAATTCTGCCGAAGCATATATGGTGGATTACATGCGTTCCATGCATGGACAGCTTCCACCGTTGCCATTCGTTCCACCTTTTGCGCAACTTCCACTCTCTGCTTCCGGTTCAGGCGCTTTACCACCGCCCGGACCACCGTCGATGTATGATCAGCTACCGCCACCAGTGCGTTACTACGATGGACCACCACTGCCCGATTACCCGCCGCCTCAACCGATCAGGCCTCCACCGCCTGGTTTTGACAAAGCACCATCTTATGAGGATTTCGCAGCTTGGAAGAATGCAGGCCTACCAACGTTACCAGAGGGCATGCCGCCAGGCTTTCCAAGCTTTGGAAGTAGCGCTGGAGCATCATCACCCAACGGTGGAAGCACTGGTATTGGGGGCTCAAGCTCTACAGCAGGTGGTGGCAGTTTTTTCAAGTTCCGCCAACAATATGGGCGCAGGCACAAATAACAACGGTGCCAACAGTTTTCGCAGCAGCAGTCAACGAACTAACAATTCAAATATGATGCGTCCACGTGAAAGAGCCGGCGTCCGGGAATATCGTGGACCCAGCGGCGGCATAAGTGGCGGCTCAGGTTCCCGTAGCGCTGGTAATGATAGACATTTCCGCGCAGGTGGTGGCAGTAGCGCCGGTGCTCGTAATTATCGCGATGGCAGACGCTAAGACAGCGATGTGAAAATAAATTAAATATTAAAATACACAAATAAAGGTGTATAGTGCAGCATATGCAGTCCAGACGACTGCGTTGCAAGCCTCCTCCCACTGTGTATGAGAAGCAAATCAAACAAAGCTCGTAAGATTGAAGGTTTAAAGCCAAGTGTAAAAGAAAAAAAAGAGTGCGTAAAGATAACTGAATATTATATGATGAACAAATATCCTAAAAAGTAACCGCTTAAAAAGCACGCTGTAACCTCTTCGTGTTCGAACTTTGCAATTGAGAAAAAAAAAATGTGGTGTGAGAAAACGCGTGAGTAGATATATTTTATTCAATGTGTGGCAACTAAAATCTTAAATGGTATTTTCTTCAACTCCACCTCGATATTGGAAGTGTTTACAATTTTGGGCAAATAATTAAAAATTCATAATGGGGGATAAGTGTTCCCTCGTAAAAAAGTGTTACAATATCCTAATCCTCCAAACAAAAACCAATTGTTGTAAACATCGAACGAAGCATAGAAATGGCGTATATGTTTATCCATGTTAATATTAGACGAAACATCAATTTCCAGGATTAAGTCAACATCAAAAATTAAGACTTCAATTTATAATTGGGACTACAAGCACAGGGACTTAAATACTTGAACTTATTTTTTAAGAAACACGTCTTTGACTTCTGGTACCCTTTTCGTCTTTCTATCTCGAATGTTAAGCTTGTTGAGAAATTAAAAAGATAAAGCTACGCACACATAGATACTAAGAAAGTAAAGTCCTTTCTTGTTCAAATTCTGTTTTTGACATTTGTTTTATAAAATATCGACTTGCAGTCCCAAATTATACAAATGTATTACTTCAGTTTTTCGTTGCATCAATTACACATAAAAAGATGAATGACTAAAGTTAATTTTAAAAGTAGTACTACATACTTACATTATTAAATTATAATTACACTGCGTCGCGCGTATGCAGCGTTATCATGGTAGAAGGAATGAAAGTTGACAAACTCTTTCGATTATAAATACATGCATATACCTACATACATATATAATTTTAAATAATAGTTAATAATTATACGTATCGTAAAATATAAAAACCAACACATATGTGAACTTTATTTGCTAAACGAAGGCGGAGAGGTTGCAATAAATAATGTTTTCCCTCTTAGAGGGAAACATACGAACTGTTGTGAAAATATGGACTGTTTTGACCGGTTTAATAAAAAGACGCTTACCCAGCTTCCATTCCTCTTGAAATTGTCTGAATTATCAGCTTTCCCCAAAAAAAAAAAGAAAGAAAAAAGAATTATAATGAGTGCTCAATCAAGATAAATCATTGCATTAAACTCAATGAAAATTTATAGAAAAAAGAAGCAAAGTGTGTGCAGTGTATTAAATCCAAGCAATCAACAAGATATACAAAGATGACAAAAATTCAGCAAGAAAATCCTTAAAGTGGCAAAAAAGTGTTTGTGTTGAGAAAATTATCAATATGTTGCCATTTAAACCTTGTTCTGCTGAAGGCATTTCCGGATTTTAAAAATCTGTTGGGACTTCACCATTCAAAAAACTATCCTCTTCTTCAAATTTAATTGAAGGAGTTAATCACACCCCCTGAACTTACCAATAAGAACATTTTCGCTTGTGTTTAAACAACATAAAAAATGGACTGCTCAAAATGATGATTATACGAAAAATTTCGTATGCTATTTCACCAGTGCATCAGTTTGACTTTTGGGATTCGAGCTTAAGCGCTCTTGAGTCCCATATAGTTCTCGCATTGCTTTCAGCACATACCGCACCATAAACCATAAAGCCTAAGAAATCTATTTATGCTTTCTAATTAAATTAATTCTTGTCTTTCAGACCTTGCTGACTTCTTATGGAAATAGCTGTTTGACATTTAGCACTCGTGTATCCTGCATTGTGCAGCAAAGATTCGAAATGAACGTCAACTATGAATGTACATTTGCAAATGGGACGGAATATTTCGTAGCTGGATGTCTGAGGTAAACTGTATTTGTTCTAGTGTTGGTAAACTATTGCTGCGGAATCTTCGCACAACTCTTGAGAAAATGACACTAGCAGCATCCTTAACCAAGAAGGCTGTTTAGAGGGAAGCCCAAATTTTACTTTTGCAATGGGCAGTTACAGGGGCAGAACTCAGCGTTATGATTAAAACATTCCGTTAGACTACCGAAAATTCGCAGGTAAACCGACATAAGTGGAAAAGGTGGGAAGAGCATTTGATGAACAACCTCGCCTCTGGTGGGTGTAAGTTTGCGAAAACGCTGAAATCGCGAAACGCGATGATGAAAAAACCTGAGCTATTCTGGGTAGCAGTTCACACTGCGTTCTTTGGTGGATCAACCCAGACGTCGAGTGACTAGAAGATAGCACAACATCGGAAAGCCTAGTGCGTTCCTACCTTTCTCAATCGATTAAGTTCATGTGGCCATAGGGAAGGCCCGACGAACTATGGGGGTAGATACTGTTAACACTTTGGTTTTGGGGTGAGAATAAGTGTAAAAACACTTAAAACTTGCCCATACTTTGTCTGCAACCTACAGCTATTCCCGTACCTTAGGTGCAACCTGACCCTCGCCACGCAACAACATGGCTTCCGTAAAGTAAACAACACCATTATTTCATAGTAGCGTTGGAATGTCAAAATATTCGACACTTGCACTCCCAAAGGGCTTAAAATGTCGAGAGTACTTTTTGGAGATCAAACCTTGAAACCTAGAATTATTAAGCAAGGGCCCGTCAGGGTGAAACCTTTTCTTATTACTGTTTAACTTCTACACCCACAAGATTGCTCACCCGCCATAGAGTTTCAGTGATCTCACGACTTCTCGGTATTGGCATCCAGCAATGAAATTGATGACTTGTGTTTGTCTTTTATTCACTTATCCTGCCCGCTGCAAAATTCACAAAGACGGATAATAAAAAGTGGTTGCATACTGTAAGGAACTTGCTGGAACAGGACACCGCATAGATACATCATGAACGAGATCCAGATTTACGTCGCACAACCACCTGCTCAATAATGGGTTGAATATTGTAGCAGGCTAAACTTGTACTTATCCAGGATCTACTCCCCTATATCCAATATATGTCCGGTTTTTAGCCTTCACAAGACAGACACTACTCTTCTATTGCCCACTCAGCTAAAAACCTTTTAACTTTGATCCGACTCTGTAGAAAGAGCACGTCAGCCAAGGACAATCACTCCTTTACTCGATTGTAATTGGAGACAACGTATTGCCGATATTCTTCTGCCATACGTGTATGTTTCCTCCATCTATATTATCTTGATGGGCAAGTATTCAGGATATAATGAATTAGAGGTGTAAAATATTCATAAATTTCGACCGGTAGTTATAAAGAAAACCGCATTCAAACACCTCAAAGCTTGTTCTTCCACTAAGGGCCGGTTACTCAATGTCTGATTAGCATTAATCGGAGGTAGAAGCTCCGGTTAAATACAACGACTGCTTTATCGATCACATGGTATATTCATGATGTCGATAACGATGTTTAACCGGCTGGTAGTGATAACCAGACATTGAACAACAATTAGGGCCGGTTGTTCAATGTCTGATTAGCACAAATCGGAGGTAGAAGCTCCAGCTTAGCACAACTACTGCTTTATCGATCACATGTTACATGCATGATGTCGAAATCGTCGATAGTGTAGTGGTAGTGATAACCAGACATTGAACAACCGGCCCTTAGGGCTGTTTTATGTTACCATAGCAACACTATAACCATTAAGGGCCGGTTGTTCAATGTATGATTAGCACAAATCGGAGGTAGAAGCTCCTGTTAGATACAACGACTGCTTTATCTATCACTTGTTATATACATGATGTCGAAATCGTCGATAATGATGTTTAACCGGCAAGTAGTGATAACCAGACATTGAACAACCGGCCCTAAGGGTCCGTTACTCAATGCCTGGTTAACACTAATCTGCGGTTAAACATCATTATCGACGTCTTTGACTCCATGCATATAACACGGTTTCGATAAGGTCGATAACGATGTTTAACCGCAGATTAGTGGTAACCAGACATTGAGTAACCGGCCCTAAGAAGTTCAATTTCCTTTTGTTCTTTTTTTTTACCTCCCTATTATTAGCTCGGGATGTAACTATGTAATATTGATGCGCCTAAAAGATGCAGCGATTTCTATTCTCAAGTTACATACCTGATGACAGTATGAATGGAAATTAGGGAGGATTTAGTTTTTTAAACAATAATTTTCTAATTGCATTGCTTATTCATTCCCAATTAAAAAAAAAAAAATGTATATATTTTACAATATAGACCGCTTAGAGTTAGGAAAACTCCAACGGTTTCCAACACTAGGCATATCACAGTATAAACAGATTTCTAGCTACAAGCATCACTTATCAATGACCATGTCTAACACTTTAATTAGGAATATTACTGCCATTGGAGGACGTGAAGTTATTACTGACTAATTCTAAACGGCAATCGATTTTTCTAAAGAAAGTTTTATAACAGGCGCCAAGTACTAACTGTTTACAAAAACGTTTGGACTGACTGCTAGAACAGACAAATTCTTTTCCCCAATGTCTTTTCAGCGGCCGTATCTTGACCGAGGTTGTGATAGATGATGGACTAGCAATGGACAACATGCATTTCAAATCAATTTTTTTTCCTAAATAAAGGCATTTATTTTCCTATACACAAATAAATCTTGTTTTTTAATAAAGTTATTTTGAAGTTGCATTTTAGTATTAATAGCAAAAATAGTTCAAATACAGTCTAAAATTATTCGCTTTTATCATGCTTTTTTGATGTTATCTCTGCAGCAGTTTCTTCTAAATCGCTGTCATCGGAACTGGTAAAGCCCTCGACTTGCAATTTAGTTTTTGGTGAGGGTACCCGCGGGCATGTAGCTACAGATGATGTGCTAGGTAGATCAGCCGAGGAACTGTTTGCATTCACGTTTGTTGAAGGGCCATCATTACTGCTACGTGGATCTAAGAAAAGCATACATTAAATAATATAAAAAACTTAAACATTCACATTTAACTATTTTATTGGGCTTGAGGCCGCCAATAAAATTGTTGAATATAAATTTTTTCTTAATATAGGTGAGCAATACGCCTTAATATTAGCTACATACCTTCGATTATGGTAACATAATTACGCTCTTGGTGTTTTGTTAAAAAAAATGTGGTACCATAAAATAAGATTGGCAGGATCGCTATAAATCCGCACACAACGAGAAAAAGCATATAATCAAACTCGCGATGACAGCACTTTAAATCCTTAGACCAGTGAGCTCTTGTCCGGTTCATCTGAACAAGCCAATAAATTCATATAACCAGCAATGTTTAAAAATTCTGAACGGGAAAACTCACCGCATCTTGCATGTCAAAGCAAATTTTTCCATTATTCTTTTTATCCAAAGAAATATAAAAACCATTCAAATCTAGATATTCTAGCAGGCAAGCTGAGCATTCTTCTCCTTTGTGCTCCCTGAGACAATCTTCAAAGTCCCGTTTTTTCAAATCGAATACATACGAATGGTTATTGGAGTAACAGTCTGTATATGCGTTTAGAAAAATATATGCATAATTAATTGAACACAATTAGGGTGTTGAAGGATTTAGTCCAAAGTCGTTCCCGTACGCCACGTCCACATAAGGTTTATTAAAGGCGAAAACAGCTGTTCCTATAAAACCTCCAAATCCTGGAGTACGGGAACAGGCTAAATATAAATAATCCTATTTGCACTTGCCATCACAGTAAGCTTTCGTCCACAATCCGACAAGTATAGATTGTGTTGTAGACACGATGTTGATGCGATCCTTATCAAAATATATATCCGTACAATTCTTTTCATTTCGCAGGGCCATGTAAGACAAATGCATATCGGTAAAAGGCTCTTCGCAACCTACACAAAGGCTTACGGGCACCGAATGCTTTGTTGAACATTGAACGAATACGCTTTGATTTTGAGCCAATTCGCGCAAATATTTTTGGCAAATCTAACGAGTCATAAGACCGGGACCACGAAATAAGTTCCAAAAAATGTTAAAACAAAATTTAATGCATCGTTACAAAATGAAATGCAATTAAGAAACTTACATTTTCAGCTAGTCCGCTCGGCGTACTACTTAGAAGTAAAAGTAGGCCTGCTGCAAAACTTGCAGAGTGCATATTCATCTGAACTTCACGTACTTTTTAGGATGTGCGAAATTAAAAAAATAATAGAAAACTTGCAAATTCCAGAATGTTTGTGCATTTGGTTTTGTATTTTTTTTTTTGAGTTGCCTGCATGCCAGTGTTGCCAGACCTTCAGCATGAGAAAACGTCCCTCTTGGTCTGAAAAAAAGTCATTTCCTACCCAAAAAACGTCTTTTTCAAATGAATGTACAAAAAATTGTTCTTATTAAACTTTTATTGTTTACAAAGGTTCATATGTACGTAAGGTATATTTAAATGTCATTTCGACAGAGCACATTTAGAATTCATTGTAAACTGGTTTGAGATCGTTAATATGAAAATGATTTTTTACATACACTTGTGATCAACTGATTAAGTCATCAATATTTTGACCGATTTTGGCTGTTTTTATTTTGTTTATTTAATGTTTATTATTTTTCCAAAAAAGCCAAACTCATATAACAAACAAAATATAAATCCATATTTGAAACTTTGTGCAAAAATTATTAAAAATCTGCAAAGTTTCAGCTATATTTTCAACTTTTTATTCAGATTTTTTTTTAATTTTTTTTTGAGTATGCAGTTTGATAGCTTATTAAATATCAGGGCAATAATGTGCAAGTTTGAAGGGGCTACATAGTCGTGTTGATTTTTAATAATTTTTTTTCTTGTAAACATTTAGTTAGGGGGTCGGTTGTCGAAAATGCTAAATTAAGTTCTGCTAAGAAGGAGCATAACAATATTTCAGCCTTTTTAGCGTTCATTACATTTTCAATGAAGTCTTAAAAAACTCGCCTACTTTTTTCTGACTTTTTGTGCTGCTACAGCTTTTTTGATGCTTTTGCGAGCGTGCGTGTTGCAATAGATCAGCTCTTCCTGATTTGGCTTTTAATGTGCAATTGCAAACATTACAATTAGTCTCGTAACCTCAAGTATTTACACAACCAGCCTTTGTCCAAGAACCCCAAAAAAAAAAATGCCCGCACACTTGGTTTGCATCATCTTTAAGTCATCTGTGTCCAAGGAATAAATATCTTTTGAAGCAGCTGCTGCAAAATACAAAGCTTGTAAAGATTTATTAAGAAAATAATTCAAAACCAGTTCTATTTATAAGATTTAGTAACAGAGAAAAATTACTGGGGAGTTAAAAAACGTAATTTTTTACACAAAAAACGTGCAAACGTCAACAGGATACAAAAAAGTCCAAAAGACGTTAAAAATAACAACCTGGCAACGCTGCTGCATGCATTCAACTGCACAGAGCTGCAACTTTATGTACGTTCGGTGCTATGAATATAAAATTTGCAATAAACCTAAGGCAATACAGATAGTTGATGAAATTCATTCATTTTATTCGCGTACTATTTTTTTCATCTATATTCATTGTTTTATCATACATTTTGTTTGCGCACATATTTGCGCATCGAATTTGCCTCGTCAATTTACGAGGGGCTCGTAAATAGAGCTCCGAGCTCCATACAAATTTTGACAGTTCTTTTACGAGGTTTACGAATCTTTTACGAGTTTAATGAAAATTGTGTCAATCGCTTAAAATAAATTTGCGGCATAGTATTATGCGCAGTAGTAAAGACAATAGACATACGTTGAGTTTTGTCGTTGGCGTGGGAATAATAATAATAATAGATTGGCGCTTACACATATGTTAGTGTTTGGCCGAGTTTCTCCTCCGATTTGTGGCGTGCGCCTTGATGTTGTCACACAAAAGGGAGGGACTCCGAACTGCGATTGTATTTTTATCGCAATCTGTTTTTCATTGCAGAAATACAATCGGAGGTTTGCCATAGCCTACCGAGGGGCGACCGCTGTCAAGAAAAAACCTTTTTTCTAAATTTGCGATGTTGCCTTGACAGGGCTTGAACGCAGGCCCTGGGGAGTGGAAGTGCGTACTGCTTACCACTACACTACAGCGGCCGCATGGGAATAGTACTAAAAGTATAGCCTCTTCACATTACTCGGTATGACATCGGATCGACATTTTTTCCTCGGTATTTTCGGCTTACCGAAACGATTCTGCGTTGATTTGATCTGCAGACTTGTCGGAATACTTTCGGTATGTAATTTGTAGAAAAAAAATTAAAAAAGCCGGAAAGCACGAAATCAAATTTGAAAATTTCATAAATCATATAACGAAAATATCCTCTGTCGAAGACAAAGACGTTATAGCTTATATTTATTTGGTATAAGTTAAGAATCCGAACATTGCAAAAACTAAAAAAATAGGTACTAGTGTTGATAGAGGTTTTTGAGACAAATACAACAGTATACTTTTTTTGAGGCAGAAACAACAGCTCAAGCAGTTATGAAAGGTCAAAGGTCAAATGTAGCGCTTTTTTCAAACCCATATATCTCGAAAGGCATCGCACCGATTCTAAAAAGTTTGATGTCATTAAATAGGAATGTGAGTGGCTTTAATTACATGTATAAACGGTATATATAACTTCTTAAGTTTTAGCAAAAATCCCTGCGTTGCCGGCCTTCGGCCACGCTTAGGGATTATAACCCTCACTAAGCAGAATTCTCCTTTTTGTGTTGCCGAAGAAGAGGGGCGCAACACCTTTTGCACAGAACAAATTCTGCGTTGGCGGCCTTCGGCAGCGCTTAGGGATTATAACCCTTACTAAGGATTGTAACCCTTACTAAGAAAAAGGTTTTGCGCAAAAATGCTGTGGATAGCGTAGCTGGCATTGGTCCGACCAGAGTTATTTTTTGAAATACTCCGAATTGCGAGGATTAAACACAACATTTTATATATTAAACGAAAGCTTGAGTTGTGCATTGAGTTATAAGACTTTTAACTGTAATTAATCGGCACTTTTAAAGAAAAATGTGTTTGTTTAAAATTGTTTGTAATTTTTTTTTTACATAAATTGGATTTTTGCTAAAACTTAAGAAGTTATATATACCGTTTATACATTTAATTAAAGCCACTCACATTCCTACATTTGACCTTTAAACACTAAAAATATCTATCCGATATCGTACCAGGTAATGTGAAAGCGCTCTTATGGTCTAATTATGCAAACTTAGCATAACTTCGCACAACTTCGCATAAAATTCAACCTGTATGTATATGTATTTTGTATGTACTTTGTATGTATTCCATTACCCATAAATTAGCAGAACTTTTAAAAACTTAGCGATCTGTTGAATTTAGATTTTGCTTCACATATTCTTAAGTTACATTTCGTTTGCACTTGTACGAATGGTTGTGTGAAGTATGCATAATCAGACCTTTACATGGCTACAAAAATTATCACGTTAATCACCCTGTTTCATTTCTATCGTTCCTACAAACAGTGCTGCTTGTTTGTATTTCTTCGCCTAGTCCAATTTGATGTGCATTTTTTACCATTGCAAAATACGACGCCGATAAAAGTGGATGACGGTGGAGTTGGCCAAGTACGTGATGTATTATTTTCTGAATAGTGTTTGAAAAGAAAATAATAAGATGTGTATAATAATGTTGCAGTGAAAAGTTAGACCATAAAGTGATCGAAAATTTATTTGATATAAAGAAAGCAAATACAAATTTTTGAATATTTTGCACAATTGTTCGTTCGCTTCTAGTGACTACCGTGCTCGTTTATGTGCATATGAGTGTTTGTCGCGCTGGGATTGAAGCCGGAAAAGTATGTGTAGAGTGAAGATACATATATGGTATATGCAAAATAAACAATTTTTTTTTTAAAGAAATGAGTTGCAAGTGAATGGAAAAGTACACATTTTATATAAAAAGATATTAAGTGCATAGAAATACAATTTCCGAGCGGAAAATTTGTAATTTGTAATTTACAAGCTCAGACGAACCGCCCGCCACTCCTTCGCAGAAAAATTTTCTATTTTCTGCATTCGCGGTTCTGCAAAGTTTCGATTTGAAATATATTCCCACTGGAGCTCAAGTATATGTACATACATATATACACAGCTGCTGGTGGAGCGTGGAGCCGAGTGAGTGCTTTCGTGTATGTGTACGTTGGGGCTGCAAACAAGGAAGCCGAACAGTGAGTAACACTGAGCTGCGGCTAGTTTAGGGAGTTATTTGTCTGCAAATAATCAAAACGGAATCCTTATGCAGCGCCTGCAAAGGAATAGTAAATACAGTGAAAATATTGAGGTACTTCAGTAAAAATAAATGCTTTGTGAATGCTGCAATATCAGTAGTGAGTGAACAATTGTGCTCAACTTCGATTAAATCCAGATAAAGCAATGCAAATGCGGGCAGCAGCTTCAAAAAAAATTCATTAATCCTGGGCGTATATTTATTTTATATCTGAGGTAAGTTTTCAAATAATTGGCAGTTATGCACTCATTCTGAAAATATTTTGTACATTGTTTGAATTGGTATCTACTATTTGCCACGCCTGTGTAATACCCCCCCTCCTACTACTTTCATTCATTAAGTGCGCTACCCCTCTGCTGTTCTGTTATCTATGCACTTTTAAAGCAAAAACTTTGTTCGCAGTGTTTCCACAACTTCTTGTAGCAATCGATGCTGCCTGCGGTGGTATTCAGAATTTCTGTTCTGTATGTGTTTTGATTTTTGTCTTACATTTTTTTGTGAATCGACTTGTATACATATCCGCCCCAAATGGGCGGTTTTATATATAAATGAGGGAGCATTTTGTGTAGCAGCCTTATTAGAAAATTTCCTTAATGATAAACAGTTATGCGCAAACTCCTTTCATAGAGTCCTCTCCAGCATTGAAAATCTCGTTGAACGTGCATACAAACAAACATTTATGTACATAAAAATATACATATGTATGCATTTGTCAATATAAAACAAGACGTGAAATCCTTGCAAAAAATTAACAAGAATTTTTTAGGCAAAAAATACAATCGGAACTAAATCTAATTAGTATTCGACCACCCTTAGGATATGTACCATCTTTCCGATGAAAACTTGTCTACTTTTTTAACCGACTTCAAAAAAGGATAACCTCAATTCCTCGAAATATTTTTTTTTATGCATATTACCGCATAAGTTTTAGGATTCTAGGGAGTATCGATTTTTTCGAAACTGGAATGTATGTATATCGAAAGATATGTATATGGATAACAATATCGATAAATATATCGATAACTATATCTATAAACATATCGATAACAATATCGATAACAATAATCACGCAAATCGATAAGTTTATCGATATCTAAATAAATATATCGAAAGTTCTGAAATAGTCCCCAAAATCCGGAAGTAGTTCAGAACGTCCCGCAGTAGTTTTGAAGATGACGATATATTCTCGAAGTTAACCGAATTCTATAATTCCAATATGATTTTTTAAAGGAAAGCTAGTACCTCAGAGGTGGTCCCATACTAATTTGGTTTAGATGCGATCATTGGACCATAAAGAAATTAAACGGTACTATCGTATGAACAAATTAATGTGAAATAAAAATTTAACTCTTCCAAGAAATGATATAAAAAATATTTTAAAGAAATAAATTGTATTTAAAATTGCAGAAAATTAGCATTTAACAAATATAATCTGACGTATAATTATAAGATTATTAAATTGGAGGAATAACCTGGCGATACGAGGACTTAGTTCCCGGCCATTTAAACACAAACAGAATTAATACAATCTGACTTATAACTAATAATTAAAATAACCTGGTTACTTGTGTATCATAATATAGTACATTTTAAAACGATATAACAATATTTAATAAGAAATAAAGAATTGAAACCAATAAGACGTAAGCATAGCAAAAACTTTTATGCACGTGGTTCTGGCACTCAGCGGTATTACCATACGTGTATCAGTGGATCAACGTTGGGCACACCTGAAGATCACTTACAGCAGTTGGAAGATAACATATTACTAAGAGGAACAACCTAAGCAAAGGGACTATTGGGTCCCTCATCATTGCTTCAGAGCCAAAATAAAAAAATAACAACTTATGCCACCCAAACTCGGCACATCATTAAAATTAAAATTTAAAAAAATTCTATGCGACAAAACCGCCTAATGCAATTCTTTGTTATTATCTTGAAATTTCGTTACTTTTCGTATCTTATTTTCACAAACAGAATCAGATAAATAATTGCATATTTTGAAGCACATACATATGTACATAATTGGTTACATATGTACATATATTCCAAATGCTAGCAAGCTATCGTAGTAATGGTTAAACGCATTGTTAAGCTATCGTACAAAATTTCGTTTCCTCACCCTTGCCCTACACTGCCTACTTATCGTATTTGGGTAGAACTATGCGCTAAAAGTATAGCTGTAGCTGCTACTGACACTTTGCTGTGCTCCATGAGTGCTATGTGGCAATTCGCCACAGCGCCAAAACACAAGCCGTGAGCCAAGCAACATTTGGTCACCAGTTAGCCCCAAAAGCCAACTTCGGCTGCACATACTCCAATTCACACTCTTTGGCGTAATTTTGCAATGCTGATGAGGAGTGATTATAATGGTTTGCATTGTGGGAAGGGGACGAAGGGTTGGACTTGGTGTGAATTGCGAGGTTTCTTCATACCAACATACATACAAAGCTATTGTAAGAAGACTTGAAATGCGATTACAACCAGTACGGGTATTGGACTGAGTACACAAAGTAGAAGTTTTTTTTTTTGTTTCAGTTTCTTTTGTTGTTGTTATGGTTGGTACTGCAGGTTCTATTCTTGCTGCTGCTGACGCTTTTGTATTTTCCATTAATGAAAGCAGATGCTGTGAAGGCCGTAGTAGGGGAGCGCTGCATGTACAGCGCGGCAGGGCAACAGCAGTACCAGCTCCAGCAGCAGCGTTGGCTATAAAAGTGCAATTTCAGTTTACCAACAGAGCGCGTAGCAGGGCGAGTGCACCCAACCGACGTTTGAACTTCATTAAGATAAATATAAAAATTTTCGTATTGCAATTGATAGATAGTTCGTCGATTGTTCTTTACTGTTCGTCCATTTTTAACGTTTGTTCGTTAGCCACACATTAACAATTAATTTTAATATTTAAAATTTAATACAATGGAAAATTAGGGTATACTTAGTCATATGCATATGAAAAGAAAGGGAAATAAATTTTATTTACACCAGAAGTACGTTAACAGTATCCTAATAAGGCTACTTTTGAAGAAAAAGTAGTTCAAAGGGAATTTTATCATATAATTTTTATAAAAAACAATTTTGACCAGAAATTTCAAACGCAAGTTACAAGGAATGCACTCCAGAAGAAAGGCGCTTTAATTATACTCAAAATGGTATATGGTCTCGAAAATTCCGATATAGTCCCGAAAATCCGGAATCCTGAAAATTTCGATATAGTCTCGAAAATTCCGAAATAGTCCCGAAAATCGAGCACCAAAATAATTCTGCAAATACCGATATAGAACCGAGAAACCTAAAAATGTCGAAGTGGTCTTGAAAATACCCAAGTAGTCCCGAAAATACCGAAATAGTCCCGAAACTCTTGAAATAGTTCCGAGAATACAGGGAATCCTAAAAATCCCAAAATAGTCCCGAAAATCTCACTGCAACGAAACGAAAATAATGAAATTTTTTTCACCTGCGGTGCTTAATGCAGGAATTGTGAAATGTAAAAAATTAATTATAAATATTTGGCTAAGGAACACACGTTAAAAATGAACAAATTGCAATACAAAAATCTTAAAATTTGTACTATCTAATGAAGTGCTTTCGTTGGTTGGGTGGCGAGTGCATTTATGTTTTGGTCGCTTGTGTGCTAAATATGTATCGCTGTTGCAGTTATGAGTTTGTGTTGTATTTAAATCTTCATATGCGCATAAATGTATGTATATATGTATGTATGTATATACATATGCTGGTAAAGTTATCAAATCAGCGTCTTTGGCGTAGTGCGACAAATCACCAACATCGAGTCAGTCAACAGAGGCTACCGCCGCCAGTTAGTCATGGGCTCTTCAACCAGCTGTATAGCCAGCCGGGTGAACTAGCTTGTGTGCTGCCAGCACGCTATAGGAATACATGCATGTATGTATGTTGATACATACAAACATTATATAGTATTCTTGGTTTCTTGTTATGTATTCGAATTTTGTTTTTATTCGTTGGCGTTTGTCTGCCTGAGCTCGTCAGCTCTCCCAACTTGTATGCCCACAAATGCAAATGCATATTGGCTGCAGCCACTGTCTACCCACTTGTATGCGTGCATGTGCGTCTATAAGGAGCGCTGCATGTCTTCATATTTACAATACCGGGCCCCCTCTTTTGCTATGTAGTTTTTCTTCCCTCTTTCATTGGTGCTATTCAGCTTCCCTCTTTTATTGCTTCTTTGCGGCACTCAGATGCAGTGCTTCTGTTTATTTTTTGCGTCTGTGTATTTATTATTTTTAGCGTCGTCGTCGTAGTGGCTATGTTACTGTTATCATTTTCATGCTTTCGCTTATTTTGGTTTCTAGCCGTTCATTAATTTCATTATCGATGTGGGGTCTTTTTATCGAAACAGTTATTGTGACTTATACAGATACATTTGTATGTATATCGTCGATGTTTTTTGCAAAACCGTTATGGCTAAAATGAGATTTGGTAACCTTGAACTCCAGGCATCGATATTTATGCATAAAAATCGTAAAATCGTGATTAATAAAACAGATTTGTTAAATAATAGATAGAGAAAATACCGCCTATCAAGGCAATGCCTTCAAACAAAAACCGTTTTTTCGCTCTACTGTAAAATTTGAGTGCCGTAAGATTTTGCAAAAACATCGACGATATGTATACTTTGTTATATTAATCATCATTGTTAGCGTGGTTATTGAATTTTTACCGACTGTGGTATCGATATCGATAATAATAATATAAAAATCGATAACAATAATATAAGAATCAATAATGATCATATAGTAATAGATAATAATAGTATAAAAAAACGATAGCAATATAAAAATCGATAAAAATAATATAAAAATCGGTAATATAAATATAAAAATCGATTATATAAAACTAATATAAAAATATATAATATCTTATAATTTAAAAACATCTAATAATATAAAAATCGATAATAATATAAAAGTCGATAACAATATCGATATCATGGGACAAATTTAAACGTTATTTTATAATTTTTCTTTTTTTAAAATTTTTAATTTATACCGATCTTACGGCAACCGTTATTTTCACAATATAATTTTTTATATCAACAAAGATTGATCATAAAAAGGCAGTCTCCATCGTAACGGTTAAAAGTGATCGAAAAAAATAAACATCGAAAACGACTTTTTTTTATGGAAAAAATTTAAATCACAAAAAAAAACAATAAAATTTGATCGAAAAAATACGATTTTGCAATGATCTAAAAATAAAAATCTTGATATTTACAATAATATCGTTATTACCGATATCGATACAATCTATTATCCAAGGTTATTCTCGATTTTCGGCTGGGGTTTTCGGCTGGGGTTTTCGTTCTGTACTTTCATTCCTACTGGATGCCTTTATTTCTCACAGTGTCTACAGTTTATCTTCTCCAGTCTAAGTTCCCAGAATATCACGGTTTCCTTTGGTTTTGTCCAGATCCCCTCTGTGTCAGGTCAGTAGAGTGCGTGCGACATGTAAAACCATAGTGGCTGTACTAGAATGTGGACGTTAGCTAAAGAAAAAATCTGTTTATTGCGTCTATTCACACCAAGTAACATTTCTAGCGGCTAACAAACAATAAAAACCGGAAATAAATTTGAATTTTAAACAAATTTCAAACCATTTTTGGAGCAATCAAGCATTAAAGCATGAATTTATATAAGAATTGAAACATATAATTAGCAATTTCATGCCTTGGCTTAAGTCTCGTATGCGCCACTAATTGATTTTTACCATTATACTAAATATAGGGTGATTCAAGGGTGATGCAGCTCTTTGACAGCAATTATTTTTGATATGTTAATGCTTTTTTATTTATATATTTTTTGAGACAATTGGTACTACAGGCTTTGGCAAACTTATTCATGTAGCGATATTCAGTTGAACAACGCGTAAAAGTGATGCATCTAAACGATTTATGAAAATGGTCGTTTTGCAGGAAGTGCATTTCGCGCATCACGCGACTTTTTCGGTCACCTAAACGGATACGTTAACAAGCAAAACTGTCACATTTGGTGTACTGAAAATCCACATGGCACTCCAGAAAATGAACTATACGCCCACAGCACTGTTTGATGTGGATTTTGGGTTGGCGGAGTCATCGAACCGTACTACTACGAAATTGATGCCGGTAACGCTGTTACGGTGAATGGCAAACGTTAGCGTGACATAATAAAAAACTTTTTATGGCCTACATCCAACTAGTCGAAATATTTTTTTCTTCATGATTATATACATTAACTAAAAAACTAATGTTATACCTGTTTTTGTATTAATTGCGTTCTATCCGTACGAGCCACAAGCAGTTTAATTTCCCTCTCTGAATTTTCAGTTAGCTCACTTTAGATCTAGGTGTACGATATGGCCGTCGAGATATTGCGATTGGACGCCATTGGACTTCTATCTCTGGGGCTACGTGAAAAGTATGGTCTATGCCAATAAGCCTGAACCGATTCCAGAGCTGAAAAACGAAATCATACGTGTTATAAATGATATGCAGCCCGAACTATGGCAGCGGCGTCGTGGTGGCCATTTAGTTTTTCCCCAATTTGTTAATTTTTTTTCCTTTAAAATTAAGGGAACGCTTTACTCACATAGAGTTGGCTATAAGGCTGAAAACATATGATTTTGAAAAATTTTGTTGTGTTTTATTTATAAAAGAAAATCGGCGGTCTTATTGAATCACCTTGTAAAAACCCCAACTACACACATTAATGGCATATTTTATTGAGGTTATAAAATTCGACAACTGCCGAAAATGGTTAAAACGTTATGTAGTTGCTCAAGTGTTCAAAAACTCTTTCAAGCCCAGTCGAAGCTATCCGCCGGCAGAAATGGCACCAAGCAAATGTTTATTTTGCCGCGCTGTCGTTGGCAATGCCGCTAAAACTACATAAAACCTAAAACCCACACACAGCTGTTGGGGAAATCAAGTTTTCGCTTTGCCAAGTCAGCCCAGTCAGTTTTTGCCATAACTTGGTTTTTGTTTTTCTATTACCCCTGCTTTGTTTTCTTCCATTCGATTACTTTGGCGAGCTAAGTTTTTTTTTCACTTTTTTCGCTTTTGGTTTCAAAACACTTGTGTTACCGATTGCCAAGTGTAGTAGTTTGCGTCTATTGTGCAAGCTGCGTTTTTTTTCTTTTGCCGATGTCTGATGCTGTGCGCCCAAGGCAGTTATTTGTTTTTTTTTACGAAAAAAAAAAAACAAACCAAAATAAGTTTGCATCACGCGATTGCTCGTGTTTGGCAGCGGCCAAACGGCCAAATAAAACTGTTGGGTAATTGCAGTATTTGAAAATACAATAACATTGAATAATATAATTTTTTAGAATTCCTTGAAACGGAAAAGAATTTGTGGAAAAAAACCCTTTCATGCAGGGCTGCTCTGCTCACAGTTGCGGATGCAATATTTGCATAATATATAAGATATTTGAAGAAAAACGTAAAGTGATTTCCGCTTTCCAGTTTTTACTCGTTTTTTTCTTTCTTGAATTGGTTAGTTGGTTGCTTAAGGTATCGAGCTAAAAAACAAAATTCGCAGTTAAGGTACCTTTTCACATAAATCCGCGTATCCCATTCCGAAGAGTTTAAGAACCTTAGCTAATCCATTGCAGCTATTGAATGCATTTAGTATATCAAATGGTTGTTTGTCCAAAACCCTCCATCTGGTTATACTCAATGCTGGAGAGCTGTAAACCCAGCGTTTCGTTCCCATTCAGTAGTTACAGCTGCGACAGGAAGTCGCAATCTGAATATCCAGCGTCTAGTCTTCTGTGAAAATGGGGGACTGCTTTTGAATTTGATGATCTTCTAGCAGCCAAGCGTCATAGAATAGGTTCAGTCTAGCTTCCACCTATATTTACTCGTTCCTTGCAAGAGCTGAGAGCTTCTGCTCTATCTAAGACTGAGTTAGTTCGAGCGAGCTCATCTGCTATTTCGTTGCCGTGGATCTTCTGCGATCCTAGCACCGAGATCGGTGTCACGTTGTACGTGAACCTTTTTCCATCGTCGGATTCTAAGGCCTAAGATTTTCCTTACAGCATTGAATTTCATTTGTAAGGTACTCCCCGTATCCGGGTTGACCAACCGAGTTTTGGCTTTTGTGGATACTGGGACATGTTGGTATTAAAGGAAAGGAGATTGCCGATAAACTTGCGAAGAAAGCAGCATCGGCCCAGAACCTTTCTGTGGCTTAAGAAAAGGGGCACTCTCTGCCCTGGCCCGGTTAGAGGAGGAGACTCGAAGAAATTGCTACTGGGATAATCAACTAGGTCTAGAGCAGTCCTAAGTACCGTTAGGAACATAAAGCCTAAAACGCATTACGGAATGTGCGAGCTTATCCAAGAATAACTTAAGAATAATTACAGGAGTCTTGGCAGAACATTGCATGCTGAAATATCACTTGACTAAACTGGGAATTTACTAAAAGATGACTGCTTTTTCCAAAAAAAAAAATATATATATATATAAAGTGCTCGTCTGGACATTTAATTCTAAATTTCTTTTCGAAAACAACACCGTTGTAATATCATTTCTGTCGTTGGGATCCTAGATTTTTCGTGTTCCACGATGATGGGAACGCCTTTTTTGGCGCTATAACCGCCTAAGAGATTTTGGTGAAGTACAATCAAGCACGCCAGTCATTTTTCTTCTGCCGCCAATTGAAAATACCAAGTGAAGTCAAGTCTTAGAGGCGGCCTCCTTCATTCTGTGCCACCCCCAGCGGGTTCCGAGCTGAATATTTTCCAAGCGCTCATCCCGAAGGGAAGCTTATGTTAAGTTTAAGAGAGCTTGCTTCCCATGGCTTGGAGGTCTCTTCAATCCATCAGGGATAGTTAAAAAGCAGATCCCATGATATGTAAACATCAAGCTCTTTAACAACACTTAAGAGCGTGTCAGACATGGCAATGCAGTATATTTCGAAAAGGCTGTCAAATCGAGAAATTTCAGAAAGCAGTTGCATGCAACGTGTCTTTCGAAAGAGGTTTTTTTTATTTCGAAAAGTCGGTTGTTTGCTATTTCTCTTATAGGCAGTTTCACGAAAGCAAGTTAAGTGAAAAATTATTTTTTCATTTGAATTATAATGGAAACTGACTGAAAAAAATAATAATTTCTCACTTAAATTGCTTTCGTGAAACCGGCAGTTAGTTATTATTACTTAGCTTTATTTTCAATTTGAAGACTAATTTATTAATTATAACTAAACTATTAAATTTCGAAAAATAATTAATTAAAATCATTTCTGATATTTTATTCAAAATAAAAATTGCTACTGCAGCACGAGCTAGTTGAAATATATTTTCGAAATCGATTTTCGCACTTTCACTTGCAGGTCTTTCCTGCTGTTCGCACGTGGAAATAAATTTTCACTTTCTCAATTTGACAGCGAATTGCGTGGAACAGTTGGAAATATTGCCACGTGTGATAAGTACGCGCTTTACTTAAAAAATTCGTGAAAGTGAGCTTGCTGGTAATATAATTGATACTTTCAAAACATGATTATCTACATTAAAAAATGGATTAATGGGTTGCTTACACTGAAGAAAAAATACAAAGTGCTTTAAGCGCCGTTGTTATGATCACTTTAGCAAACCGCTTGCTTACTATTGAAGCTGGGAAAACTCTCGGGGTAATCCCAAAATAATTAAGTTGGCTAGGGCTAGCTCGCTGTTAGATGCTTTGATGCTGCGCCGACAGTGAATACTAATTGCCGCACTGTGTGCGCTGCCCATTTGAATTGGTTTAGCTATTCACATGTATGTATGTATGTACATTAGAGTGGTCCAAAAATGCAATCCGATCGAAACATATTGATTTTCAAGAATTCTATACCATTTCTATGAAAAGTTGCTTTGAGCTACCTCTAAATATTTCTAGATTTCGAAATAAAAAAATAATCCTGGGGGTGATATCATTACAATTCCGACTTTACCATTTTTGGACCAGCCTAATGTACATACACCTGCGGTCAACTAATTAGCACCGAAATTCACAATGATATTGTTTGCAAATTATGTTTATTTATTTATTTTTAATAATTTTCATTTAAAATATAATTCAGTCTATAACAAAAACCACATAAATAAAAGTTACAAAGCTTGCACAAATTTCAAAAAACAGTAATCAAACTTCAAAAAATAGTCATCAAAATTTTTGATCAGAATATTGGAAAATTTTCGGGTATGCAGCCATTTTTGGCCCATTCAATTTTAGTATAATAAAATGCAAGTTTGAAATCGCTACAAAATAACTTAGATTTTTTTTAGTTTTTTTTTGTTGACGATGTTGCGCATTTTCTTTCATATAACGCATGAACAAAATCTATTTTTATATGGAAGAAAATGCGTAACACACTCGGCAAAAATAAAAAAATTGCCAAAAATCAACGGTATTCTTAGCGACTTCAAACTTGCACTTGCAACTTGCAAAATTCTAAAAAATCTGAATAAAAATTTTGACATTTTGATGAAAATTTGAAGATTTTTTTTTCTAATTACTAAGTTAGAAATTCTTGAGTTGTATGGATTTTGTCGCAGTATGAACCCTATTGTTTTTATTAAAAATTAACATAAAATAAAACAAAATATTTTCAAAATATGGTAAAAAATTTACTATACCTACGATTTTTATCGGCACTCACAGTATATAGGTCTAAAATAATGAAACATTTCTAAACGGTAACACTCAATTTTTTACGCTCTTCTTCGCGTGTAGCACCCCCCTTGGAATCAATTATAATTTAAAAATTAGTCCTAATAACCAGGCAAGATTTTATTAATATTTCTCTTTTTCTTACAGGTAAGCCTCCAACCATATTCACATTTAACTTTTAATGGTAAGAATTTGCTCGACATATAAAAGTCCTTATGCTCTCATTTTATGTGTATTCAATATGTACAACTTTTTTGTAAGTATGTATGTGTGTGTAAGTGACAGCCTCTATTCGGCACACATCCTTTCTGCATCCGTTTTTATCAAACAATTTCATTTGAATGGCGTGCAGGAGCACGTAGATACATATACACATAATATGTATAAAGTATGTGTGTGTGTGTGTTACAAATGTGTCCGGAAGCGTTTTGACTAAACGCATCAAAAGCTACCATGAATCGAAACGACAGGACGCAATACCAGTCGGGCGGCAAATTCAATATCCTTAAATGGATGTGCACTCTCGACAATGAAGGGAAAATGGGAAAGGAAGAGAATTGTGTGCAATTTACACACATCGATTATTGTCTGGGAGATAGCACAGCACAGAATCAAATACATATCTAGTTGAAAAGTGAGTGCGGAACTGCTTTGATAAAAAAAGTTTGTCATTTCCCTAGCGCGCTATCACAAAACCGCTGAGGTACAAGGAACACACAATTTTAATTTAAAAATTAGAATAAATATTGAAAAAATGAATGTGTCTGACCATTCAGACATGCAAATATATTGGGCCTCATGCATAAAAAGTTAGCTTAAGTCCAGATTCGGTTCTTGCGATAATGAAATTAGCTCAAGCTCAACATATCGAGCCCTAACCGCCAAAATAACGTAAGCGCCATTTTTTTCAAAATTTTCTTTTTGATGCAGAAATACATCTAGATGCCCCAGGAATATTTCTGCATCAAAAATAAAATTTTGAAAAAAATGTCGCTTACGTTATTTTGGCGGTTAGGGCTCGATATGGCTTGTAAAAATTTTGGGTAATTTTTCCTGATATCCTTTGTACCATGAAGTTACAACCTCATGATTCATGAAGCGTATACATATATGTATGTATGTAAAATGGAATGCTTCCGGACTTTGTCGAGACATTTCGAGGTTCTTCAATAGAGTTTCTTCGGGATTTTTCGAGATTATTCGTTTTTTATTTTTCGCAATTTATCGGCACTTTCGATTATGCTGAAATGCTTTCAAGATTTTGGGTAATTTTTTCAGACACTAATGGGGGTTGCTTTTGCAGCTATAAGGAAACTTTAACCGGATTGTGTTGTTCTTTTGCTATTCGGCTGCAAAAGCGTGAAGCTGAAGTTTGTTAATCAAATGGACTTTTTCCAGTTTTTGTCGAGGGTTTTCCGAGGCTCGTCTTCGCTGATCAGAGTTTCTTCGGTCTTTTCGAGATTTTCTGGAGCATTTGGGAATTTCTAGGAACCTTTGGAAGTTTTTAAGTCGTTTCTGGGAGTTTTTGCTATATTTCGTGTTTAATTTTCAGAATCCCTCATTTTTTCGATTTTTTTTTTATTTTTTGCTGAGCTTTTTGGAATTTTCGCTGAATTTTTAGGCATCTTGAGAAGTTTTTATGACGCGTTTCATATTTTTTTTTTAGATTTTTTTGCTGAATTTTTTGGAATTTTCGCTGAATTTTTCGGCTTTTTTAGAATTTTGTATGAAACGTTTCAGAATATCAGGCGAACTTCCATTGTAAAATGATTACACCGTGCGACAAAAACAAAACAAATATAGAAAAACTGCGTTTTTGGTTTTTAACTCTAACGTCTGGATTTTTTTCAAAGGATTTTGAAATTTTAAATGTGACAGGAAATTCTGTAGAATTTAAAAACAATAAAGTTTTTCGGTTTACAAAGACGAAAGGGTATTGAAAGTGCGCTTTTAATAAATTTTATCGTTTTAACTTAATAAAGTCTGCAGGACGAAATTGATGACGAGGTCGTGCGTATATTAGTCCTCAAACAATAATAAAAAAAAAAATATTGCAAAATTTCAAGGATGTTTAAGGACAAAATTTGTAAATGAAATTTCCCATACCCATTCGTCCTTATGCACCAAAAAATTAATTCTGTTATAATTCTACAGAATTTTTTCTTTTATATGATACTCTTATTGTTATCCTACCATTGCAGTGAAATTTTTAAATATTTTTTTGAAATAACCATATTTTTTAAATCTCAAAGTCCTTTAAAAAAATCCTGACATCGGAGAGAAAAACTAAGTACGCAGTTATACTACAACTTACCCATAGTCTCGCGAATATATTCATTTTTTGTGTGTGTAAAATTTACTGTCGCACGCCTATTCTTGCTCAAAATTATAAAAGTCAAAAGTTAGATAACTTAAATTTTTGTACGATCTCTGATTTGATTTTCGTTCATTTGAATTTTTCACTTTTGTAGCACAAGGTTATGGCCTTTAGTTAGATGAGAACATTTCGTTCAAATCCCTTAAAAGGGTTATTCTACAAAAGATCGGCGGAGCTAAAATGTTCATTCAAACTGCAATAACAGACTTACATACAAGTGTGCACATGTAAATATATGTTCATTCATATGTATGTAGATATGATTGTACATACTTACATTAGATCGTGCCACCTTACAAGCAGACAAAAAAAAGTTCGCCGTACACTCCTGAGTCTAAGGTATTTCGAACAAACTTTTTTCGCTGAATCTGGGGTCGCCTTCTTACAATTTCCGGTGACATCTGCATTCGGCAATGACAAATTATTCTCAAAAATACATATACAGGTTTAATAATTTTCGGCGAGCTTTAATTTACTGACATTAGAGTGGCACTATAGGTTGATAAGAATTGAGATCTGGTGGTTTAATATGGGAATAGGGTACTTTAGAACAAAAAATCGTCTCCTAGATACAAGAATATTGATACAGGTTTTTTTTTTTAATATTCGTAATATTTTTCCAGCTAAATTTTTTTGTTATTTTTATATAGAAATATCGTTTGAAACTTTCACTTCATTAGACGAAAATTGTATGAGTTATAAAACTGCGTACCCAAAAATTTTCTAAAAATTCAGAGTAAAAAGTTGCAATTTTGATGAAAATTTGTTGAATTTTTCAAAATTTTGTATAAAGTTTGAAACTGATTTACACGGTTTTGGTTAAAGCTTAGATGATGTTTTTAAAAAAAATTAGCTCGAAAAACATTACGAATATTTGAAGAAAATCAACACGTGGTCATTTGTTTGAGTCACTGTATATCATACTTTAAGCTGCGACTGGAAATGCGGAGAATAGACGAAAAATGTAAAAAGGCGACCCCTACTTTCGGCAAAAGACATTTTTTTTTCAAAACCACCTTGCAAAAATGCTTTAGGTCCAGGGGTGTATGGCGAACTTTCTTTTCTGGTGCGGTCTAATGTTTATTGTACATACGTGCTCACATATGTATGCATGAATTGGTATACCAAAAATTTCGTTAGTCATAATAAAGACAGCATCGCAGCTACATATATACATAGGTCCCTTGCAATTTCTTTTAGATTGTGTTCGTCATGCGTGCTTGGGATAAAACTCCTTGCACAATGCACTTTTTCCCCTTTTTATGCTCAACATTTTTTCTACAGGAGCGATGTACGGTAGTTTCTGTGCATTTTTCCATCTTTTTTGTTATTATTTGCTTGCCCTTGACGTTGTCGTCGTGTGCATCTTTGAGCGCCTGCCAAAAGCAATGAGTGTTTAGCTTTTGTTTTGTTTATTTGCCTCGTTTTTGCTCAGTGCAAAATAAATGAATGTACATACATACATATATTTGTATGAATGATGCATAAAAGCCTGCTGCTGCACAAATCCCGCAAGAGGTTAAACAGCAACGACAAATGCTGAAGTTGACTGCTGCGAGTTGAGTTTCTAATTTGCTCCTCGACGCTTTGCTTTATGCCAAGCTCTGAATTCTTGGCTGTGCATGAAACTTTGCAGAACGCAGCAAAAAAACAAAAAATAAAAGCAAATAAGACAAAACAGTGTGAAAATGCAGTGCAACGGAGTGGATGCAGAAAAAAGCAAAAAAAAAAAAAAAAATCAACAAAAAACTATGTAGCTGCAAGAGGCGCGAAGTTGGGGGAGTTGTTTGCTGCCTTTTGGATCGATATTTGAACGGCAATTCAGACGTGGATACGTGCTTTACGCCCGACAGATTTCTAACACCTCTCCTTCATTGTTTGCAGCACTTACACTACGGCCATTGTGTTTTAGTTGCATTATGCATGCAGGACTTTTAGGCAGGATACCCACACGGCTTTTAAGGATATACTACATACATACATACAGTGACGAGCAAAACTGTAACATGGTTTAACACTTTTTGTTTCAGCCACCACTATATTTCCAAGTTCTAACGACTTTCATACTTCATACATATTCTTGTTGGTACATCCCTACTCCCTCTCTCATAATGATTTGAAGTCAATACAACAACAATAAAAAAACCAGCAGACAAAAATTTAAATTAAGGCAGATGTCACAGTTCTGCACTCACTCTCAGTTTTGCATTTGACAGTTATCTTTTACTTAGTTGGAAGTCAGATGACTTTTTTCTATATTGTAATTTATTGAAGAAGTGATTACCAGTAAATAACATAGTTAATCAGGAACCATAAATGTAAATAATAGATTTACTACGGAAAGGCGGAACCGCACGAAAAGTGGCAAAAAATTTTGGAATTTGCTACTTAAAAATGTTAAGACTTAGAAAAAATATAGCCTAAAGTGTTCCCAAGGACAAAGGAAGTCTGTTAAAAAATATTACGGTACGATATCTTGTGAACTTATAAGCAAGTAGCGATGCAGCCAGTATTACAGAAGCGCTTAAGGTATTAAACTTTAATGCAAATCAATAGACAGCGAGGCGAAGAATTGCCAAATTGAGCGCAAAGGCATCATAAAGAAGAAATAAGCAAATTTGATCATAATACATGTGCGAGTGTGGCAGCATTTCACTGCATTGCACGAAAACCGAACCGTTTCCTATTGGGATATGTTAGGCCGTTCAGAATGCAATAAAAAACAAATTTTTAAGTTTCAATTGAAGGTTATTTGGTCTGACAAGACTAAATTAATCGCGCTCAATCAGATGGCCGGGCATGGTATTGATTGAAAGACCCAAATTAAGCCCATGCGCAGCATGTAAGGCAAACTGTGAATAACAGTGGTCGGTCAATAATAGTTTGGGGTTGTATTTCAAAAATTTTGTTGGTACGTTAGTACGCATTATGCGTAAGGAACAGTATCAACAAAATTTGCAAGATTTAGTCGAAAAATGAGAGTTTCTGCTGAAAAATCACCCAAAACATACTGCATATGTTCGCAAAGACTGGATACAAAAGCAAAAATTTGCTAATTTGAAATGACCTCCACAAACCGCGGACATGAATCTCATCGAGATTTTGCGAAATCAACTAAAAGCACAGCTTAATAAGTATCAATGTCCGTAAAATCGAGTACATGAGCTGTGAAAGCAAACTAAGGATATACCTCCAGAATTTTTACAAAGATACAAATAAGGTATGCCAAATCACATCCAGGAACTGAAACAGGCAAAAGAGTACTGAACATTGTGTTAGTAGTTCTTTTTTTTCGTGAAAATTGTTAAAAAGCTCTTAAAAATATATGAGTGCAAAACTGTAACATCTGCCTTAATTTACATTTTTGTCTGCTGGTTTTTTTATTGTTGTTGTATTGACTTCAAATCATTATGAGAGAGGGAGTAGGGATGTACCAACAAGAATATACAGCAAAAGTATGAAAGTCGTTAGAACTTGGAAATATAGCGGTGCCTGAAACAAAAAGTGTTAAACCATGTTACAGTTTTGCTCGTCACTGTATATATATATATATATATATATATATATGCACATTCGCATGCACCTTTTCATACTACATATTATCATGCGCCTAGATTTGTTTATACGTGACTAACTTCCTCGTTAGAGTGAGTGTCTAAAAAATGGTTGAAGCTAAGGCGCAAAAGTTCTTCAACGACATTTGATTGTGTATGTATGCGTAGATATGTAGCTACGCGAGTTTTGATACAAGATTTCGTTATTAAAGCTCCTAAGAAAATTCAAATATTTTACCCAAAATTTCGGTTGGCTATTTGGTTAAATTACCTGAGAGAAAAATCCATGCGGTATCTCAAAAAAATTAGCTTTCGTAAATTTTCTTACATACCTTTGTATTATAACCCTTTCTTCCGAAGCGGCTCTAATAAATTCCCTGTTAAACTCAAACTTTCGATCACAAAATAGTTCAAATTTTCCTAACTTAACTAGAATTTGGCTGAAATTCGCGACCAAAACACCAGATAGAAGACGTCCGTCACGCTAGCTGACCCACTTCTCCAAAAAATGATAAAAAT
>NW_023458565.1:12408876-12411696 GCF_013731165.1 Rhagoletis pomonella
GAAAAAAGTGAACCCGTTGAGTAGTAAGCATGCGAACCTTGGCTGTGTGATTACACGCAAATGCACAAAAAATGCAAAAAAAACGACAAACAGAAAAGATTTTCCAGCAACTCAAAGAGAAATATTTTCAAGTTTGTGCGAAAGTTGTGTGTGCGTGTGAAAGCTAAGAAATGGAAGACAGCTGTGAAAAGGAGAGAATAAAAGAAAAAAGCCTTAGAAGTTGCAAAAGGTAAATAAACTATGAAGTAATACTAGACGGGCAGGCGAAGGCAGGATGCACTGCAACAAAACCCAACTGAAGTGTAAGTGTGCGAAGACCAAGAATCACTATGAGATTTGCAAGTTGCACCTATACAAATATGCATAAGTGCATAGAAAAGTTAGTAGGCAGCAAAAACATGGCTGGAATGTAAAAGTTTAGAATTAAGATGGACGTGGTAGTTGGGGTGCTGTTTGAAAAGCGGGAAGTCATTGCAAACACTGACACTTTGTATTAAGTTTGGAAATACTACGCTGCTGAAGCAAGTTTACTTTAAAACATCGTTCCAGGCCGCAGTGAAGCTGAAAAGCAGTAGCAGGGAAATTTGTGAGAATGTTTACTATATAGCATGTGACAAAATTAATGGTATCATGGGCAAGTAGCGACTGTTTGCTGATCTAAAAAACAAGGACACTGGTGAAATTGTTGCCAACTATATAAATACATATGTACGTTGTATGAAACAAATTTTCAAAGAAGAAATATGTACATATGTATGTATGTATGTGAACGAAAATGCAGCCACGAAACCGTCGACACTATAGGAATGGAAAAAAAATATTCTAGAAATTTGATGCCGAATGGAGTGAGTTGTGTCAAAAAACAGAACTGAAAGTCTGAAGCATTCTAATTTAAAGGTGTTATGTCACCACGTTATACAGGGAGTGCCAGTTTCTGTCGAAATCGATCGCTTATCTACTGTTTTTGAAAAATTTATTTATATTACAGTTTAGAAGTTGACAGTTTCTCTATAAACAATGTTTATTTATTAAAACTCATTTATAGTCAGACAATTGACCCAATCATGAAGCATTTTTCAAACATGTTTGAACAAAATATAAAACAAAAAAACTAACACACAGAAATAAAAAAAACTAAAACACAAAACAAAAACCAAAAAAACCAACACACAAACAATCCAATAAAAAAACACACAAAAAACAAAAAAAAATTCAAAAAAAAACAAAAAAAAAAAAAACACACAAAACACAAAAAAAAAACGAGAACATAAAAAACACAAAAAACAAAAACACAAAACACAAAAAAAAAGTAAAAAAAACTAACAAAAGACAAAAAGACAAAAAAAAATACACCCAAAAATCAAAAACACAAACAAAACAAAAAACAAAAAATAAATAAAAACAAAAAATAATAAAAAATATCAAAACATTAAAAGTCCTTAAATAGGAAACAAAAAAAATTTGTGTGCCACACTACTAAAGTGAAACTTGCTCTCTTATCTCTTAGACTTCGTCCTCATATTCATCTTCGTATTCGAATTCATCTCCGTTTTCTTATTCGTCTTTGTATAAGTATTTGTATTACTTCTTCCCTGCAAACCATTTTTTCAGAGTATTCTGAATTGCAGAGAAATTTTCAAGAATTCGTACAGATCTCATCCGATTTTTTGCCGAATTTTCTAAAATCAAATAAACTCTGCACACTTCGATATTTTTACGGAATTCGGAAGAATCTCGGTAAAGCAATTAAAATAGTGCTGCTGTGTGAAGAATTTTTTTCAGAATTTCCTTTATTTTTCGTACAGAAATTTCTTTACGAGTTCGTGTCAACCACTTCATATAATTTTCTTTGACGATTCGTAAAAAATCCTAAAGATTTCGGGAACTTTGGTTTGCAGGGTTTGTATTCATCTTTGCATTCGTATTCCTGCGCGGTGCGTATTCGTTTTTGTTTTCGTATTCGGCTTTGTCTTCATCTTCGTATCGGCCTTTGCATTTGTCTTCGCATTCGTATTCAAACTAATCTTCGTATTCGTCCTTGTCCTCGTATTCCTCTTCGTCTTCATATTCGTTTTCGTATTCGTCTCAGTATTTGTCTATGTGTTCATATTTGTCTTCATTTTTGTGTCCTTATTCGTCCTGGTATTCGACGTGGAATTGATTGTACTCGTTCTCGTGTTCATCTTTGGGTTTCAGACAATGAAATTTTTTATACTGATTCTGAATCTGTAAATAAAATTTTTCTACGCCTTCTGGTTTCTTAAAATATCGTTCAAGTTTATACTATTGTTTCTAGCTCCATTGCGAGTTCGACTGTTGCATAGTGATTTACGTATAGAAGTTAATGCGCAGTGGCCCCGGTATGCAGTACCTATCTCTTGCAAACAGTCAAGCCTGCAGGGCCGGTTTCAGCTTTCTTGCAATTATCTCTGGGATATGTTACCAATGCAACCCTCTGCCAGAATGTCGCCGAGGTATTATAATTCGGTTGAGAGAGTTACGGTACTCCATTTAAAGAAGATGGTAATATACGGTTCCGATATTCCCTTTGAGGTCATCTGACTGTATTCTTGAAATTTTTTAAGATGTTTTTACAGGTTCGCCCAGATCTAGATTTTGTTTTTTAATTTGAAAAGCTCCCTGCGGATGCGTCCACAGCTTTCTGATATTCGACCACGAATCATGCTCAACGAGAGAAACTGACTTTGTTGTAATGCATCAGTCCTGAGGTTGAGCCGGTTCCTTATCTTTTCATCCCAATAAACTTCTATCTACGTCCGTCACGCTAGCTGACCCACTTCTCCAAAAAATGATAAAAAT
>NW_023458565.1:12411796-12412698 GCF_013731165.1 Rhagoletis pomonella
GTAGGTATCTGCATTTAAAAATAAAAGCATTTTTCACGGTACAGTATTTTTTCAAACAGTTTTACAATAAAATAAAGGAATTCCTGGTATTATGTGTACCGTTATACACCATGAGACAGAAGGATATGTCTAACAAAAATGTAAATGCAAATTTATAAAATTTTATAAAATTATAAAAATTAAAAAAAGTTGCACAACAACAATATTCTAGTTTGAAAAGTTACTATGTTCGATAATTTGTTTTGTATGGAAGCAAATAATAACACCCTCGTAAAAAAAACCCACGTGAATTCTTGCGTATTGAAACTTGCACCTTATTAATAAGCTACAAAACCGCATACAAGGAATTAAAAAAAAAAAATAAGAATACAAAGCTGCTTGTTGTGAATTCTTCTTCAATTTCTCTACAAATTTTGAAATGTCGATTTAAATGTTGTTATGTATTACATAATTAACTAGTCTTTAATAAAACATTAACAAAAATTAAACAAACGAAAGGAAAATAGACAAAGCTGCTTAAGATATCGTGTCCCTATTTTTTTACATACTTAACAGTATATAAGCACTTGTTTTTTTTTTATATTTTTTTTATTACTTTTGCTTTTTTTTGTTTTTTATTACTTTTGTTTTATTTTTTATTATTTTCTGTTTTTTATACTTTTTTATTTTTTATGTTTTTTTATTTATTTTTGTTATTTATTTTTGTTTTTTATTTTATTTATTTTAATTTTTTTTTTTTCTTGTTTATATACTTTTTTATTTAGTTTGCAACAAATTTACGTCAAGGACAAGGGATGACTCTTACGACCCTGTCGGAAAAATCAACCAACACCTACAATATTTTTTATATTTTTTACAATTTTAATTTTTTATTTTATATATATATATATATTATTTTTTTA
>NW_023458565.1:12412798-12413246 GCF_013731165.1 Rhagoletis pomonella
TTATATATATTTTTTATTTTTTATATATATTTTTTATTTTTTATATACATATATTTTATATATTTTTATATTTATTTTTTATATATGTATGTATATATTTTTTATTTTTTATATATGCATGTATATGTTTTATTATTTTTTATATATTTTAAATTTTTGTATATATATTTTATTATTTTGTATATGTAAATATTTTAGATTTTTTTATAAATTTTTATTTTTTATTTTTTATATAATTTTTAATTGGGGTATTCACAACGATGTATATCGTAAACTTGAAACGGCTTAAGTTATATTTGGGAGATTCCCAAGATACCATAAAAGTCATAAGTATTATGAATTTTCACACTGTTAAAAAATACTTGGTTTCTAAACATTTATTTAAACTTTTAAAATTTACAACATTGTACAACAATACGACACCGTTGTGAATACCCCATATCTATCA